>NC_133659.1:197585440-197897476 GCF_037893015.1 Macrotis lagotis
AATGCTAGAGGATCCTCAGAGAATCCTGGAGAGTTTCCCATCTTTCAGCTAACTCTAAAACATCTTCTAGGCACCTGAGCTAGGTTAAATAGGACTCCCATCTAGACAAATAGTAGGTCTTAAATTTCTTGATCTCAGGTCCCTTTTTTTTTGTTTTGAATCATTTTGACTGTTTGAGGCTCCATTTGGGATTTTCTTGGCAAAGATACTGGTATGGCCTGGAATTTCCTTCTCCAAATCATTTTACAGCTGAGAAAACAGAGTAGTTTCTAATTTCCTTCTTTAGTTCATTTTACATATGAGGAAACTGGGGGCAAATAGAGTTAAGTGACTTACCCAGGGTCACATAGCTAGTAAGCACCTGAAGCCAGATTTGAACTTGGGAAGATGAGTCTTCCTGACTCTAGGCCTATATCACCTAGTTGCCCCAATTATTGTTATTTTTCTTTATAGTATATATATAATATACATATATATATATATATATACTATAGTATATAGTATTATTACAAAAATAGTTTTGACCTCACAGACCCCTCCCCCTGCAAAAAGGTCTTCAGGTCCCCTGGGGAACCCTGAAGCACCCTTTGAGAAATGCTGCTCTAGAGACCACAGATTCTTTTTGCTGAGGTTCGCCCCAGGAGGTATAAGGTTGGTTGGAAGGGTACCAAGGTAATGGTTCTCACGGGAGCAGGTCATATCAGGAGAGCCTAGAAGCTCTGTCTGGCATTAGATCCCATGCCAGCCATGGGCTGACACCCAGAATCTAGTAAAGCCTCCTTGTTGTGTCCGGAGCTTAATGCCTGGGCCCAGTGGGCTAAAAAACACCCATTAGATGCTCCAGATAACAGGCTTCCTCCACTAGGACTCATTTGCATAGAAAGCATTCAAAGTGTGCTTTCATCTCCAAAATCTAGGTTTGCCCCTCACCCCCAATCTGTGGAGTCACTCCAAAGTGGTTGTCCCCCTCCCCCAGCACAGGAAGAACCAATGATTTAGTCCCACCACATTCCCCTTTCAGATAAGGGGTTTTTCCTACTAACACTCTCAAGAGATTATAGGTGCCTGGAGGGAGAGACTCACTTTTTCTATCCTTGGAAGTCTTAGAATCCAAGTGAACTCCTAGGTTTCACTTGACCAGTCAGTCCTCCTTTCCCCTAGGCTAACAGAAACCTGGGAAGTGGCTGGAGTCGGGAAAGACTAGAGTTTAAATTGTCCTACAAGAACTGTGTGATCTTAGGCAAATCAATTAAACTCTCAGTTCCTCAGTTTCCTCATCTGTAAAGTAGGGTAAGAATATCTTCCTCGAAGGGGTGTTATAAGAAGTGACTGAAAGTATATACATATAAAACCCTTTGCAGACTTGAAAGTGTTACATAAATATCAGATAGTATTGTAAACCCTTCTCCTTCAAGAAGTCTTTCCTGACTACCCCATCCCACTGTAACTCAATCTCACTCCTCCTCAAATACATCTCCTAAATTCCTTTGTTTCTAACTAAACAAAGTTAAAATGATACATATGATGCCTTACCTGATCATCCAAATTGCTATTTCCCTATTTCCACCTTCCCCAAATGATCTTGAATTTGTCTTGTATATATGTATAGCTATATCTAGCTAGTTAGCTAGCTTTCTATATATTTATAGAGTGATAATTAGATTTAAATATAGATATAGATATGTGATTTCCCCAGAGAGACTGCAAGCTTCTTGAAAGGAAAAAGTATTCACCTTTTCTATACGAATAGGCAGTTAATAAATACTTGTTGACTAATAAACTGATTGATTACTCTGGCATTTCCACCCCTGGTCTGGATCTGTTTTAAATCTTCGTCTTTGAACATCAGATTCAACACCTTAGTTACAATTACCCTGAAGATCCTCTCACTGGGTGATTACACTACCCTTCTATTAGATCTCCCTCCCTTTCGTTTTCTAGCCAATCTTTCACAGTTAACAAATAATCCCCTTAAAGCATAAAACTGATAGTATGAACATTTAAGTCTCCTCCGTAAGAAGCTGCCATGGCTCCCTATTGCCTCTAGGATAAATGAAAGACTCATCTGTTTGGCATTTAAAATCCTTCACCACCTGACTGCAGCCTACTTTTCCATGCAGATTTCACATTGCTCCTTTATTCTATGTACCCACCAAACTGGCCCATTTGTTGTTCCCAATGTAGACTGTTCCAATTCCTGCCTTGATGTATTTGTACAGGCAGCCCTCTCCCCAGTTTCTGGAATGCATTCCCTATTTGCCCCTACCTCTTAGAATCCTAAGGTTGGAGTCTCAGCTCAAGAGTCATGTCCTAAACAAGATTCTTCCTGTTCCTCCCCATTGGTTAGTTCTTTCTCTTAGCTTCTTCCTAGAAATTATTGTACAGTTGTGCTCAACTCTTCATGATTCCATGGATCTCTGTCCATGGAGTTTTCTTGACAAAGATCTTGAAATGGCCTGCCATTCCTTTTTCAGTTCATTTTACAGATGAAAAGTTGAGACAAACAAGGTTAAGTGACTTGTCCAAGGTCACATAGCTAATATGTATCTGGGATTGTATTTGAACTCAGGAATATTAGTTTTCTTGATTTCAAGCCCAGTGCTATCTACACTGCATCACTAGCAGCCTGCAATCACTGTATTATACTAGTTCTAAACTGGTTGAATATGCCCACTTATAAGAAGAGTCTACCTAGTTCATCTTGGAGCTGTTTAAAGATGAATTAGCAGATGTCCTAAGCTGTCATCTTTATGGATCATTGGTTACCTTTCCCATACTGTTTTATATCATCAAATCCTTTCCCACATTCTCATAGGTTGTCTTTTAATCAAGATTGTAAACTCTCTGAAGGCAAGAACTGTATTTCATACTATACGTACCTAATATAGATCTGGGAACATCTGAGGTGATGATTGATTGATTTAAAGTTGAAAAGTTGGCCTGCCATTAGAAAAGTAGGAGAGAAAAAGAGGTTGAGGATCTAAAGCAGGACTGGCAACCAAAGTACAGAGGAGACACAAAATATAAGAATTGGAAAGAACCTCAAAAGTCATTTCATCCAAATAATCTATGAAAGGAATCCTCACTGTAGGCCAAGTAAGCTCCAAGGATCCTGATCCTACCTTCTACTTCCAGATGTAGTAAAGTTCCCAGAATTGGCTCTGGCTGGCTCTCTCTCTCTCTCTCTCTCTCTCTCTCTCTCTCTCTCTCTCTCTCTCTCTCCATATATATTGCTTCTCCCCAAGATGATCATTTTGAAAATCAACTTGGTTATCCAATCTAAGGTAGCTTTTTAGGAAAGTATATTTACTAAGGTGGTAATATCAATTAGTATAAAACACCTCCCTTCATAGTCTGTGATGTATTCTCATATATATATATATATATACATATATATATATATGAGAATATATATATATTCTATATTCTCATATATATATATTCTCATATATATATATATATATATATATATATATATATATATCTCACTCAGAGGGGAAGTGAACTCAAGCTTAGAGGTCACCCATGGCAAAGGGAAAAGTCACAGCTCCTATCTGCTGGAAATCTTTTCTCCCATTTTTGTATTGCTCAAGAAGCATCCCTTAAAACCCCTAATCTAGACAATGACAGCAACTGATCTAACAGTGCCATGAAAGCCCTCCTTCATTCCTTTCTGGGCTCTGCTCCTAACCCTGGACTTCTACCATGTTCCCATTATAACCTACCCTCCTCTACTCAGTATTTTAGTTTCCTTTTATGTGTTGTCTTACCTTGTTAGAATGTAAGCTCCTTAAGAGCAGATTGTCTTTTTGTTTGCATCTGTATTCCTATTATTCAATACAGAATTTTTCAGATGATAAATGTTTAATAAATGTTTGGCATATAAAATATGCACAAATCATCATTTAAATGATTCTTTGATTTATTTGATTTATTTCACCAAGGGGAAAATGGGTAGTCCAAAATCTTACAAACCATTTGAAGCTCCCTAGGTGCTCCTCTAGTCTAGGAGGGGAGGAAAAAGGAGATGATTATGGTATTCTGAATGAGCTTTAGTTGGAACTCCACTTTTGCTCCATTTTCTAGAATTCAATCCCTTTTCAACTTAATGGATAATGCCAGGGAGCATGGTCAAGTTTCCTCTATATTTGTGCAGAATCATTCCAGTTTGAAGACCTTTATCACTTTGTCAAAGGTCTACTAGCTACTGAGACAAGTTGTGCATAAAGAAAGATTGAAGGCAAAAGGAAAAGAGATCATCCATAGAGATGGATAGTATCATGGAAACAACAAACATGAACTTGGACAATCCTTGAGAGACAGTGGAGGATTGAAGGGGCTAACTTGCTATGGGCCATGGAGTCACAAAGATTTGAACATGACTGAACAACAGTGGTGGTAACAAAAAAGTATCATGACTAATAGGGCGGTTTGATTACAGTCCCACTCTTACGATCACAATAATACTCAAGGAATTGTCCAACCTCTACCTGAAGAACTCCAAGGAGGGGGAACCCACTGCTCTGGACTTAGGCCATTTGATTTTTATTTGGCCTCAGGACTCCTTTATATTCTTAAATATTAAGAACCCCCAAAAGCTTTCTGTTTATGTGATTTCTATCAATTGATGTTTAGCATATTATAAATTAAAATGAATACTTCTAAAAATTACTTATTCATTTAAAATAACAATAACACATTATGTTAAAATAAATAACATTTTAATAAAAAATAAATAAATTTTCCAAAATTGAAATATTTAGTGTGAGAAATGATGTTGTTTTACATATTTTTGCAAATTTCCTTAATATCTGACATAATAGAAGTCAGAATTCTCATAAATACTTTTATATTTAATCTGTTGTGCTTTACTATTTTGTTTAAAATGCACGAAGAAAATCTGGCCTTACAATGATATGTAGTTGGAAAGTGGGAGAGTATTTTAATAGCCAAATAAATTTAGTATTATTAGGAAATTCATTTTGTCCTCAAGGACCCCCTGAAAGAGTCTCAGAATCTCTCATTATCCTTGGACCACATTCTGAGAATGACTGCTCAGACCTGTCTAGGTCCTTTTGGATCCTGGTTCAATTATCTACCACATTTCTCTTACTTCAGTGCCATATGCAAAGCTGAGGAGCATTCCATCTATGCCTTCATCCAACTCCTTGATAAAAATGTTAAGCAGTATATTCTAAACTTTCTATCCCTAGTTAGTTTTAGATCTTCATTGGGGCTTAGGGCTAGACTTAAGTCTCAACCCACTAATCAATTTCTATTTTTATCAGGAATTTTGCACCTGTTCATACAGGTTTCTTCCCATTGGTCTTTCCCTTTCTGGTCCCATCTGTTCCTTCTCTTGTCCCACTACCTTTCCTGGGCTTTGATTCGCCTCTCACCTTGAGAGGGAATAAGGTGGAAAGTGGAAAGATCACTAGCTTTGGAGTCATAGCCTTTAGTACTATCTATGTAATGCCAGGCAAGTCATTCAATAGCTTTGTTTCCCTCCCAGCATTGCTCCAGATGTCTGGACTCCAAAACCATACCTTAGCTAATCTCATTCTAGAACTTTTCTCAGAACCTGCGGTCTCTTTGTCTGGAATGGCTAACTTCTCCATATACTCTTCTTACCCTTGAATATCCCATTACCAGGCCAACCCCCGCTTTACTTCAGGTGCTTCTATTTTGTGGAGGGCTTTGGTCAATCAACTCTCATTCCCCTACTGACTTTGCTCCTGACTCCTGGACTTTGGAACTGCACCCCTTCAAAACTGCTCTCCTTCCTCTAGCTTTTCAGCTTTCTTTTGTATTCTGTCCTCTGTTATTAGAGTATAAGCTTATTGAGGAACAGAGACTGTCCTTTTTACTTATAACCAAAAGAGTTGGTTATAACCCTGCTCTTTTGTTATTCAATCATTTTCAGTCATGTAACCCCCTTTTAGGGTTTACATGGCAAAGTTTGCCATTTCCTTCATCAGGAATGACAGATGAGGAAACTGAGACAGAGTTAAGTAATTTCCCCAGGGTCACACAACTAGTAAGTCTTTGAGGCTAGATTTGAACCAAGACAATGAGTCTTACTCCAGACCTGGTGCCACTGCACCACCTACAAACTATTGTATACCCAAGGAATTATCCAACTTCTGTCTGAAGACCTCCAAGGAGGGGGAGTTCCATTTTACTTTTGTTTGGTGTAAGGGCCCCTTTACATTCTTAAATATTATTGAGAACCCTATAGAGTTTTTGTTCATGTGATTTATATCTATTAATATTCATATTAGTAATGAAAAAACAGTAACATTTAAAAATATTAACTTATTCATTTAAACTATGCATTATGCACATATCACATAGTAAATACTTGGTTCTCCCTTCCTTGCTTTCTACTGTAAAATGAGCTTTGGTCTGTGGTTTTTGTTATTCAGACATTGTCTGATTCTTTGTGACCCTATTTGGGTTTTTTTTTGGAAAAGATACTGGAGTGGTTTATCATTTGTTTTACCAGTTCATTTTACAGATGAGGAAACCAAGGTAAACAAGGTTAAGTGACTTGTCCAAGGTTAGATAGCTAGTGAGAGTTTGAGGCTGGATTTGAACTCAGGAAAATAAGTATTACTGACTCCAAACCTTGCATTCCATCCATTGTTCCACCTCTAAGATGATCTTTAAGGTCTCTTTCAGCTCTAAATTTACTGTTCAATGAATTATTAACATCTATAGCCTCAGAAGGGAATTCTTTTATGATCATAGGATTAAGAATTGGAAAGAACCCACTAGAGTTTTCAACTCTAACCCTCTTAGTTTATGGAAGAGAGCAATGAGTGGAAGTGATTTGGTCAGTCACACAGCTACTAATAGAAGTCTTTTGACTCCAAGTATATACCCTTCGTATTCCCTAGAGAGGTAGTCAGTACTCTCCCTACAATTGCCGTGTTGGGTTAATGTTTTTTTTAATTATAATAATAAGAAAATATAGTTCACATTTGCATGACATTTTTGTCACTTCTAAAGTGATTTTCTAAGTGTCCTGAAGCAGCACAGGTATTATTTTGTCCATTTTACAGAGGAGGAAGCTGAGACTCAGGTAGATCAAACAGTTTACCTAAGATCACATGACTAATAAGAAGCAGAAAAGGTCTAGTGCTCTTCCCATTACTTCCTTCAGAGTCACCAAGTTACCCTTATGCCCAAGACTAACATATGGCCCCCAACTGCCAATCTCTAAATTCCCTTATGTTTCCCTCTTCTACCAACTAGTTGCAAAGGGAGGAAATGGGCTTTATCCCAGCTGTGAGCTTTGTCTTCCTTGCTGAATAGATCCATTTCTTGTCTCAAAGCCAGCAGGCTCAACTGCTTTCCCATCCTGCATGCACCAGCATCAATAACGCAATATGAATATGTACAAAACACTTCAGCAATTCTGTACAGATGGGCATATTTTGCATCTCAACAACTCTCAGTATTTAGAGTGTGGGTAGTTTAGCACCTGCAGAGGAAATGGTTCTCTTCCTCCTTTCTTCCTTCTCTCTCTTTTCCCTGGCAATGATAGGAGGGAGTTGGGGAGAAAAGGCTCAAGTTGAAAGCAGGTCAGTCTTCTCAGAAAGCCCAGTTTTGGTTTTGATCAGGTTTTGTTTTTATCTTATTTAGGGCCACACATATAGGTTGTGACTTAAAGAGCAGTAACGTTCTCCCCCACACACTCTGGCCTCTTTTATGTCTCTGATTCCCACCATTGAGAGGTGGAAAGAATGTGATTCATACAACTTCTTCCCCATCCCCCAGTCCCTCTCCTCAAAGCTCAGTTGATGTAGCCAGACAATGGAATCATACACAGGATGAGGTTTTAATATGTTAACAAGATTGAACATCCTGTGACTCTTTTATGAGGATTGCACACTTCTCAGATTTAATCAGAAAAGAAATTGTCTGTGAAAATAAATTAGCCAAGGCCCTAGAGACTTAAAATAGTTAAACACTAGAGAAATTTCAGCAAAAAGTAGAAGACTCCAAGCATATAAGTCAACATGTGGAAAAGACCTTTGCAAGGGAAGAAAGTGAGAAATTTCTCTCTTCTCCTCCCTAGTAGAACATGTAACTTTGAAATGAACTACTCAACTAGTAACTGGGAGCAGAGACACACTCCATATTGAAACAGATATAGAGAGACAGTCACTTGAAGAAGGAAGCAGTTTCAAGGATTTTAACCCCTGGCAGCAAAAAAGAGAGAGTCAAGCTCTTGAAAAGATCACCTATTGGAAAAGAAACTGAACAACTCCCTAGCTGAGACACTGAACTTTGGAAATTTGGAAAGACTCACAAAGAGAGAAAAATGCCTTCCAGGCCCTGCAATATCAGAAACTGTGAATTGCCATAGCCATATCTGTATTCTATATATGTTCTTCAATATCAATGAACTCTTAAGTTCGAGTCCACTCTTCCCAGAGTGTATAAGTTCATGGAGGTAATAGTTTTAGCTATTATTTTACTATGCCATCTTAGTAAATACTTTCATTAAGATCAAACTGTGTCTTCTGGCTGATTGCTACTAGGAATTATACCAGTGGGGGCTCTAATATTTACAGAGCTTAACCAAATAAAGCCCCTAGAAGCTTTGCCTAATTTGCTTGATTTTCCAGTTAAATTATTCTCTACTTGACTCAATCTGAGAAATTTACCTACCTCATAAATAAATCACAGGATATTATATTTTGTTAATACGCTAAAACCTTGAGTCACAACATTTTATGAGTGAGCTGTGAAATAAGCAGTGTGGGAAGAGACTCCTTTATCCCTCTTCTTTATTCTGAGCAGAAAGAAATCGGATACATCATCTAATTTAGTGTTGCTCAAATTAATTAAAACTTCACTTTGAGGCTTAAAATATATTGAGGGAACCTACAGAAAACTCAGAATCTAGAGCAAAATCAATGAAATCTGGGAACAAAATAGAGCCTACTTTCATATTGAAAAATTGTTATACATAAATATCTTTACTACATCAAAAATATTGCTTGTCTTGAAACTTTTGCACACACACATTAGGGTTCTTTGGGGCACAGTTGGATCTGTTTTCTTCTTCAAATGACTGTCTATAATTTGTTTCAATCTAGAGTGTATCTATGATCAGCTCCAGTTTCTTCATTTTACAGACTAGATATCTCATAGTGACCTCAAAATTTTAGTCCAAAAGGAAGCTTATATGTCTCTAAATAATTGATTTTGCCCTTTGCCCTCCTTCTAACATCATTATTTCAGTCCAAGAAGGTCCCATGAACTCATTCTCCTATATTCACAACCTCAAAGTTATCATTAACTCTTCCCTCTCCTTAACATTACATATCTAATTAATTACCACATCATACTGGTTTGATTCACTGACTCTTAAAAATTGAAGGGGACCCACCACCATCATTCTAGATCATCTCAGACTTGAAATGAATTTCCACTATAATCCCCTAATTTAACCTCTACATTCATCTCTACTGCCACTATCCCAATAGAGACCTTCATCTCCATGAATCTGGGTTCTTGAAATAACATCCTGGCCAAGTATGGTGATATACATTTGTGATCCCTCATAGTTGGGAGGTTAAGCATAATAGATTGCCCAAGCCTGGAAGTTCTGAGTTGCAGCAGGCTAAAACTGATTGGGTTGCTACACGTCATATATCAATATGGTGAGTCCTTGGAAGAAGGGAAGGAAGGGAAGAGGGAGTGAGGGAGGGAGGGAGGGAGGGAGGGAGGGAGGGAGAGAGAGAGAGAGAGAGAGACAGAGACAGAGACAGAGAGACAGAGACAGACAGAGAGAGACAGAGAGAGACAGAGACAAACAGAGACAGAGACAAACAGAGACAGAGACTGAGAGACAGAAAGATCCTAACAGTTCTTCCTTCACACCACTACCAAAATGGTATTCCTTAAACATAAGCTGATCATGTCTCTCTTCTGCTCATTTAAGATTTGCCATAATTATCAAAGGAATATAATAACCTAACTCTATCTTCCTTTCCAACTTTGCCCAGTATCATATATCTTCATGTTCTCTATACCCCAAGCAATCCTTCCTCTTCCCCTACACACACATCCCAGGCTTTATTGCCTCCAAGTCTTTGCTCATACAGCTCCCTATCCCTTGAATGTCCTTCCTCCCTCTACAGTTTCCTACCCAGGCTTTAAAGTCGAACTGAAATGCTAACTTCTCCAGGACTCCTCTGATCTCCTCTTTCCAAACAATAACAACCTTCCTCTTCAAACATCATATATCCCTACACATTGACTTCTCTCTGTACTTATCTGATTTTGTGCTATAATTGCTTAATAATACTTTCTATGAGGGCAAGGACTTTTATCTTCCCACAGGGATTATTACTGAAGAAGAAATCTGAAGCACAGACAGGGAAGAGAATGGAATCTAGAGCTCTTGGCCCAGGGTTCTATTCATTCACTAGATCATATTGTCTGAGGACAGACCAGCAAAGAATTGGGGCAGCTAGGTGTCACAGTGTATAGAGCGCCGGCCCTGGAGTCAGGAGTATCTGAATTTAAATCCTACCTCAGACACTTAATAATTACCTAGCTGTGTGACCTTGGGCAAGTCATTTAACCCCAATGCCTTGCAAAAAACAAAAAAAGAGTTAAAAAAAAGCAGAGAGTTGCCTGAGATAAGGATAACAGCTAACATCTCATCAGGTATTAGAATAATATTAGGCAATGCCCTTCTAAGAAGGGCCCAGAGAGGAAGCAGCTCTAAGGCACTGTGGTTAGAGGACTAGGCTTACAGTCAGGAATAAATGAGTTTAAATTCTATCTCAGATACTCCTTGGACAAGTCACTTATCCTCTATCAGCCTTAGTTTCTCCATTTGGAAAGTGAAGGAGTTGGACTTACTGGTTTGTAAGGCCCCCTTCCTTCCAATTCTAAAGCTATAATCCTATAATGAGATGGGAATCCAAGACAAATAAGTTTTGGTTGTCTGCATGTGAAAGGTCTGAAGAATGGAGCATATTTCAGGAGTCCTGATGATATATTATTAGTCTCTACTCCTTCCTTTCCCCTGCTCCTTAAATGCAGCAGAAAAGGCACCTTGTCTGAAAAGAGTAATAGATGGCAGATAAAACTCTTCTGCCTAACTCCTGACAGGTGAAAGCATCCATTTGCTACTGCCTTGTTCTAGGTCTGACTTACAGGAGCATCTGATGATGTCCATCCCCTCCCTGTGCCCAACTTTTTTACCCCAAACATTCAGGTTAACATATATGTGTATATATATATATATATGCGCATATATATATATATGTGGAAAAGAGTAATCTGTTCATTTTCAAAAACCCACCCTGGCACCAACTACTACATCATAGAGAGCAAGGTAATCTTAGAGAAAGGACATTGATAAAGACTCAGAAGTGTGCCACCAGGATGATGAAAGGACTTGAGTTCATGCCAAATGCAAATCAGTTGCAGGAAATGGGTATGTTTAGTCTGAAGAGAAGATTTAAAAATTTTTTGTTGTTCATTCCTTTCAGTCACATCAGACTCTTCATGACCCTATTTGGAATTTTCTTTGCAAAGATCCTAGACTGATTTGCCATTTCCTTCTCTAGTTCATTTGACAGTTGAGCACAGAAGTTAAGTGACTTGCCCAGGGTGACACAGTAAGTGTCTGAGGCTGGAATAGGTCCAGCACTCTATCTTCTATGCTACATAGCTGTTGCAAGAAAAAAAAAAGCTGTCTTCAAGTTTCAGAAGGGCTTTCATTTGAAAAAGAGACCAGTCATACTCCTTCTTGCCCTAGAAGACAGAGTTAGAAGCAATTTATGGACATTTGATAGAGGTAAGTTTAGACTTGCAGTCAAGAGAAACTTCTTAACAATGAGAGCTGTCCAAAATTAGCATAGACTTTTTTAGAAAACTGTTGCTTCTCTCTGAGGTTGGGAGATTCTCAAGAAAATACCTTTGCCTTAACAGCTCCCTCCCTCCTCTCTAAAGTCTGAAATTCTTCATCATGTCTTGCTACAAAGAGAGATCAGACTTCACTGGGAAGCTTGGGAGAAAGAAGCACCAAGATTGACTGAGGAATGCGTGCTGTTTCCTTTCCTGAGAGCATGTTTAGGTAAGGAGAAAAGAGAGCAGCAAGCACCTGACGTCACCTTGGAGACCTGAAGCACATCACAGGGAAAAGTAAATAATGGGTGGATGAATGAGAGAAGAAGAAAAACCTCTCTGATATTATCATTCTGATGAGGATTGGCCCTTGACACAGGATCTGCTTCAGGACCACTAATGAGGCAGAAAAGAATGACCAGCCACTGATTTATACTTTGCCCAAGGTTTACTAGTGCCTACCTGTGATCGTGAGTGAAAGTGGACAGATACTCCTTCATCCCTACTTTGCCACTGGTTATGGAGAGTCTTTTCTTTGATCTATAGATAATGATGGTGATGATGCCATATTTTTTTCACTATCTAAGCTTTGGGAACAATGTTGTTCAGTGACTGAAATTCACACTAAGATATCAAAGACTGTGCTTCTCAGGTGCTTCTCCAAAGTTAGATATTATTTCCACAAGTGGAGGGAAGGAAGGGCAAAATATTATAGAGAAAAACCCTTCCCTAATAAGCCCATTTCCCTCCTCAAGGGTCCAGGAGTCTGGAGTCACACACCTTCTATATCACTCCCCCCACACTCCCCTTCTCCTTCCACAACACCCTGAATGATGACCCCTGGAAGCATCTGCTCTGTAGCTCAAACCACAGCCTCTGTTCCAATACTTTTCCCACTATATATTCTGGAAAGTTGTAAAGTGGAATTAATATATCCTGATATGTCTAAAGAATGACAGACTAGTCATTGTGATATCTCTATATTGTGTTTCTTCCAGAAAGGTTTTCTGGATTGACCTCTCTCTCACTCCTATTCTCCTTGATATTTGGATCAATTTTAGTAGATATATTGCGAAGTTGTTGTTGATGTGGGTGAATATATTTGTATATATTCATCTGCCCAATTGGATTAGAAACTCCTTGAAAGTAAGAACCAGATTGTGATGGAATACTACTGTGCTATAAGAAATGAGGAGCAGAGTACTTTCAGAAAAACCTGGGAAGACTTAAATGAACTAATGCAAAGTGAAATGAGCAGAACCAGAAAACCTGTACATGGTAACACAATATTTTCCAATGATCAACAGGGAATGATTTAGCTATTCTCAGAATTACAATGATCCAAAACAATTCTGAAGGATTCATCATGAAAAATGCTATCCACCATCAGAGAAAAACTGATGAAGTCTAAAGCATACATTTTTTATTATTCTTGGATGGGTTTGGGGTTGTTTTTTGCTGTTAGTTTTCTTCTGGGTCTTCATTTTCTTTTGCAACATGGCTAATATGAAAATGTTTTGCATGACTACACATGGATAATCTTTATCATATTGCTTGCCTCCTCAGGGTCAGAGAAAGATAAGGAACTGTTCATTCTTCATTTTGAAGAAGACCATGACATCAATGGTGATGCCATGACAAGTACATGAATTAGATTTGAGTGATGGGGTGCTGTGCTAAATCACCAGTCTTACTCCCTTCTCTAGTGTCATCTGGGTCCAGTGGCCAGACATGAATCAGGATGACTGCAGATGTCCCCAGATGCAGGTGGCACAGCTAGAAAGTCAAGTGTCTGAGATCAGATTCAAACTCTCATACTACTGACTCCAAGGACTCTATCCACTGCACCAAAAAAAGGAGGGAGGGAGAGAAAATGGAACTCAAAAAAAGAATATTAAAATGAAGACCAAAATAATGGCAGGTCACCTTTGGCAACCCAGAGAGGAAGTTTCACTCAAATGAATCAACTCAAGGTGTCCTCAATTCATGTCACTGTTGAATGTCCTTCCTCTGCTATTACTAAGTAGAACTTTTTTGTTAACAATTGAGTGGTCTCAAAAAGCATTTCTCATATCATTCAAATATTGAGTCAAAACTACCAGGGGGTTGGTCTGAGTCAAACCCAGCCCAGAACATACTCTGCATACTAGTTCTGGAGAAGTTAGAATTATCCTTGCTACTCAATGCCCCTATGCCAATACTCTCCTTTTGCTGTTATCACTCAGAAGATTCTCTTCCTTTGAGGGTCAGTCCATTCAAATGTATCAGTCAAGCTAGATCCTAGAAGTAGTTATCTATCAGTCCCCAAGTAATTTTCTCAAAGAGTTTGGAACTTGGATCATTGTCTTCCTCACCACCCATTAAAATGTTGTTCAGTCATTCAGTTTTGTCTGACTCTTTGTGACTCCACAGATCTGTCTTCATTTTACATTTGAGAAGATGTGACAAATAAGGGTTAAGTAAGTGACTTTCCCAGAGACACACAGCTATTGAGTATCTGAAGCTGAATTTTAACTTAGTCTAATTCTAAGCCCAGTACTCTATTCACTGCAACATCTAGCTCCCCACCATCATACCAGGAAACTTCAATCCTTCTCAAACACCCTGCCTTCCTAAATTCCTCAGTCTTCCCAACTCCCATGACTTTCTTCTCCACTCCACCTCAGTCTATACTCATAGAGTCACACCCTGGATTTCACCATCATCTATGAGTGTTGCACTTCAATGATCAAATACTCTGAAATCCCTTTATCAGATTGATCATAACCTATCATTCCACCTCTCCCTGTGACTTACCCCTCCCAAAGCTATTCTTGTTTTCAATGGGGTCTCCAGTCTCTTCAAAATCCAACACTCTCTTAGGTCATCACCCTTTCCTTTAATTCACTTTTCTTCCTTGCCAATCTCTACTGTATAGTTGACCAGTTCAATTCTATACTGTATTTTATAATACAATTTTACTATAAGGAACTCCAGGTGTTGTCTGATGTTTGCTGGTAAACTAATACTTACCTAACAGGTCTGGAGATGCAATTGAGATAATATATGTAAACTGCTTTGCAAACATTAAATCATATAAAAGTTATCAATGATTATTTTAGTCTTACTCTTGAATACTATATTCCCCTGTTCTTCTGAAACTCATACCTGCCAAATTCCTGTACTGGGTTATTCCCATCATACATCTCTGTTATTTTGCTGTTGATCAGAGCTAAAGGCAATCCCATACGTTGTTGACTAGATCCAAACCTCATTGCAGTAAGACAATATTATCCCTCCTCCTTAATCAATTCTCCATTCCATGATTACAGAGATGGCTCCAAACTCTCCTTAAGTCTCCCATGATGGTCTCTCTCCCCCTGACTTTTCAGCTGAGAAAATAGACACTATTCACCACATTTTTGCTTCTTCCTTTTTTCTATATCTCAAAATCCTTTGACATCATCCCTTATTCTCTCCTCCTTTATTCTAGATGAAGAAGGCCAATCTCTCTCCAAGTCTCTTTTATTCTAATTCCTCAAGATGCCTTCAGCAAATTGCTCCCCTAAATCAAATATCTTCTTATTGTCACCCACAGTCTCCCTAATTATTGGTTCTTTCCTTAAAATAAGACTTCCAAATTTGGAAAAAAAACAAAGATGCCTATGTTCTACCACAGGGCAGCTACGTGGCACAATAGAGAGTGTGCTGGGTCTAAAATCAGAAAGACCTAAGTTCAAATTTACCTTCAGATACTTCCTAGCTGTTTGATCCTGGGCAAGTCATTTTACCCTGTTTGCCTCAGTTTCCTCACCTGACAAATGAACTGGAGAAAGAAATGGCAAAACACTCCAATATACTTACCCAGAAAACCCCAAATGAGTTTCCCAAATGGGAAGAGTAGGATATGACTGGAACTGATTAAACAAAAAATAAATGCTCTACTCTCATTTAAAACTATCATTCTAAATTTCTTATTCTCACTCATAGGCAAATTCCTATGAAAAGTTATCTCTATTCATTGTCTTCATTTCTTCTCCCTTTACTCACTTTTTAGTAGTTTCTAGTCTCATCATTCAACTAAAATTTCCTTCCCCAAATCACAGTTTTATAATTGCCAAATCTCATGTCCTTTTATCAATCTTCTTGACTTTTGCAGCATTTCATACTCTAGAACATTCTCTTCTGTCTATCCTCTTCTTGCATATTGACATTCATTCTCTCTCTCTCTCTCTCTCTCTCTCTCTCTCTCTCTCTCTCTCTCTCTCTCCCCAAACAGAGTTGAGTGATTTACTCAGGGTCACATGGCTAGTTAAGCGCCTGAGGTTGGATTTGAACTCAAGTCCCCCCACTCCAGGCCTAGCAGTTGAACCACTATACCACTATTCTCTTTTGGTTCTCCTACCTACCTGCCTCCTCCTCAGTCCCTTTTGCTAGTTTAGCATCCACATCAGGGCCCCTAAATGTTAGTATTCCCTGAGATTCTTCTATTCTCTCTATATATACTTTTCCATTTAATGAACTCATCCCTTCTCATGAGTTTAATTATCATCTCTGTGTAGAAGTCTCCCAGGATTTATAGATCTGATCCTGTTTTCTCTCCTGAATTTTAGTCCTGCATTTCCCACTGCTTATACTGAATGTACTATGGACAACTCAAACTCAACATGTCCAGAATAGAATTTCCCCTCTTCCACACTTCCCTTTTACCACCAAGGGTACAATCATTCTTCTAATTTCCTAGGTTTTCAAGCTTGGTGTTGTCTGTCCCTTTTTTCCTCCTTTTTCCTTAGCCCACAAAGTCAGTGTATTGTCAAATCTCATTATTTCTGTCTCTTTAGCATCTCTTGCTCATATAGTCACCACTCCATTACCTCTTACTTGGACTATTGCAATAACCTTCTAATTGGTCTCCCTGTTTCAAGTGTCTCCCCATCTCTAAATCCAGCTTCCACACAGCTGCCAAAGAGGTTTTGCTAAAGAACAAATATCACCACATCACTCTCCTATACAATTAACTCAAATAGCTTGGTATTTATTGCCTTTAGGAACAAATATAGGTTTTTCCTACTCTGTAGAAGTTAATCAAGGTTAATGACTTGCCCTGGGTCACACTGAGTAAATATCAAAGGATCTAAGGTCACATTTGAACTCAAGCCTTCCTGATTCTAGGGCTGGTGCTCTATCTACTGTGCCACCTAGTTAACCCTTTTTCCTACATTTTTTTGAAATTGATATCTTTTTTTAGATCACTATAATTTACCTCAGAATCTTTCCCCCTCTACCTTGCATAGAATCATCCAATATAACAAATAATATTTTTAAGACAGAAAATAAAAAATCAGCATAGTTAATCAATATATTGAGAATCAAATTTGAGTTGTGAAAACCTTTAATGATCTGGCTCCAATTTTCCTTTCAAGTCATAAAATACATTAATCTCCTGAAATTCCATGCGTCATCCAAAATAGTCTTCTTGTTCTTCCTCATGTGACAATTCTCTTCTCATCTTTAAGTCTTTATATTTATTGTTCCCTATATATGGAATGTGCTAGTCCTCATTTCATTCAAAACTCTGCCTTAGTTTCATCTTTTGCTACCTGAAAACTTTTCTTCCCCCTCCCCCCAATGTCTATAGTTCTAAATCTAGAATCTTATTGTGGTCTTTTAAATCAAGGAACAAATTTCTATAACAAGTATGATCTGACTAATTCTCCTTCTTTCTCAACTCTGAGCAAAACCTATTATAATCTTCATTTCATTTGGAAAAATAGTAAAGATAGATCCCTTCTCTCCATTTAGATTTCCTAAATCCAACTACACATCAGCAAATATTACACCAGAATTTAGAGACTCACAGGAGTACAGTGGAAATAGCACAGGTACTGGAGTTAGAGAACTTTACTCCCTCTTTGCAGAGTACTTTTAGTTATATGACCTTGGGCAATTCACTTAACCTATATTTGCCTCAGTTTTCTCCTCTGTAAAATGTGGATAATAATAGCCCCTACCTCACCCCTTCCAGCCTTCTCCTTATTGTGCTGATTAAATGAGAGAATAATTCTGAACCACTTAGTTCAGTGGCTGGCACAGTGTATGTACTATATAAATGTTAGTTATTATTTTTACTGATCTTGGGTAAGTCATTTCTCACTTGAGGGATGAAGATGAGATAAATAGCTTCTGAGAATCCCTTCAGGTCCTAGATCAATGAACCTATGAGACTAAGAGTTGGAAAGGATCCCAGAGGAAATAATTCAATCTGTATCTCAGCAGGAATCCTCTCTATGACAGCTGACAAAATAGTCATCTAACTTGTGCTTGAAGACTTTCAGAGACAGTGAACACACTACCTTCCACTAATTCCAACTTGAACTAAACAAGCCTTTATAAATGACTGTCATAATCTCATATCCCAGGGACAACCTCTTTTCCGAAGCCCCAAAC
Organism: Macrotis lagotis; assembly: GCF_037893015.1. NCBI lineage: Eukaryota > Metazoa > Chordata > Mammalia > Peramelemorphia > Peramelidae > Macrotis > Macrotis lagotis. Next base: position 197,603,747 of record NC_133659.1, read on the forward strand.
ATCACCCTAACTCTCAAATACCCCATTGCAAACATAAACTATCAAATGACTAAGACTGACATTTGTCACCAGAGTATGGAAAACATTCTTGTTCTTTCTGATGCCTGCTCCGAAACTGAGAAATGTCTATTTGTTGTTGGGATTTTCAAGGACAGTCCCTGGATACTGTTGGGGGAGTGAATTCACTAAAGAAATCCATTTTACTTGAAATTGTCTTCACTGAAAACAAACAGCTCCAGAATTTTGTTGTTCGTTTTTTTTCAGTTGTTTCTGATTCTTTATGATCCTATTTGGGATTTTCTTGGCAAAGATACTAAAGTGATTTGCCATTTCCTTCTCCAGATCATTCGACAGATTAGGAAACTGAGGCAAACAGGACTAAGTGACTTGCTCAGGGTCACATAGTTAGGAAGTATCTAAGGTCAAATTTGAACTCAAAAAGATGCATCTTCCTGATTCCAAGTCCAATGCTTTATCCATTTTACATTGGAGAGGGTACTACCTTCTACCTCCAAAGAAGCTGTGGTTTTAAGGGAAGCTAATTTAGGAGAAATGAAATATTGTCTTTGGAGGACCTTTTGTGTGGAGGTAAATTTGGGGCAGTCCTTAGGATAAGGAGCCCATCCTGTCCCCACAAGGGTCCTCCTCCTACCCCTACTCCCTTACCTCCCAGAACTGTCATGAGGATCCAATGATCCTTTACATTTGTAAAGCATTTACTATGATTTTTGGTGCATAGTAGGTACTTAATAAAATATTCATTCCTCTCGCTTTAACCACCATTCTCCATCCCCTCTCCCCTTCAGAATTTAAAGTTCCCACCCAAGGTTGGTTCCAGCAATAAAACAAATGCTAATAGATCACTTCCCCCATGATACCTCCATAAGAAGGCAAAATATCTTACTCTGTCACTTCCTACCTCCAGGACTTTAGGCAAGCCACATGTCTCTAAATCAGCTTCCTCACCTTTTAAAATGAGGGCATTGAACTAGATTATTTCTAAGGTTCCTTCTAATTCTAAATCCATGAACTTTTCACCTCTCCTGAATCCTAATTTCCCCTCTCTGGGCCTCAGTTTTTCCCTTCTGTAAAATGGGGTATTTAGATTGAGATAGTCTCTAAAGTCCTTTCCCACTCTGACAGTCTGTGTATTTATTATCTACTCAATACAAAAACATTACGATTCAAAGCCGTTGTTCTGGGTCCTTTCTCCAATGATCCATTATATTTAATGAAATCGGAAATCAGAACTAAAAGGAATCCTAAAGATTATCCTAGTCTAATCCTCTCATTTTATATCTTCTGATACTTAGGGAAGGGAAATGAGTCCTCAAGGTCACCCAGCTACTTATTGGTTGACTCTAAAATCAGATCTTTTGCTCCTTGGGTCTGTGCTCTTTTCACAATAAAGTACCAAGAAAAAGGATACGGTAGCACACCTTCAGTGCTCCCCTCCCCCCAAAACCGTGTTGTGATTAATCAACTATATTAACATCTGTATTACAACTGAGCCATATTGGGCTTCTCATATGCTATATGTAATTACTAGATGGGGTGGTGTTCCCACACACACACACACACACACCACCACCACCACAGAATCATGTTTTAAACTGCAGAGATCTTAGAGATCACCAGATTGGCCTTCATTATCTATTTGAAATTTTTTGATAACAAGCCATGTGATATTAGGGTAATAGTTCAATAACCTTAAAAATAAATCCCCCCTTTTAAAAAAAGAAAAGAAAATACCCTGTTTGCCTAAGGCCCCTTCAGATCCCAGTCACAAGCCTCTCATCCCTTCACCTTCAACCCTGAGGGCCGGACTGTCAGCCTGTATCTTGATCACCCCACTGGCAAGGTTCCTTCTTTGAAAGCATCCAGCAGTTCATTCTCTTATCCCTAATGTAGTCAGTCTAGCAAACCTCCCCTGTTAAATCAACAAACTTTCCTTTACCAGAAGGATTTGCTCAAGTGAATTTGGACCTAATTCATTACAGGTGACTGAAGCAGGGACACTTCTCTAATTCAGATTGTTGGAATGGGGGATGGGATAGAGAGAGGGAAGGTAAAAGATATAAACCTAGGGCAGATAGTCACAGAGCGCCAAAGGAAGGGAGGGTTCCAGCCCCTGAAACTCCTTGCAAGCCGCAAGGATCTTTTTGCCACCCCACGAGTGAAAAAGATGAAGGAGAAAGTAGAAGAAAAGTCATCATCATAACTCCCTTATTCCAATCTAATCTCTTCATCCTCTGAGACTTCTACTAAATTACTGAATCATTCTCATTCTCTCTCTCTCTCTCTTCTCTCTCTCTCTCTCTCTCTCTCTCTCTCTCTCTCTCTCTCTCTCTCTCTCTCTCTCTCTCTCTCTCTCTCCCTCCCCTCCTACACAAGCTGAATCCCCCCCGCCCCATTATGCTTTTGAAAGGGTAAGTGACTAGAACACCCATTCTGGAGTTAGTAATTAGCTGTGCGACCCTGAACAAGTCACTTTGCTCTGTTTGCCTTTGTTTCCTTGACTGCAAAATAAACTGGAGAAAGAAATGGCAAATCACTGCAGTATCTTTGCAAAAAAAAAAAAACCAACAAATGGAGTCAAATTGAGTCTGAAATGCGTGGACAATAAACGCTTTTGAAAAGTAAACCAGTTTTTCAAGGGCCATAGACGCCAAGTGACCTTTCAGGCAAGTAAGAACTCCAAGATGTTCTCCAGATTTTCCCTACTTCAGCACTATCCTTCCTTCATTCCATCCTTTTCCCATTCTCATCCCCCCCCCCCCATTATTTATTCCTTTGATAGAAATGCTGGTCCCATTCCAACTCGCCAGAACTTTTCTTTGCCCCGTTCTCCATCTCGCTCCAGACTGTCCTTAAGCAGACAATGATCCCGCGGAGGGCAGAGGGGTGCAGCTAGCAGGGGAAGAGGCAAGAGCAGAAGCGGGGTGGACAGAGAGGCATGGATCAGCGAGAGGGACCCGAGGAGGGAAGAGTCAGGGGGGAGGGGGAGGGGCCGAGCCTGGCGAAATCCAAGAACAGGGTTAGAGATGAGGGTCGAGGGAAGAGATGGGGAAGGGGGTCACCGAGAGGAGGGGATGCTGGAGTCAGAGGATGGAAGGGAAGCTCAATGGGGCTCCGGGGGAAACAGTTTGGGATGAAGAGAATAAAGGAAAAGTGGGGTCCCGGAGGGAGGCTGATGAGGGTCTGAGCCAGAGTCACAGGGGAGAGAAAGGAAAGAGGGTGTGACACGGGAGACAAGTGTTGGGCAGTCCGAGACAGAGGTAGCGGCAAGGGAGGGCGGGACGGGTCCCGGGCCCCGGGATGGGGAGAGGCAGGCAACGGGTCAAAGAAAGTTGCTGTCCTCGCTGCAAAGGAGAGAAGGCAGCGGCTGGCAGAAGCGGAGGCCGGGGCAGGGAAGCTGCGGCGGGGACAGCACTGACCCGAAGTAGGCGGCGGCGGCTGCGGGCAGCGCCAGGAGGCAGAGCGCGGCCAGGGCCGGCGGAGGCGGGCGGCGCATGGTGCGGGCGGCGCCGCGCCGGCTCTCATCTCCTCCGCGGGCGCCCGGCGGCGGCGGCGGCGGCTTCTCTGCTGCGCTACCCCGAGCGCCACCTGCTCCCCGCGGGGCTTTAAGGCGCGGAGGGAGGGGTGCGGGCGCCGAGAGGTGCGGACTCAGCCGCTTCTTCCCCACGGCTAGCCCCCCTCCCCATTGGCCCTGCCGCGCGCGGCCCCGCCCTCCTTCCCGGGAGGGGAGGCCGTGGGCACCCCGCGCCCCGTCCCTGCCGAGCTCCCCCTCTCCCCAGGTGGAGGGAGTCTCACCTGGCGCCGCCCGGCCAGCCTGGGGGGATGGCGGGGTCTGTCACCCCGGGGAGGAGATGAGAGGGAAGGGGGGAGTATGCCTGGGTGGGGGGCAGCGGATGGGGGTGGGAAGGCTGGGACAGTAGCCTGGGGCTTTCAGCTTGAAACATTTCCCAGCTTTACCCTCATTCCCACTGCCCATGCTGGAAATGGGAGGACTCGCGTCAGTCTCTGACCACCTTGAGCCCTGGGTCCTGGGGAACTGTTTTTAAGAAAAAGGAATTCGGAATTTCGAAATAGGGGCAGGGGCTCCAACCCCTGGGTGTTAAGAGATGACTTGCCCCTACCCCAGGCCAAATGTCTCACTGCTTTGGAGAAGGGAGAGATCCCTAAACTGCCTTATTCAGAATAACACTTACCGGGTGAGTGGTCTAGGGCCGGTCATTTCTCGCTCCGCCCTCTGTTTCACCTGTAGAATAAGGTAGGACAGCACTGGAGGGACTCTGAGGTCCTCTTCAACTTTATCTCGCATTTTGTGATTACGAATCCATTAGTCCCTTGGAAGAGGGGCTTCCATCTTGACTTATGGAACTGAGCAGTGATGTAGAATGAGGTTGGATTAGAAAGGAGGTGGGGAGGGAGAGAATGTATGTATTTATTAAGGAGCTTTCTGTGTGTGGGCACTTTGCTAATGCTTACAAAAGATATATCATTTGCTCTTCACAGCAACCCTGGAGGAAGATGCTAATATTGTCTTCATTTTACAGTGGAGGAAATTGAGGCATCCATAGATTGTCATGGAAATGCCAAAGAGTGTATCTGGATTTCTGAAAAGTATGTGAAAGTCATCAGATCACAATATCACAGATTTAGAGCTGAAAGGGATCTTGGAAATCATCTAGCCCAATCCCCTCATTTTACAGCTGAGGAAACTGAGGTCAGAAGAGTTAAATAATTGTCCAAGATCATACAAGAACATAAGAGATCTAGCATCAAAACCAAGACTTTCTTTCTCCAAATCAATACATTTCCCCCTATTCCATAGAAATTTTTAAAGACATTTAAATGAGTTCATTGCTAGTTGAATAACTATAACTAAAAAGATCAGGTTAATAGATCAGTAGAGACCTAAGAGGGGTGTGCCATAGAGCTCCATATCTTTTCAAAAATTTTTATCGGTGAGTGACTTATGTTAATTAAATCTACAGGTGACACAAAGAGAGTGGGATAACAAATCGGATGGATTCTGGAATCATGAATTCAAAGTGATCTCAGCAAGTATGAATCTAAAGCAACAGGATGAATTTAACCAGGATGGATGTGGTCCTGAATATAGGTTTAAATAAAATAGTTGCCTGAGTACTGATTGGGAGAGAAATGACTTTTCAGCAGGTCATATGGAAAAAATGTGTTTTAGTTGGCTACAAGCTCAATATGAACCAATACTATGACAAGATGAATTAAAGCTAACAAAAGGAAAGTGTGCACTCAGGGAAAGAGAAGACGGGACAGAGGAGGTGTCTTCAGTCATTTAAAGGGCAGTCATATGGAAGAGGAAGTAACTGTTCCATGTGACTTCAGGGAAGTACTTATGGGTGTGAACTTCAGGGAGCTTTCAATTCAACGTGAGGTAGAACTTCCTAACTTTTAGAGGTATAGGAAATTGTAATTGGTTGCCTGGATCCAAGAGTGAACTCTCCATCACAAAAGATATTCCAGCATGACTTTGGGGTGCTCTAAGAGAATTGTTGCTTTGTGTGGGAGGTTATCTTGGACCCTTCTAACTTCAAAAACCTCTAATGCTAATGTCCTCCTCTGAATCTAAATTGGGACTAGAAATGCTTAAGTGATATTCCAAGAATGGCTAAGACTGGGGAATGTTTCTAGCTGTATCTTGTGAATCCTGAAGCATCATTGTTGACTCTTCCTGCCCCAACTCATTGCCACCCAGCATCCAGGAAGCTACATGATGGCACAATAATGACACAGTGATGGAAATGTAGTCAAGAAAAGCTTGTACAAATCTGGCCTCAAATAGTTGTGTAATTTTGGGGGAAAGAATTGTGTAACCTAGGACAGCTCACTTAACCCCTGTCACCTCATTTTCTTCATAGGTAAAATGGGGATGTGGGGGCCATTGCCAGTTGTCTTGACATATGTTTTGCTACTGGACTTGGATGACTCTAGAGGAGAAAGTGAGGTTGTTGACTTTGCAGTTCTGCCTCACTTAAATCCAATTTGCTCCAAAGTCAAAGCCATCACTTTCCTGATGTCACTGGTTCTCTTTGAGAAGAAAGAACAAATAGTAAAATGGACAGAAGAATAGAACCTACCTCCCAGGGATGTTGTGAGGACAAAAGAATATTTGTAAAGTGTTTTGCAAACCTTAAAACATCACCTAAGTATTAGACATTATCTTTGCATTTACCTTCATCATCAATAATACTTTCCTGGACAAAGCAGTAGCTTCTAGGTCAGGCAGAGGGAATTTTCACTCCTGTCTCAGTATTCTTTGACATCCATTGTCATGGAAAATAGTTCTTTGACAATATTCCACTATATCTCTAACTTTTTGACCCCTCTCTTTCTCAGCTCCCTGGAGAAAGACCCCATTACATATCACTTACTATTTAAATACTTGTAGGTATGAAGTCTTATTTCCCAAGATTTCTAACTCCATCTCCTATTTATTTTGTATCTCTTCCTCTCACACACTCAATGTGACTAGTTTGGAGTCCTTCTCAGAAGAGGTACTTGGTCAGTGCCTTCCTTGATCAGCCAGGAGCAGCAGAACATTTTTAATGGATAAAGTTGTTATTGCTTGGTTGTGTCCAACTCTATGACCCCATTTGGAGTTTTCTTGGCAAAGATACTAGACTGCTTCATCATTTCCTTCTCCAGTTCATTTTACAGAGGAGGAAATTGAGGCAAGCAGGGTGCAGTGATTTGCCCAAGTTCCTACAGCTAGTAAGTGTCTGAGGCCAGATTTGAACTCAAGAAGAAGAATCTTTCTGTCTCCAGCTTTGACACTCTATCCACCAAGTCACCCAATTACCCATCAAATCTAGAAACACCTGGATTCAAGTACATCCTCTGATACATATTAGTTGTGTGATTCTGGGCAAATCACTTAAGTTTTCAGTGCTTTGGACAATTTTCTAAGTCTACAAGTTGCTGACTTGCATTTGTAGAGGGAGTTTCTTTCTTAGGTGTTCTCTATCACAGGTAGATCTAACTACAGCTCCAGTTCTTCCTTATCTCTCGTTAAGGTGAGGGTGAAAATAAAATGTTCTTTTCCCTTAGTTGTATCTGAAAATTTGGAATGTGGGAAGGGAACATGCACAGAAATTCTTGCATCCATTGCTTAAAAAGCATTTGTTGAGGATCTACTATGTGCTAAATTATATAATAAGTACTCTGGGAGCCTCAAAGAAATAAAAGATAATAGTTCCTAAACTCAAGAAGCTTCTACTTTAATTGAGAAGAGTAGACATTCCCATGAAGTAAGACATGAATACATGCAATAATTATCATAGAGGCTTAGGAAACAGAGTGATCATAGAAGACCGGGAGGGGAGGGCAGGAATCTGGGAAGGCTTGCTGGAGAGAATGGGATTTGAACTTTTTCACCTAAGGGATGTGGATAGGTGAGGAGTCAGGAAGACTATTTCATTTTGAGGAAATGGAATGACCTTAGGCACAGAGATAGGGATGGTGAGGGATCAGAGTCAGAGATACTAGTGGTAGAATACAATAATGGCATACTAGTATACTAGTGGTAGTATACAACAATGGCAATCACAGTACAAAGGTATGACCTTTCATATGTGACTGATATAGAAGAAAATACTGCCCTAGAAATGAGTTCTTCAGCTACTCCTGAAAAAGGAAGAACACACAAATGACCATAAGCAATGAGGGGGTCAGTAAAAAGAGCCTAGATCCTGCTCTGGTTCTGTAAGTTCTTTCATTTAGTCTAGTGTTAGAATTCAAGTTGGCACCATATTCTGACTATGAGCTGGAGGACAAATGGGTAAGCTTTAATTTTTCCTACTTTTTGATCAGTTAGTACTCAAATATGGGTTCAATCTTGATTTCAAACACTTATAGCTTTGTGACCATGGAAAAGTCATAAAGTTTCAGGTTTTTTTTAAATCAGCAAAGTGAAAAAAATAGACTCTATTTCACAGGGTTATTGAGTGGATCAAATGAGATAATACATGCAAAGTAATTTCTTAAATTTAAAGTGCTATAAAAATCTCTATCATCATTATCATCATTACTATTGTTAGTATTATTGTATATTTTTGCTGCTTTTGATAATATTCACTTAGAAATGGCCCAAAGAGAGATCACTATTCTAATATTAGTTTTTTTAATAATTGATGCTCTGCTAGATTGTTGTAAAGGTGAATAAGATGACTAATTTTTGTAGCTGAATGAGAATATTGGGCTGTAAACTCATCTTCCATACAGTCATTGAAAACAGTTTTGAGACAACTCCAATAATAGCCAATATCTATATGGTACTTTAAGATTTACAAACAGCTATACATATGATTCACACAACAATCCCTTTATGCTAATGCTATTGTTATTTTCATCTTACAGATGTGAAAACTGAAGCTGAGAGGTTAAGTGTCTTGTCCAAAGCAACATAGGTACTAAGTAACTAAATCTGGATTTGAACTCAGGTCTCCCTGACTCCAAATTCAGTGGAGTCTTCCCCATTGTACTACCTACCAACTTCTGGTCATTTGGTAACAGCAGGATGACAGAGATTGCACATGCTTTTTTGGTTCTCATGTGGTTTCAATTTCTGCCACCAGATTTCTCTACCTTGAAAGCTTTTTCTGCCATATGCTTTAGAGAAGTGAATATTTGGTATAGTGACATTTATGAAAACTGTCATTCTTAAATTTAAATGCTTAAATTGAAGTCATATGATGGAAAATACCATCCATATCCAGAGAAAGAACTTTGGAGTTTAAATGGAGAACAAAGCTTATTATCTTCAATTTTTAAAAGTTGTCTTTTGGATTTTGGATTTTTTTCCCTCTCTAATGTTTTTTTTTCTGATTTTATTTGAATCTTCTCTACATGTATAACCTGTCTTAGATTATTTACTGTTGGGGGAGGGAGGAGGGAAAGGAGGGAAGGAGAAAAATGTAAAACTCAAAACTTTGCAAAAAATGATTATTGAAAATTACTGTTGCAGCTAGGTGACACAATAGATAAAGGCCTTGGAGTCAGGAGGACAGGAGTTCGAAGCCTCAGATACTTGATTCTGACTAACTGTGTAACCTTGGGCAAATCACTTAACCCTGATTGCCTCTCATTCAAGGCCATCTCCAGTTATCCTGACTCATATCTGTCCCCTGGACTCAGATGACTCTGGAAGAGAAAGTGAGGCTGGTAACTAAGCACAGCCTCCCTCACTTAAATCAGTTCATGTGTTTGTCATGACATTACTTCCCTGATGTGATCTTCAAAAATGAAGAATAAACATTATTGCATTTATCTGGAAAAATAACTAAACAAAATATTAAGAAAATTTTATGAGTACAGTCTTATGTCCTGGTCAATGGGGATAACCATTCTGTCTGTAACAATGAATTCTAGTTCAAATAGTTCTTTGGTTGAATTTTCAAGAATATGTTGGGGTTTGGATTCATCTGTTAGTTTATAAATAATAGTTGCAGGGTTATAATTCTATCAGTTGGTCACATCTTTCTAGTTTTCCAGTTGAGGATAAATTTTACAACTTGTAAAAGTGACCAAAATTGCAGAGGGCAACATTTAACACTCTGCAATTTTGAAATCCCTGGTGCTGCTATGGAGTAGGGGAAGATACCTTCTCTCTCTCTCTCTCTCTCTCTCTCTCTCTCTCTCTCTCTCTCTCTCTGTTTTTGCAAGGCAAATGTGGTTAAATGACTTGCTCAAGACCACACAGCTAGGTAATTATTAAGTGTCTGAGGTACAATTTGAACTCAGGTACTCCTGACTCCAGGACTGGTGCTCTATCCACTGTGCAACCTAGCCGCCCCTGGGAAGGTATTTTCTCAAGTTCAACCATCAATGAAAATTTACTTTATATATAATTCTTTGGTATAATAAAAAGTGCTACTTTTATGATATTGGTGTATGTGGAGTCTTCTTTTTTATCAGTGACTTCCTTGGGGGTATATCTAGGTCTTCTCTGCATTTCCAGTCATCTTGATCTATATCTTGCTACTGGACCTAGATGGCTCTGGTGGAGAAAGAGAGACTGGTGACTTTGCACAGACTTCCCTCACTTAAATCTAATTCATTTGTATGCTGAAGCATCACTTTCCTGATGTCGTGGTCCTCTTCAAGAATGAAGTATAAATAATAGTCCAGTAATTAGAATCTCTGGGTTAAAGCATTTTCATCACTTTATTTTATTAATTCCAAATTGTTTTCCAAAGTGATTGTGCTAATTCATAGCTTCACCAAAAATTGTATACATTCTTGATGAGTATTTCAAATACTATTTTTTTAAATTAACTCAACTTTTGTATGGTTGTCCTATTATTGGATTTTGCCATAATGAATCATGAAGTGAGGTTCCCTGAGAGAGGGACAGGAGACAGTATGTGCCAGTTAAGTCAAACCACCACCACTGCCTTGATTTTTACCTCCCAAGACCCTTATGGACATGAAACTAATGGATAGACTGATAGAACTGGATTCAGGGAATACTTGAGTTCAAATCCTGCTTCAGTGCTTACTAACAGTGTGACTTTGGGTAAATCACTTAATCTCCACCTCCAAGACCCTGATGGAGCTAGCCCAGGACCCTGAACCCAAGAGCCTTGGGAAAAGCAGAGATCCAAAGACTACTGATCTTGTTTTCTGTCCAGAATCCTCAGCCTCCACCCAGGAAAGCAACTTCTGAAGAGATAGAAAATGGATGCTACAAGCCTCTGCTTCCTCAATAGTCATAGATATTGAAGATCAGAAAAATAAAGCTCTTGCTGCCAAAGTCTTTGGCACTGTCAAATATGTCAACATGAGAAACAGATATGATTTTATCAGAAAAGACACTAAAGAAGATTGTTGTTCAGTCATTTTTCAGTTATGGCCAGCTCTCCAAGATCCTATTGGAGTTTTCTTGGCAGAGATTCAGGGATGGTTTACCATTTCCTTCTCAGATCATTTTACAAATGAGGAAACTGAGACAAGAAGTGACTTGCCCAAGGCAACCCATCCAATAAATATCTGAGACCAGATTTGAATTCATGAAAATGTGTGTTCCTGATTCCAGGTATGACAGGCCATCCCCTAAGTCTCCAATTGCCTAAAGAAAATACATTATTGTTAAAAAGTGAACTTTTCTAGAATAGGGACTGTTTTGTTTTCTATTTGTTAACTCCAGAAAAATGCTTTTCTCATTTATCCATCAAAATTCTATTCTGGGTATGTCTATCTCTTCTGCAGAGTCATGAATGACTTTAACACTATTTTGCCATCCATTTTCTGATTAGGTAGCACTTTTAGGGTTTCTTTTGTGTGAAACTACAATGTCTTCTGCTTTTTCAGATTGTCCCTCTTCAGATTTAAGTATCTCTTCAATTTCCACTCATTTCATCTAACCTGGGATTAGAAATTAAATTATTTTTTTGATTGCCTTGTATGGATATTCTAGTTTTGTGACCCTGAGCAAATTAATTATCCTCTGATCCTTCAGTTTCCTCAACTGAAAATGGGAAAAAGAATCGTACCTTACCCCCATGGTTCTTGTGAGAATCAGATGAGATAATATTTATAAAACACTTAGCACATAGTAGGCACTTTATAAATGTTTGCTTCCTTTCACTATTTGCTATAAAACTTAGAGTTGAAAAACTGTTGAAACAAAGCATACAAAGGTCTTGATGATTATTGCTAAAGATCTATTTCCATGCAATTTGAAATTAGGCCTCAATATTCAGTGAACCAACCAAGTGTTTGAGCTCTATATCCCAAAGAAATCAAAGATAGTGCAAATATTATTATACAAAATATATATATTTGTAAAAAAATATTAGTAGCTCTTTTTGAAGTAGCAAAGAAATTGGAAATTAAGGGGCTGCCATTAATTGATGAATGGCTAAATAAATTATGGTATATAAATATAATATTATCATGATAAAATGGGCAGTTTCTGAGAAATAAGACCTACATCAATAAGACCTACAGCAGAGAATCAGACCTAGAAGAAAAGTTATACAATGACAAAAATACAATTAAAAAATGGCTTTGAGAGACTTTAGAACTGTTCTCAATGCAGTGATAAACCATACTTGGACAGTGATGAAATATGATAACCACCTCTTGCCAGAAAAGTGAGAGACATATAGCTAATGTATAGACTGATAGATCTGGATTCAGGAGTACTTGAGTTCAAATCCTGCTTCTGCTGCTTACTAACTATGTGACTTTGGGAAAGTCATTTAGTCTCTATCTGCCTCAGTTTCCACATAGGTAAAATGGGAATAATAACTGTACTTACCTCCAGGGTTTTTGAGAGAATAAAATGTGATATAAAGTGCTACATAAATTCAAGTTATTATTATATTTTATTATTTTCATTATTACTTAAATGTAGAATGTGACATGCATTTTGGATGTGAATAATATAGGAATTTGTTTTGTAGGATAATGAATATTTGTCATGAGTTTTCTTATCCTTTTAAAATGTTCATTGGTGGGAAAAAGTGGGAAGAATAAATCCTTATAAAAGGAACCTAATAACACTTAAGAAACTTTAAAAATTTAAGATTTTTAAATTTTAAAGTATGAAAATATTAGCTCTATGTGTTGGAGAGTGGGGAAGGACATTTCCAATTCCAATTTATAAGGATATAGTGCTGGGAGCAACTATAGAGTACAGTGGATAGTTTGAGTCATTTTCCTAAGTTCATTATGATCTCAGACTCTTTTTTTTTTTTAGGTTTTTGCAAGGCAAATGGGGTTAAGTGGCTTGCCCAAGGTCACACAGCTAGATAATTATTAAGTGTCTGAGGTCAGATTTGAACTCAAGTACTCCTGGCTCCAGGGCCAGTGCTCTATCCACTTTGCCACCTAGCTTCGACTCTTAATATCTGTGTGACTCTGACTGTCTCATTTTAACTTCTTTGCCTCAGTTTCCTCACTTGTAAAATGATCTGGAGAATGAAATAGCAAGTCACTCTAGGATCTTTGCAAGGAAAAAAATTATGTCTCAAAGAGAAGGACATGACACACATACACACACATACATACATACATGCATGTGTAGGTATTTATGTGAATGAGTTCTTTTTGTGGTAGCAAAGAACTAGAAATCAAGGAGATGTCCTTGGTGAATGGTTGAAGAAGTTGTGGTATATGATTTTGACAGTATATTATTGTGCTATAGGAAATGATGAGCAGGATGTTTCAAAAAATCTTGGGAAAACTTATATGAACTGATACAAAGTGAATTGAGCAGAATCAGAAGAACATTGTAAACAGTAACAGCTATATTGTATGATGATCAACTATGACTAACTTAGTTTTACTACTCTGATCAAGGCAATGATCCAAGACAATTCCAAAGTACCTATGTTAAAAAATTCTATTCACCTACAGAAAGAGAAATAATGAACTCTAAGTGCAGATTGAAGATATCTTTCTGGGTTTTTTGTCTTTTTTTTGCAACATGACTAATATAGAAATGTTTTGCATGACTTCACATGTATAATCAATATTAAACAGCTCACCTTCTCAAGGAGTATTTGTTTAAAATTTAATATTATAATTTTAAACATATATTTGAGAAATATTTAACAAAATAAATAAAACTATATCGGGAAAAATAAAATTGTATAAACACACTCATCCACACTCACAAGGCAGTAATCTTGCCTACATAGACACACCTCCATAACCACTCAAGAATTCACAAAGACACAGAGTCGAAGCCCTTCCTAGATATATCCTGATTGGGCATAGATACTTGCCTCCAGCAAATTCCTGTTGCCAGGGTAACAGGTAGGCCTATGTTCCTAGGTAGACAAACAAGTTTGAGGAAGGAAGGGGGGGAAGCATTTATTAAATGTTGCTATGTGCCAGGGACTTGATTAAATGCTTTACAATTATTATTTTATTTGGTCCCTATAATAACACTGGGTGATAGTTGAGGAAACTGAGACTGATGGGTTAAGTGACTTGCTCAGGGTCACCCAGTTTCTAAATATTTGATATAGAATTTGTAATCATCTTCCTAACTCTAGGTCCAGCACTCTATGTGCTGTAATACCTAGGTACCTCATATTTGTCATGGACAAAACATATGTGGAAGAATATTATTCAATAAGCCTATAGTGCTAATTGACCTGTTTTACCCAAGGCAGATCACTCTGATGAAGGCATCCTGGAAACAAGTATTCCTTTGAACTGTCCATTTTAGACCCTTTCTAAACCATCAGACTCCTTCCTAAAGTCCACCCTGGTGAGAAAATACTGTGAGGCCTTTTACCTGGGCTTTAGGCCAACAGGCGGGTTCATTTACAAATGGAAATGAGAAATTCAAGCCCTTGCTATCTTCCTGTAATCACCCAATGGGCTCTGGCCAAATGACCAAGCGATGGAAATGGTCTATGGAAATGGTCTATGGACAGGACCGGAAGTGGGGTCAGGCCATTGCCCCAGCAATCCTGAGAAGCAACACCTAGGCACAAGGCTAGACAATCTCCTGCTGGCTTTCCTCAGACCCTGCTCCAGGCAAACTGTGGATATAAGTCTTTCTTTTGGGGATTAAAGTAATTCTCTCCCTGGCCTCAGCCCTTTTTGACACTTAGAATTCCACAAAATCACAGAACCTAGAAGAGATCATAGAGATCATGTAACACAACCCATTTGAAGAGGAAATTTCTTCTCTAACACACAGATATTCAGCTTTTGCTTGAATACCTTCAATGATGGGAAACTCACCACCTCACAAAACAGTCCATTCTACTTTGGGATAATTTTAATTGTTAGGAAGATTTTCCTGGTATTGAGCTTCTGTCTGTCTGTGAAACTTTTACCCCATGCTCTTATTTCTTTCCTGTGGAGTCAAGCAGAACCAATCAATCAATCAACAAGCATTGAAATGCCAAGTAAGACTTTATGGTTGATCCTGGAGATAATAGGGATTCCCTGGAATTTATTGAGTAGGGGAGTGACATGGCTAGACCTACACTATGGCAGTTGAATGGAGGATGGATTGGAGTGAGGAGAGACTTGAGGCAGGAAGTCCAACAAGGGGCCTAGTAAAATAGGCCAGGTGAAAGGTGATGAGGGCTTGAACTCAGTAGTTAGGGAAATGCTTGGCCCAAAGTATACTTGGTAAGGAAGTCTAGAGAAGAACAGGACTTGGTTTGTCCCAGTTTAGAAATCCTGGAAGCTTTCCATAGAACCATCCTTCACATATTTTTTGACAGCTGCTATATATACAAATGTATACACATCCCTTTCAGTCTTTTCTACTCCAAGTGAAACATCTCCATTTCCTTCAGGTGATCTGCATAAACAGATCCGTTTGCAGACACCTTGCCTCACCATGATGCTCCCCCTAGTTTGGAGGTGTTCCAGTTTGTCATTATCCTGTGAGGCATCTGAAAGTAAGCTTGATGCCACAATGGACAGAGTATGGAACCAGGAGACAAGGAAAACTCCTCTTCCTGAGCTCAAAACTGGTCTCAGACACAACCTAGCTGTGTGACCCTGGACAATGCACTTCAGCCTATTTGTCTTAGTTTCCTGGTCTGTCAAATAAACTGAAGAAGCAAATAGCAAACCACTCTAGTTTCTCTACCAAAAAAAAAACAACCCAAAAATGAGGTCACAGAGAGTCTGACATAAATGAAAAAAGGCTGAACAACAACAGCAATTCCAAAATACAGTGAAACTATCATTTTTCTTATTCTGGACACTACACTTCTATTAAGACAACCTAAAATACAATTTACTTTTTTTTGGCTAACAGGTCATACTGTTGATTACCACTGAACTTGAAGTCACCTAAAAACTCTGGATAGTTTTTTTTCCCACCTGAAATCTAACCATATTTCCATCTAATATTAGTACAGTTGATTTTTTCCATTTAAAATTTTATTTCTCCCAATTACATGTGAAAACAATTTTTAATATTTGTTTTTAAAATTTTGATATCTAAATTCTCTCTCTCTCTGACCTATTCATTGCAATTGATTAAAAAAACCTAAATATAGAACTTTACAATTGTCTTTGATAAATTTCATATGACTAAATTTTTTTTCCTGTGGAGACCAATATCGAATCTTATTTCAGTAAAATAATGTGTTACTTAATACTTTCAGGCTTTATGGGCTAAGTATATAACATATATCCTACTCAGACACAGGTTAGGATAGGTGACCTTATTAGATCTCCACAACAATCCTGTAAAGATCTGTGATTCTATGAGAGGAAAACTTTTGATCATTTTCATTCATGCTAAAAACTTCAAGGAATTTATGCTTACTCCATTCCACAGGCATTTGAAAAGAGTACCTCAGGGCCATGTTTCATATCACATAGAATGCTCACAAATGAATGAACTTAATGACAAATGATTCTAAAATGGTGCCATTTTAGGCATCAAAGGTATACCCTTAAAATCAGTTCTCATTAAATGACTGCAGAGTCTGACTTTTCAAATGTTTGACCCTATCTTTGTCCTGGATTGGCAGATGAGCTGTGTCTTCAACTTCCTTGGGAAAGGTTATTCCAGAGCTGTCTAGATTCTCCCTGCCCATCCCACAAAGCTTGCTTATCACTTCTCAGCTCCCTTTTCCTACTCCACCCCTATCCACTCACCCCTTACTTAATGACAATCATCCTACTGTTTGGAAACTTTCATGGATATATCTATGACCCTTCCAGGGTCAGTCAAATGTTGCAGATATTATTATCCAACTGGAAACCCCCAACTCTGAACTTTCTCTGATTTGGGTCTTTCCCTAACCTGTGGTACATCAGGATATTCTGGCTCTTACCTGCATTCTCTATCCAAAGCAAAGGTTTACCATCTCTTGGTCTTCCTGGCTCACCATGTTCTCTGGGTGGGGTAGAAGTCTGTCTTTCCATGATATATCATAAATGTGGATTTCTTGTATTATGAATGCTCAAAGGAAGGGAGGGACAGGGTATGACTATTTTATTTGGTTATTCCTGGAGACGTACCCATTTGCCCTGACCTGCAAAGTCCCAAAGTGCCAAGCACATCAAGATCTCCATTCAGAAATAGCCAACTGCCTAGCCATCTGCCGAAGGGGAGAGAAAAAGGCATGATGATCCTATTTCAGTCTGGGAGACAGACCAGTGTCAGTAAAGGGCCTTCAGTGACCAGAAGGAAGAAGTTCTACTTCAAAGATCCCACTTCTTCCCTTCCCTTTTTTTGTCGATCTTTTACTTACTTCCTTTTTTCAAATTCCAACTTAAAACTCTAAGAAAATTACTTTGAACATCATAAAACTTATATTAAATTGTACTTAGTTTATTTCTTTTTAGCACCTGTGAGAAGGAAGGAAGGAAAGAAAGAAAGAAAAAAGAAAAGAAGGGGGTAAAGGGAAGAGGGAGGGAAAGAAGGAAGGAAGGCTGGGAGGATAGAAGGATGAATCATGCACTAGTTTTCAGTTGATTCAGATATGGCTTATTTAGGGAAGGGAACATTTCACCCCTAGCCTCCACACACAGGACAACACAAAAGAAGTACAATCACTGCAAACATCCCTTCGACATCATCTAATTATACAACAGGACAACAAAGCCCTGGATGACTTTACATTCTAAATGAGAAGACAAGGCACACTAGTGAGTACTTGATTCCTTTAGAGAGTTGTAAGTCTGCAGTATGAATGCTCGTGGGAATCATAGATTGAAATCAAGAAGGGACCTCAAAAGCCATCTAATTCAACATGAGTTTGACAGTTGGGTGACCCTGAGCAAGTCACTTAAGCCTGTTTGCTTCAGTTTCTTCATCTGCAAAAATGAGCTAGAGAAGGAAATAGCAAAATACCCCAGTAGTATCCCAAGAAACTCCCAAATGGGTCTCAAAGAGTTGGACACAACCAAAATGAGTGAGAATGAACAATAACAACCTCTGACTCTTTCCATTGCAGTGTACTCTCTGAACACTTATCACAATCCCTCTTTTATATGGTAAATGACCTTCCAAAGTTGATTGTGGTTGAAAAATTCATCACCCTGTGATCAAGTGAGCCATCTCTTCAATATTTGCTAGGTTGATCCCTGACTATTAGATATACACCCTATCCTTGGGCCCATATTTCCAGCTTGATAAAAGTCACCGAAGTTTGTGGTGCTACTCCTCTGGTATAGACTTCAAGACAACAATATCCTCTCCATATCATGCTGAGCCATCAAAAGAGGTCTTTTATGGAAGAGACATAAAAACACAAAAATTTATATAATTAAATTTCTCTCTTTTTTCTTTTCTTTTTTTTTGGGGGGGAAATCAATGTGGAAGTTTATTTTTTTAATTTTTATTAAAGATTTTATTTATTTTGAGTTTTACAATTTCCCCCTAATCTTACTTCCCTCACCCCACCCCCACAGAAGGCAATTTGTCAGTCTTTACATTGTTTCCATGGTATATATTGATCCAAATTGAATGTGATGAGAGAGAAACCATATCCTTATCTCTTTTTTTCTAAGCTAGGGGATCAAGATGTCTACGTGAATTCAACACTAACCAGTTGCCATGTTCACCATACATTAATGATTACTTTCAAAAATTAGAATTCAAAGAAATATATTTGGAGTGTTAAAGCCTTAATGATCACAAGGCCATCATTCTTTAAGAATTCTCACTTTCAGGGGCAGCTAGGTGGCATAGTGGATAAAGCACCAGTCCTGGAGTCAGGAGTACCTGGGTTCAAATCCAGTCTCAGACACTTAATAATTACCTAGCTTTGTGGCCTTGGGCAAGTCACTTAACCCCATTTGCCTTGCAAAAAAAAAAACCCTAAAAAAAAAAGAATTCTCACTTTCCAGGAAAGGGGTTTTGCAAATGTGAATTAGAGTCATAAAGATGTCATATACATAAAAGCTTATTCTGTGGCAAGTAACAGCTCTTTTTCTCACTTACCTTACAATTTTACTAAAAAAAGAAGAAAATCTCAACCTTTTCGATATTAGAAGTGGGCAAATGGCATGCTAGAACTACAGAGGAAGAAGGAACTATAGATACTATTTCAATTACCTTATTTTATGCATAGGAAAACTGAGATTCAGAATGACAATTCTTTTCCTTTATTTTCCTTTTTCTGGAGCACCATATTTATATTGTTGTTTTTTAATAGGAGATCTTAAAATTTAATAGGAGATATTTAAAAGTTATCCTTGCTAAATTTTGAGTTAATCAGTGGAGAATTCTTATACTGTTTGGGACACCTGATCCTTTACAAGAAGCAAGAGTAATAGGTACATGAACTCAGGTTTAGCTGACATTTTCCAACAATGCAAAACTCCAGGCCACATACTACTTCACTCTACTCACAATTTCAGTGTTTTGGTACTTACTATACCATAATGAAAATGATGGTTTTCTTGAAGTCAGGAGATCTGGGTTCAAATTCTACCTGTAAGATCCCAGTGAACTCACAAACTTCCTAGAGCTTCAATTTTCTCATCAGCAAAATGAGAATAATATATTTGTACCACTTACCTCTTGGGGTTGTTTTGATGAAAAGGTTTATTAACCTTAATGCATTAGAGAAAAATGAATTATTATTGCCTCTAGTTCTTACCCTCCTGTGTAATAGTTTTTCAAGCATTCTTTTGCCCTTGATTTTTTCATTTCAATGTAATTTTAAAGTCTATGATCCTATTATCTTTTTTAATAAAATCAAATGAGAACATTTATTCTAATAATATTCTATTTTCTATGTGACATGATTGCACATGTATAACCTATATCAGATTACTTGCTTTCCTAGGGTGGAGGGAAGGAAGAAAATTTTACAAAAATGAATGTTGCTACCAGCCCTAGAGTCAAGAAAACCTGAGTTCAAATCTGGTTTCAGAAATGTAATGTTTACTAGCTGTGGGATCTTGGGCAAGCCCCTTATCCCTATTGTCTCACAAAAACCAAAACTAAAAAAAAAGGATGGTGAAAATTATCTTTACATATAATTGGAAAAATAAATAAAAAAAGAAAATGATATTTTATTTTCCCCAATTATATGTAGAAACAATTTTTAATATTTAAAAAAAAGTTTTAAACTCCAAATTCTATCCTTCCTTCCCTTCTCTCTTCCTGAGATGGTAAGAAATCTGATATAGGTTATAACATGTGCTATTATGATTCTCTAACTCCTATAACTTGTGTGCTCACCATCCCAATGCCATCTCAATGTTCAGGCTCAGCTTAACCTTAAACTTCATTCTCCAGCATATCTTCTGCACCTATAATGATGAGGATAACTGATAGGTCTCAATCCTGTAAATGAATTAGGGAGATGTGCAGCTCCAGCATGTGAAGACTTCATTTGGCAGGATGGGCTGATGAGAACAATTTGCTCTGACCACAAAGGTGGCTGAAGCAGACTGGAGTGCTTGGAGCTTGGTCAGATATCAAAGATACCAATATCATCTACTGCATCCTGGGCCAACTGGGCCAATTGGGCTAACTGGGCCAACAAAACCATCTTAGTTTTCTTGACTCTTGTTCTGCCACTGGACTTTGGTGACTCTGGAAGAGGGTGAGGTTGACAACTTTGTGCAACTCTGCTTCACTTCAATTTAAGTCACATACAAGTCAGTACATTACCTTGTGATATCATTAGTCCTCTTCAAGAACAAAGGATGAACAACAGCATAACTATGGAATGCTCTAGTTCCTTAGCTTTCTCTATAAGAGCTTAAATCTGAACAGAATTGTCCATTAACTGTGGACCTAAGTTGCCTCTGTAACATATGGAAGAAAGAAGAGACCAAAATCTAGGTTTATCTAGGAAAAATAATGGGTAAAACTGGATGACTAGTCTACTCTGCAGCAATATCAACATTTTCCTTCAAGTATCCCAAGTATTATTTTCAGGCATCCATTCCTCCATCTACTAAATCAGATTAGATACAAAGCTAGTGATTTAAAAGGGATCCTATAATCTCAAGAACTTTTCTTGTAAAGTCACTGTAAAGTTTTTGGGGAAGATAGGGTTAAAACTAAGACAGAAGAATGCTGTCCCCTGGTTTAGGTAGACCAGAAAACCCTGCTGTGCCTCTGGATTTCAGTTTCCTCCTTTGTAAAATAAAGAAATTAGACTAGATGCTATCTCCTTTATCTCTGAATATCTCTGTTCTCTGAGTTTCCATAGTGCTGGGTGTTGTAGCATAAGGAAAACTTCTGTAGCACAGCATTTCAGAGTATATTACTAACCCTGAGATCTTAGTTTTGCTAGCTTTCTTTGCATTGGCTTCATCTTCCAACTTTCAGGTCTTCCTTTTCCAGTCCCAAAGTCTCCAAAGTCCTTCCATTGCAATTTTCCCCATGCCTGGGGGTGTCATTCTCAGATCCTAGATCTCTGTAGTGAGTTCCAAGAGGGCAGAAGTCAGTTCTTAGTTATCTTTGCATCTCCCCATTTCCTTCTCCCCATGCTAGAGGTCTGCCCATGGTAAACATTTAACAAATAATTGTTCTATGAATGAATAAATGTTGGCATAAATAAGTGCTATTTAAGACTTTAGGTACAGTAAAAAGAATTAGTTTCATATTTGATTAATTCAGCAAGTTAGAACATCTATAAAGCAAACTTACCTTAAAAGAAGATACCATAGGGGTGGCTAGGTGGCGCAGTGGATAAAGCACCAGCCCTGGAGTCAGGAGTACCTGAGTTCAAATCCGGTCTTAGACACTTAATAATTACCTAGCCATGTGGCCTTGGGCAAGCCACTTAACCCCATTTGCCTTGCAAAAACCCTAAAAAAAAAAAAGATACCAGTAATTTGTGCTGCAATACCTTACAGGGTGCTTTTGAACAACTCCAGATAAAGATCTGGAAAGCTTTGAGGCAACCATGATATCAACAAAGCAACATGTCCACAATCTGCCCCTTATAGGATCACATGGATCTAACAAGGGCTTCAGAGGCCATTTAATCTAATTTCTTCATTATACTGATGAGGAAACTGAGACCCAGCAAAAGAGACTGTCATAAACAAAGTGAGTAGGAAGATTTGAAATCAGATCCCCCTAACTCCATAGTTAGTTCTCAGGAGTTCCATGACACCCTAGTGACTTTCTGTAGAATAATATTTATGACTCTATCTGTAGTGACTTTCTCTAGAATAATGTGCATGGATGTCCCAGGTCTCCTTTGAGAAATTTAAGCTCTCTGCAACCCCATTCCCTCACTTTCCCCTTTCTTAATCATTGCATAGTCCCATGGTTCCCAAGCTTTTTCATTTCTTAAATCCTTTTCAACAGCATGAACAAAAATGTGTTATGAACCTCAGGGGAGAGGTGGTAGTGGTTACATATAAAAATATATTTGTGATATAATCAGGTAATTATTTACTGCTTCAGGCATCATTAAAGAATTTTTAGCAGGAACTCCAAAAGGAATTTGAAAACTACTAAAAGAGAACCACTGGTGAAACTTACAGTTCTGCTGATGGAGACAGAATTTGATGGGTAAGAAATACAGCTTCTAACATCATATGAAAGGGTGAGGTAACTTGGGAGGAGGTAAGGAAAGATGGTGCACTCCTCCATTTACTGAGACTTCCTCAAGTGTAGTAGGAGAAGGAGCAGTAACCTTCCCTCTGGGTCTGACTTTCACATGGGGGGAGGTTATGTCAGGGACCCAGGAGTTATAAGCAAGAGAAATTATGGTTCCCCTTACCTCTGGACAGGTTGTGTAACATCCCTCAGAGAATCACAAAATGTCATAGGGGCCTTAGAGACCATCTGTCCAGTGTCCTCATTTATATAGGAGGAAACAGCTCCAGATGGGGAAGGGGAGTTGGCTTGCCCAGGATCATTCAGTGAGTTAGTAATAGAAACAGGGCTAAAATTCAGGTCTCTTTCCATGGCAGGAAGCACTCAAGAATAGCCAGCATTTATATAATACCCTTTTCCCTGGAGCTCAGTTTCCTTAAGTTTGCAGAGCACTTCACAAACTTGATCTCCCTTGAGCTCTGTGAGCTGGATGAAATAGGCACAATTATCCCCATTTTGCAGATGAGATAAAAGTGGACTTGGAGAGGTCAGTGGAAAGATTGCTAAACAAACTGTATAGAGTGGAATCATGATTTCATCTTTGATCTTTTTCTATTCTTTATAGAGAGAAATGATCAAATTTGTTAATGTTTAAAACTGTAAAAAAGGAAACTTCAATCAGTTTAAAATCAAAAAAGTGTTGAATTTGAAGTAAGAGAATCTAGGTTTGAATTCTGCATTTGGACACTTCCTATTATGTGACCTTGGGCAAGTCACTTAATTTCTCTGGGCCTCAGTTTCCTCAACTGTAAAGTGAGTGATTTGAACAAGTTGATCACAAAGATCTCTGTCAGCCCTGGATCTATGCTGTTTTAACTTATCTCTAGGCATATTAGGTCACACATCTAAAACAACTGTCTGTATATTCCTCTTTTTAGGATACCATACTACTTTTTAACAAGGACTGTGGGCTGGTACCCTCAGTCCTGGTGATGTCTTCATTAGTAGAGTTGGGGAAGTGGAGAAGCTTTGACATTCTGCATATACTTCAAATAGGAATTGTCCTAGGAGTAGACTTGACTGAAAATGCCTCAATTTATCAACCCCAGACTTCAGGTCATCTGGTTAGGTTGGGAAAAGAAAAAAGGGCTAAATTAATTTTTCATTCTCAGAAGCATGGGAGTTCATCTTCTACAGGAGCTCCTCCTGCTGGATATAGATGGAATTGCTCAAGTTCCAGAGACTGGGGCTGAGTTTCCAACAACAAATACACAGGATATGAACAACAGAATTTTAGAATGTCAGAACTAGAAAGGACCATAGAGACTATCTAAAGAAAAAAAGACAAGTTTTACTGATGAAGATAACTGAAGCCAGTAGAGGATAAACGACTTGTCCAAGGTCACACAACAAATTAACAGTAAAGTCAGAACTAAAATCCCAAATCTAACTTGAAGACCAAGAAAGATACTTTGCATCATACATCTAGCTTCAAGGAGAATGGTTTCTAAATCGAGAAATTTTTATCCAGCCTAATATCTTAGCCCCTGGTATTACCATTTAAATGAAATATTCCTCTTTGTAGGAACTTTCTATCTTTTCTTTCTTCTACAAATCTGACATATCATTCAGGACTCACATCAAGCTACTTCTCCTTTACCTGAAATTCTAACCCAGAAGCTTCTATTATTTACAATATGTTAAATTATAGGATGAAATTACAAAGATGAGGAAATGGTATAGTGCTTGCTCTCAGGGAGTTTACAATCTAGTTGGGTTGAGGTGGGGACATTGAAATTCCTTCCATACAAGTTAGAATGTGTAAGGGAGAAATGAAGAAGAGTAACATGAGCATCTGTCAAGCATGGGGGGGGGGTTGCTTCTGAGTCAGAAGCAGGGAAAATTTCATGAATGAGGCAGCCTTGAAAGAAGAGAAGTATTTCTTCAGATGGAATCATGTTTTAGGTATGATAAATGATCTGGACAAATGCATGGAGGCACGAGAATACCAGACAAAATCAGCAGACCTATTTGACTGGGATTGCGGGAATTATAAGAATGTGAGAATAATGATCTATTTTTGTCATGGTTACAGATGTAAAGCTTCTATCATATTGCTGTCTGTTGGAGGCGGGGGGGAGAAAAATTATAAATCTCAAAGCTTTGCAAACAAAAAAAGATTAGTAAAAACTACCATTGTATGTATTTGGAAATATAAATAAACTATTTATTAAAAGTTTAAAAAAAAGAATGTGAGAATGAAACACAGTCAGGGAAGGCAATTTCTGTTTCATCTTTATCACCCATGGTATTTAATATAGTGCTGGGGACATGGTAAACTCTGAATGAGTATGTTCTGATTTCCCTACTTTCCCAGGGAACTTTTAAGGTTAGTATAATCCATATCTCTTGCTTTCTCTTGCCATGCCCATGGCCAGTCTCCTTTCCTAGATAAGAGGCCTTCAATCATGATACTACTAAGAAAGTTCATAGGATTATAAGATTGGGAGCTAGAAAAGACCTTATTGATGATCTAATTGAATTCCCTTTAATTTATACATAAGGAAACTGAGTACCAGAAAGGAAACTACTTGTCCAAGAGAACACAGATAGTTAAGTAGCAGAGAGAGGATGAAAACACTAAAATTCTGACTCCAAATATAATGTCCTTCCTTCCATATCACATGAGTGTTTGATGAAATATTTGAATACTTGGGGTCCAAGTATTACTTCTTAAATTGTACATGCTAAAAGAATGAAGAAGTGTATCTGTTTTCCCAAAATGGGGATAAATCCAAGATAGATATCTTTTCTTTTGCTTATACAAAATGTAGAATCCATCTCAGGGAAGAGGAAGTAACAAACAAATACTATGTGTCAGCCATAGTGAGGCACTGTGGGAGAGGCAAAGAAGTCAAACCTGCTTCTTTAATTTATAGATGTCACAGACTTAGGAAGGTTGATAGACCACACAATTAGAGTCCCAAAAGTTTGCAACCAGATAGACTGGAGGTCCCAATTGAAGAAGACAATATTTAATTATAAAGTTTTTCTTACACTTGGGTGAAAGAAATAAAGTGAGGCAGTACCCTTCCAATTTATAATTTTATCACATAGTAGTAATGCAGATTCAAAAAAAAAAAAAAGGAATGACAATGACCTGGTCTCTAAGTGGCAAAATGTATAAAGTACTGGGTCTGGAGTCAAGAAGATCTGAGTTCAAAATCAACCTCAGGTACTTCCTACCTGTGTGAGCCTAGGCAAGTCACCTAATATCTGCTTCAGTTTCCTCACCTTTAAAATAGGAATAATAATAGCACTTATCTCTCAGGGTTAAATTATATGAAGACTAAATCAGATAAAAATTATTAAATTCTTAACATATTGTATGATACATAGAAAACACAATATAGATGTCATTGTTATGTTAACACTGATAGCAGAATACACTGACATTGACCTGCCAACTACCTACTAAATAGACTTTTCTACCATCAGACTCTCAAAATTCTTCCCCTATCCTTAGGAACACGTCTGCTCTATTTCTGTTCTGGCTTTTGTGTTTGTTTTCTTCTTTTGCAATGGAATGAAGTTAAGTGACTTGCCCAAGGTCAGACAGCTAAGTAAGTATCAAGTGTCTGAGTCTGGACCTGAGATCAAGTCCTCCTGACTCTAGAGCTAATGCCCTTATCCACTGTGCCACAGAGCTGCCCTGTCTGCTCTATTTCATGTGCAGATTCCCCTCTTGCCCATTTTAGGGACTGTTGTCACTTGATGTCCAGCAAAAAGATCATTTCTCTTCTCTCATCTACATACCTAGGATATTTTTAAAAGTGTAACATGTTGCTGCAACATTCTTTCATCTCTGTGAAAGCTGAAATAAAATTCCCAAAGGTGAAAATAATTGTGAGACACCAAAAAGTTGTGAGAATTGGGCATATAGAATCTGAAATTCTCTAATTCTTTTTTATTTCGCATTGAAGGATACTTCGGATTTTCTCTTTGAGAATGGAGAAGAAAGAGCCACTGAAACCAAAATCACTCCCTGTCCTCTTCGTGAACAAATGACTTTGGATTTGAGGAGTCAGATCTTTGAGTTCTGCATTGCTATTATATTTTCCTCTGACTTTAGTGTCCAGGACTAGCCACCACAAAGCAGGGTAGTAATAAGATCATACTACCTGATTCTCTATCTTGTCACCAAAGAGATATGTAAAACATTTTATAAATCTAGTTATTATCATTATCATCATTATTATTTTTTTTCTTTAATGATTAAGCCTGGTGATCAAAACTGCTAATATAACCAGAGCAGGAGCAGAAGCAGGGCCTACACAAGAGAAGATCCCAAATAGATACTGGCAGTTTTTAATGGCATATTATCTACCAGGTGACACTATGCTCTTGCCACCAGTCAAGCAGACTCATTAGTCTCTCTGGCATTCATGTGGGAGAGCCTACCACACCTCTACACTTCAAAGCTTTGGACAAGTTAAAACCAGTATAGGATGGGTTTTGATTTCAGACTAGAGGAAATGAATTATTAATCAGAATTACTTTTAAGAATAGAAAAATCTATAGTCTCATTGCCATCTTGCATATGGTATTTCCTCTCTGTTGAATCACTCTCTCCCCCATTCATAGAACACAGGAATCAACATTCTGTGCCTATATAATTTATTAGACATAGTAAAAATGAAAGAAGTCCCTAAATCCCTGATGGAAAGCCTTGATAGAAACAGAAATTTTCTAATTACCAATTTGCAATGCCTCAGGTAGTATATTTGGGAGGAAGATAGAGGGAAGAGGAACATTACAACCTACAGAATGGCCCAGTTATCTGTTCCTTTTCCCCTAATTATACATGGATCAACTTTTAAACAGTTAAATTCCAGAAAAAAATTGTGTCAATCAAGTTACTTGCAAATTGAATTAATATCCTAGGATGTGAGAACTAGAAGAAATATAAGAAATTACTTAGCCCACCTTCTTCACTCTACAGATGAATTTTCTCATTTTAAAGGAGCAAGATTATAAGCTCTATGAGGGAAGAGACCTCAGTTAATTACTTTTCCTTCTTAAGTACTTTTCTTACTTTAGTGTTTTACAGAAGAGATGATTAATAAGCTGTTATTGTAGAAAGTAAGGAATTACTTAAAGTCCTGGCTTCATTCCCTAGTATCTTCACCAGAGCAGCTAGCAGATAAAGTGTCATGAAGTCATGAATGACTTCATTTTCCTGAGTTCAGACTTGACCTCAGACATTCATTAGTTGTGTGACCCTGGGCAAATCACTTACCCCTGTTTGCCTCAGTTTCTTTATCTGTAAAATGAACTGGAGAAGGAAATGACAAATCACTCCAGTATCTTTGCCAAGAAAATCCCAAATGGGGTCACAAAGAGACATAATGGAACAACAAGGGGATGAAAAGGGAGTGCAATGTTGACACTGAATAAAGTGAAGTGTAAGGTGAATAATCACAACTTGCTTTATTTATTTTAAAAATCCAATATTTCACATTTTGGAGATACTTAAATCAGGATATATTTGTAAATTAGAGAGATACTAATCATCAGAGAATTAAAAACATTACCTCAGTGTCCACAAACTGAGTAGAGTTCACCACCACTCTGTAGTCTCTTTACAACAAGTGGGATATCTTTCAGGTTTTCTTTTCAGATTTTTTTTTCTTTAGAGGAAGTTGGTGGGATGGGACATTACTAAAGTCATCTTGGGAGGGAGGAATAGCACAATACCATAAAAAAGTAGGGAAGTATAAATGAGGGAAAGAGCATTGGAGTCAAAGAACTGAGTTCCAAATCCCACTCAGTCATTTAATATGATCTTGAGAAAGTTGCTTAACCTCTCTCAGCCTTAGTTTCTTCACCAGGAAAAAAACAACATGCCCCTTAAATATGATGTTAAAGGTCCCTTTCTGCTTAAAAATCTATGGTCTTTGATTAGATCTTGGCTCCTTCAGCATCAATTTGAATAAATCACACTCCTTTCCTTTCCATAGGCTTCCACCTTCCACTAGTACCCTGCTCCCAAGCAACGCATATATGGAAATTTAGACTACAAAAAAGTACATCTCCCTGGGTTTCTGGCCTCTCTGTGGTTGCTGTTATGTCTAGATACCAGCAGGTGTCAGTGCGACATAGACCAACTTCCAGGCCCCCCCCCCCCCACCAGGTTCTACAGCCTGGCTTCCCAGGCTCACATTTTTCTTTGTGGCTGGGGCTCTATGTCTCCGTGTTCATTAAATTCCCTTCTTGATAGTGCCCTGACTCTTCTCCACCTTGGGATGTGATAGGAGAATAGTGAATTTAGGACTGGAACAGAGGGACAAGGCCTCTTCTCCTAGCTTAGCCTCTCTATAACTCTCCCAGAAAGAGTGGTCAGTCTTCATTTATGAAATTGTTGGGAGAACATGGGGCAATCACTTGATCTAGGAAATTTCCATGATATCAGACCTTCAAAGTGGGAGGAGGGGGTGACTCTCCATCTCCCTTCTCCCTTTCCTCACTGCCTCTTGCTTTAGGACTAGTCTCAGCATCACTGGTTGGAAAATACCTGGATGTTTTCTTTCCTATCTCCATGAGGATTCAATCAACCAATCAATAAGCATCTTAAAATTATCTATCATATGCCAAACTCTGTATTCCTATAAATAAGATAGTCCTTGCCCTCATGGAGTTTACATTCTACTATGGGGATACAAATATGACATATTTACAGATAACTAAAAATAGGTCAAATATAATATAATAAAAGTGTTATATATAATTATATTAATAAATACAATATAATTAGCAAACAATATGATTAGCAAATAGAATGTAATGTGATATATTATAAATGATGTGATTAAAAATATAATGCAAATATATCAATAAATAGTAATACACTGAATTAACAAGTATAATATAATTTATAAATATAATTAAATGACAATACAAGGAGGGAGAAAAGAACTAACATCTGAAGCAATAAAGAAAGACCTTTTAAGACAGGTGGTTCTTGATGGGAACAAGGAATTCCAAGAAACTGTAGTGAGGAGAAAAGCATTCCTAGCTTAGAGGATATCTAGACCAAGCAGAAACTGGAATGTCATGTTTAGGAAACAGCAAGTATGTCAG
The DNA here is from genome assembly GCF_037893015.1 of Macrotis lagotis. Lineage (NCBI taxonomy): Eukaryota > Metazoa > Chordata > Mammalia > Peramelemorphia > Peramelidae > Macrotis > Macrotis lagotis. Next base: position 197,633,391 of record NC_133659.1, read on the forward strand.
TTTAACTGGATCATAGAGTCCTATAAGGGAGAATAATGTATGATTAGCTCAGAATGATTGTCTGGTTGTAGACTGTGAAGAACTTTAAATGCCAAACAGAATCATTTGTCTGTTATCCTAAAGACAATTGAGAACCTGTAAAGGAAATCTCTTGAGCAGGAGAGTGACATAGACCAACCTTTTCTTCAGGAATATTGATTTCATTGCTATGTGCAGGTTAAATTAGAGGTGGGGAGGCAAAACACTGGATGCAAAGAGTTGAGAAATTTTCTCAATAATCTAGGTTAGAGGCATGAGGGCCAAAAGTAGGTTGTGGTATGAATGGAGAGATGTTGAGGTGGTAGAATTGCCAAGATTTGGCAGCGGATTGGAATCGGGGCATAAGTGAAAGTGAAGAGTACTGATGATTACTATATTTTTAATAGAAGAATGGTACTGCTCTCCACAATGACAGAAATTAAGAATGGGATTAGGGGAAGTGCTATTTTGGCCAATTGAGTATGTGCTACCTGTGGGATATCTAGTCTCAAAGAATGGCAGTTTTGGAAAGGATATTATTAGGGATCATTGAGTCTATTCTCCTTTTCCAGAAAAGAAAAATACTGTGCCCAAAATTAAAGGAATTCAGTGCCAGAAATAAAATGAGTCCAAGTCTCCTGACTCTCTGACCAGGGTTCTTTCCACCATACTTTGTTGTTTCATAGGAGAGAAGCTAAGGTTTGAATCAGCTGAGAAAACTAATAGCTATATTTTCAGCAGAAGCATTCATAACTTGGAAATCAACAAATACTACATAAATCAGTGCTAGATTTATTGCTTTGTTGATTATTCTAGACTTTAAAAGTAATAGAGAAAATGTTTATAATGCAAATTAAGCTCAAAAGGGTGAACTATAAATATATTTTTTCCTGCCAAGGAGTCAGTTGTTAAATACTTACCAGCATATTACTCCTGGATGAGATTCTCTGATCACCCTAAATATAGAATCTTAGAGACCCCATCCAATACCCTGGGAAAATTTTGAAATGCCTAAGCTCCCCAAATAGAAATACAATAGGATGGCAGCAAGAAATGGGTGAATTATGACAAAAACTGTGTCCCATCTATGATCTCCAACCTTCAAACTCCCAGGAACCTCATTCTAGACTGGGAAGAAGTTAAGAGTCACTGTGGTTGAAAGAGAGTTAAGATCAAACAATTATAGATAATAGGAATGGGAAAGGATACTCAGAAGTAGTGGGGGAGAAAAAGGTCTCTGCCTTCAGGAAATTCACAGTATAGTTTTAAGGAAAAGCTCAAGGAAATTGTTTTCAAACTAAAAAGTTCAGTTCTCAGGACTCCTTAAAAATTATTGCGGACCCCCAAAGAGAGCTTTTGTATATGTAAGTTTTAGAAACATTATATTATATTATGTTGTGTCATATCATATTTATCATACTTTACTATATTATATTTATTTGTATTACATGATATATCACATTATGGCATTGTATAATACTGTATTACATTATATGTCATTTATGATATATAAGGTCATAATATCATGTCATGTCATGTTATCATATTATATATCATGGCATTGTTGTGAAAATAGTTTTGACCTTAGACTCCCTGAAAGGGACTCAGACCACACTTTGAGGACTGCTACATTAGAAAATGATGTCAAACAAGCCCTAATAACAAGATCTAGGTGGCAAGGTAAAAGCACTATCAGGTGCTAAGAAGATAAGGCATAAGGAAAGAATCCTAATGGGATGGAGTCATTTGAATTTCCTTGAGGAAAGCTCCCTGAGTTTTTACCTCAATTTCCTAATCAGAGGTATATTCTGAACCAAATAAAAATAATTGGGAAATATTTAACAAGACAAATAAAAATTCAATAAAATATATAACATTTTAAATTAAGTCAATATTGTTGCAAGGATCCTTCTATGTGACTTAGACTGAGGCTCTGTTTCTACTTGGAATTGACACTCCTATTCTACAGGACTCCACATGCTGGAGAAGACAGAACAGTTATGGATTCAATCTAGAGGACTCTAGAAGTATCAGAGGGAGACAGAAGTTCTAGTACCATTTCCCCAATTCTCAACCCTAACCTCTTCCCTTGTGCCCCCTTCCAAGAGATTCCATCTAGATTAGGAAAGGTCAAAAGCTTATTGAGGGAAGGGAAGGAAGGGGTGGAGGATAGGGAAAGAGACCTCCCAGTTTAAAACCAGTCTTAGACATTAAGGACCAAACCCAAATCAAAATGATAGAAGTTCCTAAGGCAATAAATGCCAGGCAGATTCTCCCTTTGGCAGAAACAATTTTTTAAAAAATCAGAGAAATAGGTTTTCATTTATTTATCACATTTTTGTTCAAATCAAGTCTATTCAACCAATTAAAATGCCGACTAAGTATAAGGCAATGCAGGGAGCAGCTAGATGGTACAGTGGATAGAGCACCAGCCCTGGAGTCAAGACCTGAATTCAAAAATGACCTCAGACAACTCTTATTAATTACCTAGCTGTGTGACTTTGGGTAAGTCAGTTAAAGCCTTTGCCTTGGCAATGTGAATATAGGAAATGCAAAAAAGAAATGTTTACTGACCTGGAGTTTACATTCTACCTGGGAGGTACAACATTGGCTGAGATAAATACAGACAGAAAAATTTAGGGAGGGAGAAGATCTAAACAACTTTGGAATCAGGAGAGATTTTCTTTAGAACAATGGTTTCTAGACTGAATATAATCATTCTTGCTCTATACACTCACACACACACATTTTTCACAAACCTTGCACAACCTTCTCAGGTGATATGTTATTCAATTAAAACTGAGAATTTATTGTAACTTTATAACAACATACAAACAAATCTTAAAATAAAATGTTATAATACATATACATAAATTGATAAAATACTTTAGAATTTTCATATTTATGGCTTATAAATATAATTATCATAGTGATATTATTAATGTGTGTGGAGTGGGTATGGTTTTTAACCAAAATCTATTTTTCTGTATACATGACTACATCTGTTGAAATATTTCTCTGTCTTCAAGGCTGGCTTATTCATGTAATCTTCCCTGATCCTTACTATCTAGATGCAATTCTCCCATTCCTGACCAGTGCTCATACTATTCTTTTTCAATTCTTTTCATTTTCTAGCTTGTATTGAAGGTATTTGTGTACATGCCTTATGTCCTCTACCCCACCCAAACTAGATTATAAACTCCCTGAGGGCAAATACAGTACCATTTCCTCATCTTTAAATCCTCATCCCTTAACTTTATATTGTATATAATAGGATCTTTCATATAATAAACTACTATTTTATATATAATAGGCATTCATAGGGTTTCAAATAAAGGAGAAGTAGCCAAAGAAGACTTCCTGGAGAAGTCAAATTTGGCAAGGAAAGAAAAGATAAGATTCCTCCCTAATAGAGAGGAATATTATATACATATATATATATATATATATACATATATATATATATATATCAGAAACATGATACAAGGGTTGACAAAAATGTATTTGAAGACAATAAAGTGATTTATAGTGCTGTAGAGACAACTAGGTGGCACAGTGGATAAAGTACTGGACTGAGAAGCAGGAAGACTCATTTTTCTGAGTACAAATCTGGTCTTAGACACTAGCTGTGTGACCTTGGGCAAGTCACTTAACCCTGTTTGTCTCAGTTTCTTTAGCTGTAAAATGAATTGTTAAAAGAAATGACAAATTGCTCTAATATCTTTGTCAAGAAAACCCCAATTGAAGTCCTGAAGAGTCAGGTACAACTGAACAACTCAATTTTTCAAAATAATCTGCCAAATACTCAAACTCAAATTTTTAAAAATATAAAAAGGATTTGATTCATCTATATTAAGATCATTAAAATGGAAATTTCTTCTCTTAGCTTAAGGAGCTTTAAATGATAAAGTGCCTCATAATTATATAGAAATAGCCTATATATGTCATCCCCATATTGTCATGAAGTTTTGCAAAAGAAGTTTCCTGTTGATAAACTGGTTTTTTCCCAGAAAATTGATGATCCTTGTAACAAATGGAAAGCTATTTTTACACTTCAATCATAGTACTTCTCAAAATGGTGACTATGAATCATGCAAAGTGTCTAAATTAGTACAAGGAGTCATATTTTAATAGTGTTGGTAAAGCTGTATTTTATTTTGACGCTGCAGTGATCAGTTCTCTAATATTATGTAATTTTCATTTTAAAATCCTCCAACTACACCAAAAATTTCTTCTGCTACAGCATTGGCATCTATAGAAGACAGAGAAGAGTAAAAAAATCTTCACTACCATAAGTTTCAATGATATATTATAGCCTAGGGTTCAAGCCTGGGCATTTGCTTAGGGCTCTATTCATTGAAAGAGAAAATGATTAGTCAGTGTTCCATGTCTGAATGAAGGATAGAATTGACCAGACCTTGAGAGAAGAGAGATCCTTCTTCTGTTTCCCAGCTTCAAGAGAGGACACACTCAGTTCTGGATTCCTTTCAGAGAGAGACGCCCCTACAGGAAGAGAGAAAGATTTTTTTTAAGAGTCTGTTTCTATATGTTCCCAATATGCAGCTTTCTACCTTAGTTAGGGACTTTGGGGAACTTCCACTTCGAGGAGATCAGAAATTTCTCTGTCTCTCTCTGTGACTATGCCTCTATGTCTCTTCCTTTCCCTCCTTTCTCTCACTCTCTCTGGATCTCTTGTCTCTGACTCTGCTTCTTCTGTCTCTTTGTCCTTGTTTATGTGTCCCTTTCTCTCTCTGTTACTGTCTGTCTCTCTCCTAAGTTGTTCACAGTGGGAGAATTCATTTGTTCTGTATACCATCTGGCATACTCTAATCTATTTAATTTCTCTGATCATTATTTGCTATTGGCTTGGATAAATGATTTTATATGATATTCAAAATTTGTGATAGTCTTTGTGTGATTTGTTATTACACAAATGTAACTAACATTTGTAAATGTAACTATAACTAACATCGGTGAGGAGAGGATCAAGCCTCCAGATATAGCTCTGAGTCACTCCTTTCCTGTTTAGACACAGTGACCAGAGGAGTAGTTTGAACCTAAATACCATTTTCCCCCAGACTAGCAATATTGGGGAAAAGAGAAAAGATAGATAAAATTCTTGTCAGGTATCCCCTATCTAACAAGAACAGAGAGGCCAGGTTCATGGCCCCAGTCTCCTGTTCCCCTCCAGGCAGGAATCAAACCTTCCCTTGAAAGGGGGTAGAAAAGATTCCAGAGATATCTATTCTGGTTCTTGTGTGTTACTTGTAGATAAACTCATGTAGAAAAACATAATTTGTGTTGGCAAAACACACATATACACACACATACAGAAACACATATACACACATCCTATACATGTGGTTAAATTGTTATCTTTAATTAAAGCTGTTGCTTAATCCAATTGCAATACAATACAAGAAGTTTTTTAATTTCTCATTTAATTACTTTACAAAGGTCTTCAGATAATGGGCAATTTTCCTTCCCACTGTATTTTCTGTAAGTAGACAGAATTAGTTTGACTTTCCATGAAATTTCTAAACTGGGATCACCTTCTTTTCGAGATTGATCCTTCTTTTACTGACCATGTTCTCCTTTCTGACTCCACTCATCTTCATCAGTCTCCTACCCATCCCTCTAGTGGATTCTTAATTTTCCTGCCTCCTCACTGACCATTGACCCAAGGTTCCTTAGGTCTCTATTCTTCCCTCTACTCATAATGTAGTGGGAAGAAGACTGTCCAAAGGGGTCAGGGATGCTGGCTCTTAGTCCTGGTTAATTCACTGAATGACCTCAAACAATTAATTCTCCTCTCTGGACCTCAGTTCCCTAATCTGTAAAATGCCAGGACTGGACTAGGTCAGTGGTCTCACACTGAAATTGCATGTTTGTTAAGTTTATAACTAATCTATTTGCACTACTACTTCTAAATCTTTGTTTCTCTTCACAAAGAGGTGTTAATCCTATTACATATTTCCCTGAACAAAGGGACAAAGGGCTGCATAATATACCTTCGGAGGCCACAGACTGCCCTATTCTTGTCTGGGCTCTGTGACTGAGATGCCTCAGACTAGACAATCTCTGAGCTCTTCCAGTTCTAACATTCTACAGTTATGAAACTGGCCATTTAGTGCTTAGAAAAATGGCGGTAATACCTAATCTGCTACCAAAAAACCCCTCTGGAAATGAAGACAGTGGTAAAAAGAAATACAAAGTTTATGATGAAAACCAGGGTGGGGAAAAGGCAAACTTCACAAAAAAAAAAAAAAACCTGTTAGATAAAAAGAAAGAAATTGAAGCTGAACTGGCTATAAGAACACTTCTCCATTTCAGTGACTACCACAATCACTCAGCTATTCTGGATGCCTGCTCTCATGGTATAAGTTTGTGCTTTTGGTTAAGATTATAGCAAAAGCAAGTTAACCAGGCTAAGTTTTGGGTCTCTAACAGGAACATGGGGTTGATAATGATGTTAGCAGGAAACAAACTATTCTCCCTTGTATGTCTCTCCTACTGCCCTGGTGAGGCAGGACCACCCATTCCCAACTCCTCCCTTCAGCGGACCCTGGAGGTTTGTCGGTTCCTTCCATTCCACCACTGACTTTATTTTACTCCCTCCCTCAGGGTTAGATGGAACTTGTGAGTATGCCAGGAGAGAACAATGTGAAGAATATCTTGCCGGAGGAGTCCTTTCTTTTCCTGATCTCACTGTTTTAACTTGTTTGCATCCAGTGAGGAATCACGATCATGATTTGAGCTCACCTGGTTTTTTTGACTGCATGGGGAGTTTATAAAAATATGAAAAGTCATCAAAATTCTCTCTCTCTTATAGCTCCTGAGCCCCCAGTCAAAATAGGACCTCTCTACAAATTAAACTAGTTTCAAGCCTTTCTCTTTCTCGTTCTGTATACTTTGTACTTACCCACCCCCACTCCACCACCCCTCCCTTGTCCTTGGTTTCCATATTATAACTTGAAGCATATGGATCAATAGTTATGATCAATCACTTTATGTAGGTGGCAAGTTCCAAACTAATTAAACAAAAATTACAAGTATACCTTTGAAGAACTGAGCTAAGTTTTAGGAGGAATAAAGTGGAGAGGAATTATAGAGAGAAAGGAGGCAGCAGAATAAGGGGGATTTTCAGTTCTCATGGGACAAACCTCTCCAATTCCAGGCCATTGTGAACAAAGGTAGTGGTGGCAATGGAGGAGATGGATGTCTCCTGTCTCATCTATCTTTCCAACTTTCATTATGGATCCTTGTTCTCTCACCTGACTCCCATGTTCAGCATCTCTGTTGCTGATTAATAAAGATTTTGAGATAGAAGACAGGAAAATTTAAAGTCACTGAAAAGGTGAAAAAATTCGAGCTCTCTCTGGATTGTTAAAATTGCTCAGGATTTTATTATAGCAAATTATTATAAATTGCTAGAAAAGTAGTTACCACTTTAAGAATAGGCTAGCTGAAGTTTGAGTGAGAGTGACAGTGAGAGAGGAGAGAGAGAGAGAGAGACAGACAGACAGAGAGAGAGAGAAACAGACCCAGCCATGTGACATGAAGGTCCATTAGTGAAACACCAGGGCCTACCATGGGAGCACATGGCCAGAAAGGAAAGAGAGTTGTAGATATTCTGCAGGATCAAAAGACAGAATCAAGAAGAAGAGTTCAGGGGTGGCTAGGTGCACAGTGGATAAAGCACCCGGCTCTGGAGTCAGGAGTATCTGGGCTCAAATCTGGTCTCAGACACTTAATAATTACCTAGCTGTGTGGCCTTGGGCAAGCCACTTAACCCCATTTGCCTTGCAAAAAAAAAAACCCTAAAAAAACCCCAAAAGAGTCCATAAGGGGTGGTGCTTCCTGTTAAATGCCCTTCAGTGGTAGGTTAGGCAAATGGTGATGCTTGGGCAGTGGTCTTGTACCTTGGGCCAGGTATCTTCCAATGGCAAGCTATGTATTGGTCCTTCCTGTCCAGAGGTTCAACAAGTCACTTCCAGTCATGCCAACATCTATGGGAAGGTAAGATAAAGGGGAAATCCCTCCCCCATTATGTGACTGGAACCCAGGTGGAAGGTTGGAAGCTGGAGGTTGGGAATGAGAAGAGATACAAATTTTACATTAAACAATGAAACAATAGAAGTTGATTTACATCTCAAGAGCAAAGATCCCCACCCATTTAACAAGATTTAACAGCATTTAAGATTGCAGAATTTGTTTCTGACTATAAATTTTTACATTTATAATTCTCTACATCATGCCCATTCCATGTCTCATATCAGTCTTCTCACAATATTTCTATCCTTCAAGTTAATTAGATTTTTCTTGGGAAATAGTGATAGCCTTCATATAGTTAACAAAAACTCCTATAGATAAGTACCTTTTCTCATCTCTCCATGATGAATTGGCCTTTAATACCCTCCAAATAGATCTTAGGGATGATACATACATACACATAAACTTTTTCAAAGCACTTTCACAGGAATTCATTTGTTCTTTATGAAAGGTTTATGTTTTTTATGGAACCATGAATGGTTCTGGAGAAGGTAATGAAAGAGGCTATATAGAAGACTTGTACCTTCAACACTTTCTTTTAAAAATATTGAGAAGGGGCCGAGACGATGTCCATGGCAAGTACCGACTAACACTACAAAGAACAAAAGTGATTCTTAAGAGACAAGAAAAGACTTATTGATGTGGGAGTTACCCCTGAGTCAGCAGTCTGTGTATGGTAAGGCTACCAACTCATCAGAGTTATATTGAAATTCTGGCATATTTGCAATGTGTCAACTTGTTCAGATGAACTGACTTCCTGACATGTAGAACCTGGGGAGTTTTGCTTCCTTGAGAGTTGTTATGATGTATAAGGCAAATGCCTTAGAGAGACTCGGGTGTAGACATTCTGTAACTGGTTGTTATCAGCTAACCACTTGGTGAATGGTAGACTATTTTGTCCTTACAAGGGCTTTTATAGTCTCCTATTCATGCAACAAGATCACTAAGAGGAAGAGGTAAAACAGATATAATGATCTTCTGATAAAAGGAAAAAAAAAACAAAAAATATATCGGATGAAATATAAAAGGCATTTTCCACTGTGCTAGAAGAGACCAAGTTTGGGGAAAGATTCCTTATATATAGCAACATCCTCCAAATTCTCTTATTTGTGCAAGATATTGTGTCTATTATGCCAAGTTCCACTTCCTAGAAGAAATCTGTAATATTTCAAAGGAGCTTGGTCTGTCTATCCACATAGGAAAGATCAAATGGACAAAGAATTGCCCAGATTTCACCATACATTTGGATGAACACCCAATGGAACTTGTTTAACAGTCTGTATATATTTGGGACTAACACTACAGATTGACAATGAGCTCTATCTAGTGGAAAAGGAGGGGAACTGTGAGACAATTGCTTTTTTGGAAACTGCAAAATTCTTTTGCTGACCTCAAGCTTCCTGTGAAAATAAAATACTTGTTGCTTTATTACTGATATGCTACAGTGCTACTATCAGACAGTGAGATATGCTAACAACACCTTCTCCAAAACTGAAGAATGAGCATCACCTAGATGGCATAGTGGATGGAACTCTGGGCTCAAAGTCAACCTCAGATATCTACTAGCTATATGACCCTAGGTGAGCCACCTAGCCTCTGTCTGCCTCAGTTCCCTTACTATAAAAAAGGGGATTATAATAATAATAATACCTATTTCTAAGGGTTGTTGTGAGAATCAAATGGGATAACATTTGATGTTATCCAGGACCTAGGACATAATAGACAATAAATATTTGTCTCCTTCCCTCTATTCATCCCTCTATTCATTTGTAGGGTTCTATTTGCTTAGCAGATCTCCTTGTTGGAAATAGATGTCAAAAACATAAACCCAGTTTCTTGATTTAAGCTCTGAAGGTAGGGAGGGATAGATTTGTTGGAGGTTCTTTATTGTTGAGTGATAGTCAACCCCAACGCTACTCTATTTCACCTGCTTTCTTTTAACTTCAGTGGCTAGGGTCCTCACAACTATTTGTTTTATACTGAATTGTAATTTTACAATTATTCTAATTTTATCCACACTAGCTCTGGGAGGTAAATGCAACTGCTATTTGTTTTCTTTACAAATGAGGAAATTAAGACCCAGAGAAGTTGTGTGATTGACTGAGAGCTGTACAAACTAGTAAATGACTGATGCTGGATTTAAAATCAGGTCTTCTGAACAAGTCCAGGCTTGGAGTCAGGAAGATTTGTTTTTCTGAGTTCAATTCTGATCTCAGACCTTTACTAGCCATGTGACCTTAGACAAATCACTTAACCCTATCTACTTCAGTTTCCTTAAGGGACCTGGAGAAGGAAATGACAAACTGCTCCAGTATCTCTGCTAAGAAGACTCCAAATGGGTCACCAGTCCAACATGTCTGTGCAACAAACATATTGTATTTATAAATATATGCATATTTATACGATGTGGTCTTCTGTGATTTATGGTAAGCTCCTTGAGGGCAGGACCATTTCATTTTTGTTTTTGTGTCCCTAGCAAGGTAGGCACAATGTGCTTTAAAATGATTGTTGACTGACAGATTGATTTCTTGGTTCAACAAGAAATTGCAGAAAAGTCAGAATGGAGCCTTTGGACAGCTCCCTGATTTTGCCAGAGCTGAGTCTAATATTGCTTTGCTGCTTTGCCATTATACAGGAAAGGGGGAAAGGAAGGGGGAAAGAATTTATATTGAACCTACTGTGTACACATCAGTCACTATGCTAGGTAGTTCACAAAGTTTCCCAAAAGTCTTAGTGCAGTTATTAAAGCAATTCCCCACCCTGACTCTAATTAATGTCATCATAGCTTGGAGTCAGTCCCTTACTTGCCTGAGTAAGTGACAGAGCTTTCATGAGCCCAGGACTTCCATTTAATTCCATTCAAAGTCAATGTTTATTTATAAAAGCATCTTCTATGTGCCAAGCAGTGTGATAGTTACATTTTGTAAGATAATATCTATAAAGTGTCCTTAGTGTAATGTCTAGTGTATGGTAGAAGCTGTTTCTTTTTCATCTTTACTAGGATCTGGGGATACAAAAATATAATGAAAAATCCTTGTCCTTAAGGAGCTCACTTAGTATTGAGGGAGATGGGAATATTTATATAAACAAACAAATGCAATATATATATATATATAAAATTTATATATATATATATATATATATATATATACGTATATATAAGCTTAAAATCATACTAAGGCTTTTGGAATACACCAATATACAAAGTCCTGAGAAAGAGAGGTGGTAAAGTGCATCCATAATGTGCTAGAACTAGGGTGTCAAGAATTTGAATTTTGCCTCAGACACTATCTGACAGTGTGACCTCTGAGCAAATCACTTGACCTCTCTGTGCCTCAGTTTCTCCATCTGTAAAACAGGGATAGAAGGCACCTACCTTTCAGGATCATTGTGAGGATAATCTGAGCTAACATTTAGAAAGGACTATATAAACCTAAAAGCAAATATAAGTGCTAGTTATTATTACTATTACTATTATTTATTTTTATTATTATTATGATTATTTCAAAGATATTTCCATGGAGTGAGAGGACAGCACCAGCAGATCTACTGACTCCAAGAAAGGCTCTTTGCATGTACCACAGGCTTCTCCCAGAATATCTGGCAAGTCATGGACCAAAAGAAGCCTGCCAATCCATTTCCAAGCCAAAAAGAAATGATTTGTGGGTAAGCTGCTTTCAGTCTGTGTGCCTCAGCCTGCTTCCATTAGGGCAGACAATTGAGGTGGGATCTTAGAAGCTTCCTCTCCTGCCTCCCTCTGGTGGCAGTTGGCTGAACTAAACTTGGCTACATTTCAGGGGTGGATTCCTCCTCCTTCTCTTCTTCATCTTCCTCCTCCTCCACCTCTCCTCCCTCCTCCTACTCCTTTCCCCTCCTCCTCTTCATTCTCCTTCTCTTCCTCCTCCTTCTCTTTCTCCTCTTCCTCTTCCTTTTCTGACTCTTCTTCCTCCTTCTTTCTCCTCCTTTTCCTCCTCTTCCTCCTTCTCCTCTACCATTCCCCCTCCCTTTCCTTTCCAGTTGTTTTCCACTCAGATCTTATTCATCCCTAACCCCCCTGGAGGCAGAGGGGAGACAGGGGATGAGGTGGGGCAAGGGGTTCTCTAGCCCTAACTACAGGGGGGTTGGGGGCCAGGGAGCTCTCTCTAACTGCCGAGGATAGCCCTTACACACCCAGCAACACATGTCCCCCTTTATGGCGGCGGCTTTCTCTCTCTTGATGCTTAAAGGAGACTGTGAAAAGAGCAGGGCTGATTCAGGCCGCCTTGCCCGTCTCCCTGGCAACGGGCCTGGCAGGAGGTCTTTCTTCCTCACCCCCCTCCCTCCTTGGCTTTTTTTTTCCCCCTCTCTCCTTTTTTCTTTTTTTCCCCCTTGTGTGTTGTGTTGTGTTTCGTTAAAACTTCCCTCCCAGCCACTTTGCAGGCAGTGGCCCAGTCCTCTCTCTGATTTTCCCACTTCTTCTCTGGACAGTTCTACTCCACTGGCTGGGGGAGGCTAAGGGAAAGTAGATTCAGAGGTCACGAACCCAGAGGTGAGGCATCAAGGGTGGAATCAAATTTTAAAGAGGGCTTGACAATCTATGGCACAACCACTAGGACCACTGTTGGTGGTCTTCCCCACAGTAGGCATCACTCTTTTCTTCCCTTCTCCATCCTCTCCTCCTTTCCCTTTTCTCTCCTTTTCGCCGTTTAGAGAACAAGCTCCTTGTGAGTAAGGGAGGGTTTTCTCCTCTGTACTTTTATTTCTAGGGTCTAGTCCAGTCACACAGACTTCCTAACTCCAGAGGAAGGTGGCATATCTTCCTCCCATAGGCATTTAGACCATACATTCTGCTGTCAACTCTTGTTGCTTTTACCTTCACAGCTATAGTATAGGTCTCTTCTCCATTCAGTCAACCACCACCCTAGTCGTCACCCCTCACTTGGGCTATTGCAACAGCTTCCAAGTTGGTCTCTCTTTTTCTAGTCTCTTCTCACTCCAGTTCAACCTCCATTCAACCAAAGTGATCTTCCCTAAAGTATAGATTCAACCCTGTCACCCTATACTTAATAAACTCCAGTGATTCCCTAATAATCTTTATTACCTATAAAATCCTCTGGCATTTAAAGTCATTTATAGAGTGGTCCCTTACTACCTTTCTCAAACTACTTTAACTGATCTAAGGGCTGCTCCTTACCCAGAACCCTCTGTCTTTTTGTCCCTTCTTTTTCATAGGTTGTCCTCATTGCCTGGAATGCTCATTCTCCTCAACTCAACCTCTTACAGTGCCAAATTTACTTCAACATTAAGCTTCCTTTTGCAGAAGGTTACACCCCCTCCAGTTATTAGCCTTTTTATTACTAGACTATTAATTCATTCTAAGGTTATCTATCTACTCTGCATACATTTTTAATTTAAAAAAAATTGGAATGACACCAAAAAAAGAATATTTCCTTATACAAAGGGAAGCAGAATAAGAGGGTTGCTTGTGAAACTGCAACTCTCTATTATATAAAGTTCACTTTTGAAAAAGTATAATAAATGCAGCATGCTATCAAAATTGTCTTGTCTGTTTCCTTTTGCATTTCTTTCTGTTCTGCTCTATGAATTTTTAAAAAATGTTTTGATGACCCTCTTTCCTTTTAATTACTTTTTTAAAAATCAACATTATTGTTGCTTCCCTCTTCTCACCAATCCATCACCGTTCAATGAAATCCTTCCCCACAATTTTGACAAATAAGTATAGTCAAGTAAATCTGTGCATTTACCATGTCCCAAAACATGTTTCTTTCTGTTCCTTTAATCTATCACTCCTCTTTCAGAATAGGCACATCATACTTCACCATTATTCTCTGGGGTCCTGGTTGATCAATGCATTGATCAAAACTCTGAAGCTTTTAAAATTTGTTTTCTTTACAATGTCATTGTTACCACATAAACTCCTCTTAGATCTGCTCCTTTCACTCTGCATTAGTTCTTATATTAGTCTTAAGTTTCTTGGAAGTCTCCTTTTCATCACTTGCTATGGCACGATAATATTCCATTTCATACATATTACATAAGTCAGCCATTTAAGAATGAACAGTCCTTTCATTTTTAGTCTTTAGCTATAATAAAAAATGGAAACAAATACATAAATATATCATATAAATTATATATCATATAAATATATGTACAAATGTGAATTGTGTGTGTGTATATATACATATATGCACATATATATTTAACATATGGCTTTTTTCTTCTTTCTTTTACCTCTTAAAGGGATAGACTTAATAGTAGCATTACTGGATAAAAAAGTATGTGCAGCAGGGCGGCTAGGTGGCGCAGTGGATAAAGCACCGACCCTGGAGTCAGGAGTACCTGGGTTCAAATCTGATCTCAAACACTTAATAATTACCTAGCCGTGTGGCCTTAGGCAAGCCACTTAACCCCATTGCCTTGCAAAAACCTAAAAAAAAGAAAAAGAAAAAGAAAGTATGTGCAGCTTAGTGACTTTTGGGGGTATAGTCTTAAATTATCTAAAACTATGAAAGAAAGGATCAATTCACAGCTCCTTCAGCAGTGCACTGTCTTCTTATAGTCCCTTCAACAAGTCTCATTTTTCCTTTTTTGTTATCTTTGACAATCAGATGGGTATGAGGAGGAATTAATTATTCTAATTTGACTTTCTTTTATTCCTAAATTAGTGGTTTGGAAAAATTTTTTTCACATGTTGATAACTCAGATTTATTATGGTTTAGAAAAATTATTATAAGTAGAGAAAAACATTCATCAGGATAATAGGAAAAACAGTTATGTTTAAAGAGGTAAGCATGGAAGTTACATTATAACTTAAGGGGCACCATAACAATGATATTATATCAATACTTAATATAAATACAATAACTAAGATAGCATCTAAATGCTAAAAAGAAAAGTTAATAGAATTACAGGGGAAAAGAGCTAACAAAATTATAATGGTTGGGAACCTCAATATGCCCTTTCAGAACTAAGCAAATCTTACAAAAGAATAAGTAAGAAAAAAGTTAAGTCACTGAATACAATTTTTAAAAAGTTAATTATAGGGGTGGCTAGGTGGCACAGTGGATAGAGCACCAGCCCTGGAGTCAGGAGTACCTGAGTCCAAATCCGGCCTCAGACACTTAATAATTACCTAGCCGTGTGGCCTTGGGCGAGTCACTTAACCCCAACTGCCTTGCAAAACAAATCTGAAAAAAGGAAAAAAAACTAAAAAAAGTTAATTATGAAAGATCTCTGATGATTCTTGGGTGTAAACAAAGAAGAATGTGTATTTTTTTAGTATTATACCTTTACAAAATGTGACTATGTGCTGGAACATTAAAAGCCTGATAAATAAATAAATGACTATAGAAGCAGCCAGGTGGTAGAGGACAGTATGGTGGACCTAGAAGATATGAGTTCAAATCCAATCTCAGTCAATTATTCTCTGTGTAACTCTAAGGAAGCCATTTAACATTTTGTTGTCTTGGTTTCCTCATTGTAAAACAGTAGGACACCTCACAGACTTTGTTGTAAGGATAAAATGAAATGATATTTATAGCACTAAATAAATGCTAATATTATTTTTGTTGCTGTTATTATTAAAGCATGAATAATACATTTATTATGTGTCAGATGCTATAGCAAACACTGGGGATACAAACAATCAACATATTTCCTGGCAATAAGAATCTTAAATACTTTTCAATGAATTTTTGTACCTCTTTTACCATTTGGTCAATTCTGGTTTTTTAAGGGGTTATTTTTATGCCTTTTTTTTTATCAAGTTGTTGATTTTCTTTTCATAATTCTTTTGTATTAGTCTCATTCCTTTTCCCATTTTTTCCTTTACTTCTCCTATTTGAATTTCTAAAATACTTTTTAAGTGCTCTCAGGAATTCTTGTTTGATTTGTAGCTAATTTAAATTTTTCTTTGAGTCTTTATTTGTAACTGCTTTGATATTATTATCTTCTTTTGGATTTCTGTCTTGAGCTTCTGTCACCACAATATTTTGCTATAATCAAGTTCTTTTTTTTTTTAAGATTTTTCAAGGCAATGGGGTTAAGTGGCTTGCCCAAGGCCACACGGCTAGGTAATTATTAAGTGTCTGAGGTCGGATTTGAACCCAGGTACTCCTGACTCCAGGGCTGGTGCTCTATTCACTGCGCCACCTAGCCGCCCCAATCAAGTCTTTTTAAAAATAATTTGATCGTTTCCAACCTATTTCTTGACTTTTAACTTTATGTTAAAGGTGTGATCTACTCCCAGAGTAGAGGGCACACTGTCCTAAGCTTGTGACCTTTTATGCTGATGTTTTCAAGCTATCTTTATGGGTCTATAGGTTTCCAGTGCTTCTAAGGGGGTATAATTTAAGAAGTGGTGTGGTTACTGATTTCTTGGCTGCACTCTGATCTTTATCCAGGAAAAAGAAATTGTTCCCCTGTAGTCACCTGCACTAGCATTTTTCCTGACCCTGGAACTGTGATCAGACCCCCCCCCCCAACTCTTAGGTTTGACTTTTTTCCCCTTAGGTTTTTTCAAGGCAAATGGGTTTTAAGTGGCTTGCCCAAGGCCACACAGTTAGGTAATTATTAAGTGTCTGAGACCGGATTTGAACTCAGGTACTCCTGACTCCAGGGCAGGTGCTCTATCCACTGCACCACCTAGCAGCGCCCCCCCCCCCCTCTTCTGAAGCCACAATTATTAATGAATTTCTCTGTCTTGGAATTGAGTGATCACTGTGAGTGACATTCCTCTCCACCAGAGCCCCTGCTTCCATAAGTGCTAGTTATTCTTTTTGGCCTGGGTTGTGACCCAACAGGATCCTGAAACTAGGGCCAGAAAACAATCTCCTTCCAAACAGCTGTCCAACCCCTACTCCATCTTTTTGTTTTTGCAAGGTAATGGGGTTAAGTGGCTTGCCCAAGGCCACACAGCTAGGTAATTATTAAGTGTCTGAGACTGCATTTGAACTCAGGTCCTCCTGACTCCAGGGCTGGTGCTCTATCCACTGCACCACCTAGCTGCCCCTCCCTACTCCATCTTGATAACAGGGTCTATTTCCTGAGAACTTTCCAAGCTGTTGCTGATGGCTCCTTGGCATGTCCTGAGCTGTGCTCCAGGCCTAATCACTCTGGTGAGACAGATATTTCCTGCCAGCCTCCTAAGTTGTCTTGGGCTGGAAAACTTTTTCACCTGACTTTTTGTTGGTTCTGCCACTCTTTAATTCGATTTGAGGCTTTATTTTAGAGTTGTTTGGAGGAGACTTTGAAAGGTCACTATTCTCTCAGAGCCCAGAGTCCCAGGAGTAAAAGTCTATCTTCTTGTGTAATAGGACTAGAGTCTAGGCAGCATGGTTTGAAGAAATGCAGAGAAACAGAAAAATTAAACATATTTACTTGACCATAATGCAATAAAAATATAATAAATAAGAGGCTAAACAAAAAAGTTCAAACTTAAATGAAGATTAAGTTTAAAGCTAAAAAACTAGCAGGTCAAAAAAATGAAATTACAGAAATAATAGAAAAAACGACAACAAAGAGAAAACATATCAAGACCTTTAAGTTGTTGGCAAAGCAGTCTTTAGATGGAAATTTATATCACTCAACACTTAATCACAAGAAAGAAAAAAATTACTCAATTAATTAGTCATACCACTTTTTAAAAGTTAGGAAAAATAGCAAATGAAAATTCCCTAAATAAACACAAAAATCAAAATTCTGAAAATAAAAGAGAGGATAAAACTGAAACAAAAAACAATTAAATTGATAAATAAAATTAGGAATTTAGAAAAACTAATAAAATAAATACACTATTGCTTAATCTGATTTACAAATAAGAGGAAAAGCAAATTTCCATTTTATAAAAAGAGAATTCACAACAAATGAAGGGTAAATAAAAGTCATGATTAGAAATGAGATTGCTCAATTATAAGCCAACAAAACTGATAAATTAAATGAAATCACAAAATTATAAAATGCTCAAATTAACAGCCTAAAAAGTCCTAAAAAGAGGAAACCTAAATCAATCTTAGAAAAAGAAATTGAATAAGCAATAAAAGAATTTCCAAAAGGGAAAAAGAAGATTCTAAGATGGGTTCAGAGAAATTTGGGAAGACTATAGTAGTGGTTCTTAACCTTTTTTGTGTCCTGGACTCCTTTGACAGGCTTGTCAGTGTTATGGAGACTTTCTCAGAATGCTTTAAATGCAAAAAAATAAAATGCAGGGGCAGCTAGGTGGCACAGTGGATAAAGCACCAGCCTTGGAGTCAGGAGTACCTGGGTTCAAATCCGATCTCAGACACTTAATAATTACCTAGCTGTGTGGCCTTGGACAAGCCACTTAACCCCATTTGCCTTGCAAAAACCTAAAAAAAAATTTGGGAAGACTTGTATGGAGTGAATAAAAATAGGAGAATGATTTTTACAATAAAAGCAATATTGTGAGCACAAACCATTTTGTAAGACTATATACATTTAGGTATGGATAGATACATAGACATTGTGTGTGTGTGTGTATGTGAGAGAGAGAGACAGACAGACAGAGAGAGACAGAGACAGAGACAGAGAGAGACAGAGAGAGAGAGAGATATGCAATCAGAGGCTCTGAGAGACAGGGTTTCTGTCTGTTCCCAGAAAGAATCCTACATACATATAAATATACAGATATACAAATGTAGAGACTTACATATATACTTTTCAAACCTCAGGCATTCCTGCCATTTGGATTAATGATATCAGGATGAGAAAGAAGGGCTTCTTCAATATTTATTATTCAATATTATATTATTCATAAATGAATTTTTCTGGAAGCTGATCTTGATCAAATCCCCAACAATCCCCCAGTCTATTTTTAATGTGATCATTTTGCTAAATTATTTTCCCCCTTTCATCTTTTTCTTACCTTTTCCCATGGTTTCTTTCCCTTGAAACTACTTTAATTTACAGATCAAAACTTTCATTGTTCAAATGGCCTTGGTGTTGTGTAAAAGAATTTGATAACCAACCAAATGTTAGGCAACAGAAAGGACAAATTAGGTATACTTATCTAGGTAACAAGTGTGTACAGGGCAGAAAAGGATGTTTGATTTCAGAGTGGATCTCAGACCAAGCATGTGGTATTGGACTTGGAGTCTGAAAACCTGGATTTGAGTCTTGGTTTCAATTCAATAGAATCCCCCCCCACAAATATTTAAGGACTTTCTACCATATATATTGAAGCAATGAACATACAAAGGAAAAAATCCTCATCTTTTGGGAGCTCTCTTTATTCTGAAGAAATACAATCATAATGACTAGTTGAAGCACCTCCTACATAATATTTACAAATATAAATGTATATATATATGATAATTTTCTTTTAGGGATGGGAGGAAGAATACTAATGCCTAAAGGAATACAGAAATGTTTCCTATTGGAGATGGCATGAGTTAAGCTTTGAAGGAAGTCAGGAATTCTAAAAAGTAAAATTAATGAGGAAAATTTATTTTAAGCCTAGAATGAACAGCTTGTGGGGGAAAAGTCAGAAGTGAGAAATGAAGTTTTATGTTTAAGAAGCTTTCAGTTCCAGGCTGAAGAGTTTGTATTTTGTTTTAGAGACAAGAGGAAGTCATTGAAGATTCTTGAGCAGGAAAATGATGTAGTAGAATCTATATAACTATACCTAATAAAATAAGATAACCAATGTAAAGTACTCTGCAAGCCTTAAATCTCTAATTCAGTTCTATGACTATTAGGAAAGTATTTTCATTTCCTTGAGTCTCAGTTTCCCAACATGTCCAATTCTATGAAGGAATTTGGGGTTTTCTTGGCAGAGATACTGGAGTGGTTTTATATTTCTTCTCCCGTTCACTTTACTGATGAGAAAACTGAGGCAAAAAGATTAAGTGACTTACTCAAGGTCACACAGCTAGAAAGTATTGAACTCAGGAAGATGAGTTTTCTTGACTCTAGACTCAGCACTCTATTCATTTCCCCACCTAGATACTTCTAATCTGAAGACTGAAGGTAATAATACTTGTACCTAAAAAAAGTTATTTCAAGGTTCAAATGAAAACATATAAGTAGTTTATGACTATATGAAATAAAGACCAGATTTGTGATTTCAGTGGTGTTGGGAATTCTTATGCGATCAAACTCTCTCTTATCTGGCTTCTGATCTGGTTGGGTGGTAGGCTCCCCAGGATCCAGTAGCTGAAGCTAACCAGATATGGCACAGATGAGGTGACTGAGTAGGCAGGCTAGATTTAGACCAGAAGACCAGGGACTCCAACTCTACCACTTACTATAAATATGATCTTGGAGAAGTCATTCTAGCTCTCTGGATCTCAGTTTCCACATCTATAAAATGAGATTGGACTAGATAACTGCTAAGGTCCCTCTTAGTTCTAAACCTATGATCCTGTCCATCTTTTATGAATACTAATATCAGGAAACCTCTCTACCCAATCCTGATCAACCACTTTGAGTATGATGTGCAGGTAGGTCCTTATCACCTCACACCTCAGTAATTGTAATAGTTCACTAGCTGGTCTGACTGCTTCAAGTCTCTCTCCATTTGAATCTGTTTTCCATTCAAACCACAAAAGTGATTTTCCTAAAGTACAGGTCTGATCATATCAGCATCCTACTCAATAAACTCAAGTTGTTTTCTATTTTCTACAAGAGCAAATATAAAATGCTCTGTTTTATGTTTAAAGACTTTTATTACCTAGCCCCCTCTTACCTTTCCAGTCTTACACCTTACTCCCCAAAATGTACTCTTCAATCCAGAGACACTGACCTTCTGACTGTTCTACAAACAAGATTCTCCACCTCTTGGCTCTGGGCATTGTCTCTGGCTGTCCCCCAAGCCTAGAATGCTCTGCCACCTCCTCCTCTTTGCTTACTGATATTTTAGGCTTCCCTTAAATCCCAATTAAGATCCCATAATCTAAAGAAACCTTCCCTAACTCACTCTTACTTTCATTTTTTCCTCTCTTTTAATTACTTCCTTTTTTTATCCTGTATATAGCTGGCTCTATATATAGTTGTTTACATATTATCTCCCTCATTAGATCATAAACTCCTTGAGGACAGGGATTCTCTTGTGCTTTTTTTTTTTTGTAGCCCTAGCCCTCAGCACAGTGCCTAGCACATAGTAGTTGCTCACTAAATGCTGATGAAATGAATTGAATGAGTGATGCTGGTCCTTCTATAGCTTGGGTGACTGAAGATGAAATGAGGTTCATTTACATTGCCCTGACCAAAACTCGCCCAGCACCTAATATACAAAACTCACTGGACACCGATCCCAACATAGTGAGGTCATTTTGGTTCTCTTTCAGTTTGAAGGACAAACAATGACATACATTAATTGAACATCACATGAACCTTATCAGATGGATAAAAGAAATATCTATTTTTTTTAAAAAGATAAAACTGAGTCCCTTAGGAATTATTGACTTGCCCAAGGTCGTACAACCAATAAGTGACAGATTTCAGATTTGAACGCATGTCTTGTGACTCAAAATCCACTGCTTCCTAACAAACAATAGAAGCTATGGCATCATCATCATCATTATCACACCTACTAAGTGCCAGACACTAGCCTCAGCATTTTACAATCATTCCATTTTATCTTCACAACAACCCTAGATACTATTATTATTCTAATTATTATTCTAATTTTATAGATGAGGAAACTGGGGCTAACAGAGATTTAAGTGACTTGTCCAGGGTCACACAACTAGTAAGTATCTGAGATCAAATTTGAACCCAAGCCCTGGTCCATCTGTCTCCTGTGTCAGTTATGCCTTAATTCTTCAGAGACAGTTTCACTTCAGTGTCATTAAAACACAAAGCTCCTTCAACAATTCCCCCACCACACACACACACACACACACACACACACACACACACACACACACACACACACCTCTCCAGCATCACCTCCATTTCTGCAGTCTCTTTCTTCTATTTCTTCAAGTATCTCCATTTGAGAAAGTACAACAATGTTTGCTTCTAATCCAGATCAGTTCCCCACTCTTCAGGGAACTTTTTGACCAAGTCTTTGTGCAATTTCTTCCTACTTTTCCAGTTCTCTTATGTACTGGCTTTTACATTAGAATATAAGCTTCTTGAGGGCATTTTGTTTGTTTGTTTTTGTATTACCTATACTTAACACAAGATCATGCTCCCATGTTTTTTAGCACAGTTTTTGGTGTTGTTGTCAGACTCCTTCAACAAGGTTGAAAATGGCATCAAGGTTAGCTTCTGCACTGATGGTAAACTATTTAACTTGAAAAGGTTACAAGCCAAGATCAAAGTGAAGGGGAAGTTGGTATATGACTTTTTTGTTTGCAAATGCTTGTGCACTAAATGCAACCTATGAAGCTGAGATGCAACCTAGGAGAGATTGATTCTCAGCCACCTGTGCTAATTTTGGCCTTACAATTAACATCAAGAAAACAAAGGTCCTCCACCAGCCAGCATAGCACCATTCATAGTAAAAGGAGAAATTTTTAATGCTGTGGATAAGTCACTTACCTTAGCAGTACATTCTCCAGGGCTATCCTTATAGATGATATTGATACATGCATTGCCAAAGATAGCTCAGCATTTGGGAGGCTCTGAAAGTTTGGGAGAGAAGAGTTACCAAACTGATGCCATCATGTTGACTACACTGATGGATACCAGTGAAACCTAGATAATCTATCAGCACCATGAAAGAAAACTGAACTACTTCCACTTGACTTATCTAAGAAAGATCCTGAAGATAAGATACCAGACACTGAGGTCCTCTCTAGAACTGAATTGCTAAGCATTCTCTACTGCATAGAGTACAATTCTGATGGGCTGCTCACATAATTCAAATACCAAATACATACATACTCAAAAGACTATTTTATGGAGCACTCAAATTG
This sequence comes from Macrotis lagotis, assembly GCF_037893015.1. Taxonomy (NCBI): domain Eukaryota; kingdom Metazoa; phylum Chordata; class Mammalia; order Peramelemorphia; family Peramelidae; genus Macrotis; species Macrotis lagotis. The sequence goes on from NC_133659.1 coordinate 197,656,343, forward strand.
GTGCTCAGAAGATGTAATATAAGGACACTTACATGATCTCTAAAGAACTTTAGCATCATCTATGAGACATCAGAAACACTGGCAGCACCACCTAGCATGGCATTCACATCAAAAAAGACTCTGTGCTCTATGAGCAAAAAAATCATAAAAGCACAAAGAAAATATGAGCTGCACAAATCCAGAGCTACTTCCACTCAAAATGTTCTAATGGACCACTTGTGCCTGATCTGTGGTAGTGCCTTGTGAATTTTTACTGGTCTGATCAGCTATAATTAAATATATCATATTCTGACTCCAACATCATGATGTCAATGATCTTTTTTTCAAAAATGAAGTCAAGTCCTTCTGGGTAGGTAATTCTCTAAAACAAGGCGTTGTGAACCATTTCCTCTAAGGTGCATAGGACCCTCTGAGAAGGCAGAATCCTTGAGGCTCAGTCAATTCTGCACAAAGAACATATTAAGGGGGAAAAAAGCAAGGGTCAATTGGTTTATTTCTAAAAGCACTATGTTCTTACCATGTTTCTTCCTAGAGGGCAGGTCCATGATACCACTCAGCTGAAGAGTTCTTCCCATTTCTAATTTAATCTTTCATACCCATGACTTCTGGGAGGTGGGACCTGAATGCAGAGGTATAAAAACAAAATTGTCATTTAGCAGGGACAAAAGTATTGACCTAAACTGGGGAAAGTGGGTCAATATAATCAAATTTTCAGGTAGGTTGGGAACCACGCACAAAGAAAGGCTCCAGTAATCACCAGATTTGGGTAGGAGGCTCATCTGGTCCTACACCAGGTGTGTTATGATATCATAAACTCCACATCTAGTTAGTCAACAGACTTTCTTCCCAATCCCTGCTGTCCTCTTCAGTTCAACAGAGGGTGTATATGATATCTCTGAAAGGAGTCCATATGTCCCATACAAAAAGCCAAATATGAGGGGAAATAATGGGCAAAATTAACCCATTTTACCTTACTCCAAAGGGGGAACTTTTGGATTGTCCAGAACTGTTCTCTGCAAGGCCCAATACTGTTCAACATGAATCAGTATGGATAAGAGATACTTAACCTTTTTTTCTGTCATAGTTCCCTTTATCAGTCTGGTGAAGACTATGATCCCCTTCTCAGAATAATGTATTTAAATGCATAAAATAAAATATCCAGGATTACAAAGGAAACCAAATACTGTGAAAAGAAAAATACATTTTTCCCCATCCAACTTCATAAACCACCCAAATCTATTCATGGTCCCCTTGGGCTTCCATTGGTCCCAGTTTAAAAATCCCCAGCATAGATGAAGAATTTTATCCTCTCACATGCAGGTCAAGCTATTCATGCTTAACTTTCTGAGAGGACTTTTCAAGAATGCTATTCTTCAGTTATTAGTTTGACAGCCTCTAAAATCCAGTTACACAAGCCTTAATTGAAGTGAAGTGGAGTCACTGGTGAAAGGCAAGATGATTTCTGTTGGTGGAGTCCATTTTATGACTGGAAGAGATAGGACTTCAAGCCTGCAACAGGAAGTCTCAGAGACATAACCTGTAGTGAGTTCAGAATCTTAGGATAAAAACAACAATCGCTAATATTTATATAGTGTTTGTTATTATGTGTTTTACAATTGCTAGCTCATTTGATCCCCACCATGACCTTACAGGTGCCATTATCTACATTTTATAGATGAGCAAACAGAAAACTTTTCTGTTTCAAATACCCAAAAGTGAAGAGTTCTACTCAGGATCACACAGTTGAGTCTAGATTTGAACTCAGGTCTTCCTGACTCTAGGTACAGCACTTGTCCACTGACACCTGCCTCTAGGTGATGTTATTTTCCCCATGAACTATCTTCCTCAAAATTTAATGAGGTAGGCTGGATCTTAGATTTTCTTAGGGTTGATCTCCCACCTTTATCCTTCATAGAGACAGCCATCTAATCTGTCTGACAGAGTAGACTTGCCTAATCCTGTCAGCTTTATATCTGTCACTGTACCATTGCTGTTCTTGAGAAAATGAACTTCCAGGGCACCTAGGTGGCACAGTGGATAGAGCACTGGAGTCAGGAGGACCTGAGTTCAAATCTGACCTGATACACTTAGTACTTACTTAGCTGTGTGACCTAGGGCAAGTCACTTAACCTTGCAAAAATAAAGAAGATACACTTCCTTTGGCTATCTGTCCATCAGACCATGGCAGTATGAGGGAGAGTTCATATAGTCCTGGAGAATGATGAGGCAGGTGAAAGTAAATTGATTCTGATTAGTCTCGACCATAAGAATAGAAAAAAAAATTAGTAGGTTTCACAACTTCATACCACTCATTTGGACCACCTGGTTCATCACATTGATGAGGTCAGGAATAAAGTAATCAACATGGCAACTTTGCCCAGATCTATTGCAAGCTGCCTGATACCAACCACCTTTCTTAACAACAGCATATGGTTGTTATAAAAGGAAGTTGATAACTCCAAGCTCCTCCATGTCCATTACAAAGAAGAAAATAACTTTCATCCCTCCTAGATCTGGGTATTATTTGGTGTTAACTACCCTGTATATCAAAGGTTTCCTTTTCATTCTTCCTACATTAACCAACATAAAAGTTGTCATAAGCACCTAAACATTTACTCCCAAGAGCTTATGATGCCCATTCTCTCAAATGTAAGATTTTCCAAAGCATCTTGTTGAAATTGGGATCCTCCAGTGAATCTGTCATGGATCCTCTGGTATTGTAATAATCTGGATGCCCTTATTCAGAAGATATTCTTCTACCTAAAACCTTATTTTGGGGTTGGGGTAAGGAGCCCTTACTACTCTGATCCCAGAGATGCAGTATTGTATTGCTTTCCTAGTCCCCTTCCTGGATTGGCCATCCATCTTCTCCTTGTCAATCATATAGTTTTAAGAGCCACATCTAAAGCCTACTGAGAATATTATCATCCTCTACCCACCCAACAAAGCAGTGAATGCCCCACCTTTTTCCTCCAATTCCATTGCATGAAAAGACTTTCAATGACAGCCTTAAAGACAGAGTCTGTCATGATATTGTGCTAGATTTTACCAGCTGACTTTCCTAGTCCTATTTAGTGTTTGTTGAAGGATTCCTATGCCTAAAGTCTGATGATTTGGGTGGGGCTTTGCCCAGATGAGGGATTTATTTATTCTTATGCAGACTGGTTATAGGGCATGGAGGATGTGGAGGGGAATCATGGAATTAGGCTGCCAAACCTCTGAGAAATTACACCATATTCCTTGCTGGCCCCCATCAGGAAAAGTGGCTACAAAAGGATTTCATCTTTATTGGACCAGCCAGCTATATACAATTCTCCATATGAGTCACCTAAAAAAAGAACTAAGGACAGTCCCTTTTAACTGCTAACTAGTTTTGCAAAAGTGAGATCAGTGAGCTTGATAAGTTGATAGAATTCTACTGGTATTTTAATTTGGTCATTGAGCCTTCCCTCTTTAACCCATTTTTCTAGTGACTCATCTTGGTGGAGAAAGTGCTCCTGGACACCTGTGTGAAGGAAGTCACACCCAGAGGGCAGTAACAGAGTAAACTGAGGTTCTTATCTCCAGGGTGGGTTCTCAGTTTACATCCTTCCTCCTACTCTTTTTTTCCTTACAGCTGTGTTCTATATTTTGAACCTGGTATCTGGTAGACATCTAAAACTCAACATGTCCCAAACTGAACTCATTATCTCTACCCCACCTACCAAACCCTCCCCCTTTTCTTAATTTATTCTGTTCTTCTGCTTCCTCTCCTGGTTTCCTGCAAGTTAGGGTTTAAAATCCTGTCATCTACAAAAAGCTTTTTCAAATCCCTCTAAATCTAGTGCTTTCTCTCTGAGAGAAACTCTAACTTATCCTTTATACATCTTATTTGTCTATAATTGTTTGCAGTCATCTTTCCCCTTAGACTTCTTGAAAGCAAAAGGAGTCTTTTCTTCTTCTTCTTCTTCTTCTTCTTCTTCTTCTTCTTCTTCTTCTTCTTCTCCTACTCCTCTCCTCTTCTTTCTTCTTTCTCCTCCTCCTCCTCCTCTCCTCTCCTCTTCTTTCTTCTTTCTCCTCCTCCTCTTCTTCTTCTTCTTCTTCTTCTTCTTCTTCTTCTTCTTCTTCTTCTCCTACTCCTCTCCTCTTCTTTCTTCTTTCTCCTCCTCTTCTTCTTCTTCTTCTTCTTCTTCTTCTTCTTCTTCTTCTTCTTCTCCTACTCCTCTCCTCTTCTTTCTTCTTTCTCCTCCTCCTCCTCCTCCTCTTCCTCCTCTTCTTCTTCTTCTACTCCTCTCCTCTTCTTTCTTCTTTCTCCTCCTCTTCTTCTCCTACTCCTCTCCTCTTCTTTCTTCTTTCTCCTCCTCCTCCTCCTCTTCTTTCTTCTTTCTCCTCCTCCTCCTCCTCTTCTTCTACTACTACTACTACTACTACTACTACTACTACTACTACTACTTACTACTTCTACTTCTACTCCTCCTTCTTTTTTTTTAGTTTTCCCAGCCCTAACTACCATCCTTACCATATAATAGGCACTTAACAAATGTTGATCTACAGACTGACTGCTATTAGTAGACTCAGAGACTATGTTTGTCAAATGAAGCTGATCTGCATCTCCCATAAGAATCACTCCTTTAGTCTTTAAAGTTTAAGAGAACATTCACAATTGTTTCCAGCTGATGGATAAATGGAACTGGGTTACTTTTGCTTACTTTCATTTTCCATTAGATTGTGAGCTCCTTAAAGGTAGGGGTTGTTTTTAACCTTTCTCTTTATTCTCAGAGCTTAGCATATAATAAGAATTTAGTAATGTCAATTGATTTGACTTGACTTAAGCTAGAGTTCCAACTTTCCTGAGTCAGTGAGCTACAATCAAGTAATATGGACTCTGATAACAATATCTTTTTTCTTCCTATTAACTTCCTTAAATTTTCTAAGGTTCCCTTCTTTCTTCATGGTCTTTTCCCCATTTCAGCCATGAGGTCAATCATAAGGTTATTCAAAACCAGTCCTATAGGCTACAACAAATATAATAGACAAGGTCTAATACTAACAGGTCTAGTGGTGCAGGTTTGGAACTGGAACAAAATGAGATATTTGAGGAGAAGGGGGAAAGGAATGAGTATTTCTTTAGAACTTATTATGTGATAGGCATTGTACTAAGCACTTCACAAAGATTATTTCACTTAGACCTCACAACAACCCTGTAAACTGTTATTATCCTCTTTTTTTACAGTTTATGAAACTGAGACAAATAGAGGCAAAGTGACTTGCCTATGGTCACACAGTAAAAGTCTGAGACTGGATTTGAACTCAGACCTTCCAGTTTCCAGTACTCTGTAAATGGTGCCAACCTAGATTCTCATATATCATATAATATCTAACAAAAGGATAGTATGCAATATTAACACGAAAAAGATATCAACAAAAATACAGCAAGAGCTCAGTTGGGTGCTGATCCCCTTGTCTCCTAGATGACCAAAATTATATGTCCAGTTGGAAAGTAGTGGGAAATCTGTCAAGCTTGAGAAGCATCAACCACTAATGCACTAGGATATTATGCCTTAGGTATCCATGACACTCCATTGGTCCCTTGGATCAATTAAATCTTGAGAATGGATGCATTTTTCATGACTCTTTTTATGGAAACACTAGCTTATCTGGCAGGGACCTTCTTGATCAAGGGTGTCTAATCTTTTAGCTCTTCTGGGTCACATTGCCCAACAAAAAACTTGTCAAAGTCAATATACAGGATTTAATTTTATATTAACCCATATTACCAATGAATAAAATAATAAAATGTAATAATTCCACATAAAAAGGCTTTGGGGACTTCACATCATCTAGATTAAGCACACCCACCTGTTCTAGATTTTCTGGTGAATGTCTAGCTGCATGATCGAGTTTACCTGCTGCCATGGGTTCTATACAGATAAGAATTGGATATGTTTCTACCACAGAGGAGAACCATCTGAAGAAGTATTTTAGCATCCAACTTGTGATTCATGCTCACTTTCTTCTTTTTGCTTTCTTGAGGACCATGATTAAATTCTTCCAAAAGACTATTAATCTTCAAGGGCAAAGATCATTTCTTCTCCCCCTTCATCCAGCTATCAATAGTTCCTAGTACATGTCTTTGCCTATGAGAGAAACTCAATAAATATTTATAAAAATAAGAATTTTCTTCCTGAAGTGAATCTTAGATATCATCTAATCATCATTTTACAGGTAAGTAATTTGAATTCCAGAGAGTGATTGGTGACTTGCAGAAAGTCATGAATTAGTGTTTGCAATTAATGGAAGTACTTGTAACTAGTACTTGTAATTAAAGGAAGAAAAATAAAGTATAAGAGATAGTAAAATTACATAAGATAACAGGTTTTCCCCCCTAAATTGAAGGTAATAGTTTTTCGATGTCCTCACTTCTGTTGTTGTTTAGTCAGATGGTAGTGTCTGACTCTTTGTGACCCCCTTTGGGGTTTTTGCAGCAAAGATACAGGAATGGTTTACCATTTTCTTCTATTCATTTTACAAGTGAGAAACTGAGACAAACAGGCATGAATGACTTGCCCAGGGTCATATAGATACTATATGTCTGAGGCCATATTTGAACTCAGGTCCTCCTGACTGCTGGCCTGGCATCACCTAGCTGCTCCTTCTTAATACTCTACCAAGGCTATTTATTCATTAATGAATCTATCTAGAACACTTGAATGGAAGAGTTAAGGATAGGATGGGACCCTTTCTTTGGTGATTTTTTCCAAACTGGAAGAGATTCTCCATGCTCTCTCAATCTAAATTCTCTGGCTTTTTGTGGCCTGTAAAGTCTCCCTCTTTTACCACACAGTCTTTCCTCAAATTATGCCCAACATCATAGATAAAGAGTTGGAAGAAGTCTAGTCCAAAGAAATTAAAGAAGAAATTAAAACCCAAAGAGAAATTACTTCCTCAAAATCATGCAAGTAGTAGCAGAACCAGAACTTCATATTTATGTTGTTCTCCTCCAATTCGGTCCCATATCCCATTCCTCTTTTTTTTTGGTAAGGCTAGTTGGGAGGGGGTTTATTGAATTGATGAATCAATTTTCCTGTTCCTAAAATAACTAATAATATGCCATATTCTATGTCCTGTTATTTTTTTCATCAGATAAGAACACCTCTACTGAATTAATTGACAAATCAAAGACATTAAACTAGTTTGATAAGTACTTAGTCAATTGGGGAAAAAAAATATTGCTTCCATTCATTGGATAAAATGTAATGAGATTATAGTGGAAGTATTTTGGAATTGATTGACTCAATCCTATGCTGTAGGTCTTGGAAAAAATAGTGATTCAATTCGGATCTGAGCATTCCAGAGTCAGGTCATCTAGGAAGAGGAGCAGCTTCATCAAGGTCACTGATAGTGAATTTCTTGCTATTTCCTGTACCCAGCATTCCATCTCCAATCTCCATGCATTGCTTAGTCTCTTTCCCGACCTGGAATTTTCTCCTTCCATACTACTGCTTCTTGGAATTCTTGGATCTAACCATGCTCCAGATCAAATGCTATCTCCTACAAGATTCCCCAAGTTGTGAGTAACACCTTTCCATTGCTTTACATATGTATGTATATATTTTGAAATGGACATATTTGTACATAAGTTGTTTCTCTGTTCCCCGGTAGAATGTAATCTCTTTTAGGGCAAGGAGTGTATATTTTTTTCTTTATAAACAGTGTCCTGCTCAAATGCTAAAGACCATAAGCATAAAGAATTTACCTAGAACATAGGTTTTTTTAGAAAGATTTTATTTATTTTGACTTTACAATTTTTCCTCTAATCTTGCTTCCCTTCCTCCACCCCCAAAAAAGGCAGTCTGTTAGTCTTTACATTGTTTCCATGGTATACATTGATCTCAATTGAATGTGATGAGAGAGAAATCATATCCTTAAGGAAGAAAAATAAAGTATAAGAGATAGTAAAATTACATAATAAGATAACAGGTTTCCCCCCCAAAATTGAAGGTAATAGTCTTTGGTCTTTGTTCAACCTCCACAATTCCTTCTCTGGATACAGATAGTATTTTCTCCATTGCAGATAGCCCAAAATTGTCCCTGATTATTGCACTCATGGAATGAACAAGTCCATTATGGCTGATCATCACCCCCAAGTTTCTGTTAGGGTGTACAGTGTTTTTCTGGTTCTACTCATCTCACTCAGCATCAGTTCATGCAGATTTTTCCAGTCTTCTCTGAATTCTCATCTCTATTGGTTTCTAATAGAACAATGTGGTCCCTGACATACATACACTACAGTTTGTTAATCCATTCACCAACTGAAGGACATTCATTTAATTTCTTCTTTGCCACCAGAAACAGTACTACTATGAATATTTTTGTACAAGTGATGTTTTTCCCGTTTTTCCATAATCTCTTCAGGGTATAGACCCAGTAGTGGTATTGATGGATCAAAGGGTATGCACATTTTTGTTGCCCTTTGGGCATAATTCCAAATTGCTCTCCAGAAAGGTTGGATGAGTTCACAGCCCCACCAACAATGTTTTAGTGTCCCAGATTTCCCACATCCCTTCCAACATTGATCATTGTCCTTTTTGGTCATATTGGCCAGTCTGAGAGATGTGAAGTGTTACCTCAGAAATGCTTTAATTTGCATTTCTCTTAGCAAGTAGTGGTTTAGAGCCATTTTTCATATGACTATGGATCGCTTTGATTTCCTCAACTGTAAATTGCCTTTGCATATCCTTTGACCATTTGTCAATTGGGGAATGGCTCATTTTTTTGAAAATTTGAAAATTTGAAAATTTGACTCAGTTCTCTGTATATTTTAGAAATGAGTCCTTTTTTCAGAAATACTAGTTGTAAATACTAGTTCAGAAATACTAGTTGTAAAAATTGTTTCCCAATCTACTACATTTCTTTTGATCTTGGTTACAGTGGTTTCATTTGTGTAAAAACTTTTAAATTGAATGTAATCAAAATTATCTAATTTAATAATATTCTCCATCTCTTCCTTGGTCATAAACTGCTTTCCTTTCCATAGATCTGACAAGTAAACTACTTGTTGATCTTCTAATTTGCTATAATATTGGGATTTTTTATGCCTAAATCCTGTATTCATTTTGATCTTATCTTGGTATAGGGTATGAAGTGTTGGTCTAATCTAAGTTTCTTCCATACTAACTTCCAATTTTCCCAACAGTTTTTATCAAAGAGAGAGTTTTTATCCCAATAACTGGACTCTTTGAGTTTATCAAACAGCAGATTACTATAATCGTTTTCTGCTATTGTGCCTAGTCTATGGAACATAGATGTTTAATAAATGCTTGTTGAAATGAATTGAATTGTCCTAATAGAGATGTTCTCCTCCTCCTCTGTGCTTCTTACCATTCCCTCCAATGTCACAAACATACCACAATTATATCCATGAATAAATAGAAATTTAGAAATAAATTTCCATGTGAGGAGACTTTAATCCCCACACCTGAACTCTACTTTTATATCTCTAATTAAATTGAAAGAATTCAGATAATTTATTCCTCAATTCAGATTAGTGTGGATGAATGGGATTGCTTGCTCTCTCCATAGTCTTAACATTTTCATGGAAGGACTCTTGGTGAGGACTCTGATATCTGAAACTGTCTTCCTTCTGATCCACCTCTCAGAGAGATCTCCCATCCTAGGCTGACAACTAGATCTCTCTGAGAGCTGGGTCAGAAGGTCAGTATAAGGACTTTGCAGACCTTGAATCCATTACAGGAAAAGGATATTAGCACCACTAACTTCTTGGACCTGGAACTCTGGTTTTCTTCCATGAAAAAAATAGAAAGTGCATGTGGATAAACTTTAAGGTGAAGTTTTTAAAATGCCTTTAATAAAAACATCTGGAAACTGTTCAAGAACCATCATTCTTAATTCCCTCACATTGGCTCTTTGGGCAACTGTTTAATTCAACACTCCATTACCTAACTTACTTTTTCTTTTTTCTCTCCCCATTTCTCTCTCTTCTTCATTTTTCAAGACTCCTTCCTTCTTCATCCCCCCTTCCTCTTCTTTCATTTCCCTTTCCTCTTCTTTCATCTCCCCCTCCTCTTAATCTTCCCCTCACCTCTCCTCTATCCCTTATATCTATTCCACTCCCTTCTGTTTCCTCTATTCTCCTTTCTTTCTCTTTCTTACATCTCTCTCCCTTTACTCCCTTTCCCTCCTCTTTCTTTCATCTTTCTCCCCCATTCACCCTCACCAGACGTGCACCTTGGCTAAGAACATTGCAGAAGGCAGGACAAGCCCAGGCAGCTACCCCCCCCCACCCCCACCGACCCCTTCATTTGCCCCAAGGGGCCAATTCAGAAGCTGCTGAGCCTCTGCCAGAAGGACTTGGTGTGGGGAAGGATCTCCAAGTAGAAAATGCAAAAAGGGCAGTAGGTTTGAAGATGGGGAATCACAAAGCTTTGGGAACTGAGGGGAGCAAGGTTCAGAGATTAGTGAGCAAGTCTGGGGTTCGAAGAATTCCTGAAGCCTGTGTGGGTTCTAAGAATGTACTTCCCCCTTCGCCCTTGACCCTTCCTTAAGGACAGGTCTCCCAAGCAAGACCAATAGGAGCCTTAGAGGTTCTATTTCTTTCCAGTTGTCAGTGAACCTCCTAACAATCTTATCCGGGGACAGATAATCTCGGGCTCCCTTATTATACTGCTCCCCTGTACCTGTTTTGGTATAGCCCTGCATTGCTCGTGATCATAGTGCCGCAGTTCATACCTTCTGGGAATCTTAGGGAGACTAAGGTCTGGAATGTGGCCAGCCCAAGAGAGGCGGGGAAGGCAAGAGGCAAGAGCATGAGATGGGCTTTAAGTGGGGAAGGAGACCGGAGAGCAAAGCGGAAGCTCATCTCCAAACCCTGGACTTTTGCTGATAGCCTTTGGGAGGAAGGGGTTAGTGAATTAAATCCTTAGGGGCTGTGGGGCTTCTATGGGGTAACACACCCTTATACTACCTCCTCTCCCTTCCTGCTTAGTTTTTCCATTATGGAATGCCACCTCTTTGAAGGAAGGGAAATTGTGAAAATTCCCTACTGGATGTCTGAAGGTGCTTGAGAATCCTTCAAAATATTATCTGCTTTATGAATTTTCCTAGGGAGTAAAAGAAGGCAGATAGACTTTGGATGGTAACTGAATGTGAACAGAAGGAAAGACCAGGGATTTGGTGTTTCCAAGTTAATCAAACCCTGAGAGTAGTTCCCCTTAGTGGAGAGGTCTAGGTGAAAAAGAGAAATCTTATTCTGTCTGGATTCTGGGTAAAGAAGCTGATGTCAGTCGGTAGAAAACTAGTTAGCTTTTATGAAGCGTTAAGGTTTGCAAAGCACTTTACATTTATTAACTCATTTGATTCTGACGATAACCCTGTGAAGTAAATGCTCTTATTATCTCCATTTTATAGATGAGGAAATTGAGGTTAAGGGGGCATAAGCGATTCGACCAGGGTCACAAAGCTAGGTAGAATCTGAGGGTAGGATTCGCACTCATTTCTGCCTGACTCCAAGTCTATCTACAAAGGCGTATCAAGAGCTTCACCCGCCCTACTAGAGAGGGGGTGAACTTCTTTTTTTTGTTGGACTGAGCCTCAAGGAAATGAAGACATAGTCCTGGGAGAAGGGTTTTCGGTCAGCAATCCCCTTCCCTTGCCCCCCAAAAGAAATTCTAAAGTCCAACCAAATACTTTCCTCCGAAATGGGTAGGTTAGGGAAGTTTTTCTAATTGGCCTCGGGGAAGGGGTAGAGACCTAGATGCCAGGGGCATGAGTGAATTGGGGAGGGGGCGGGAGACAGCCCCCCAAAGAAAAAGCAAAACTGACTGAAAGCAGGAAATGCAATTGCCCCAGTGTGGTGTCAGTTGCAGGAAATGCAAAGGCAGCAGGAGGTCCCGGTACTGATCTGATCCCTGACAAAATAATCCAATAACGCCAGGCACTTTCCCCTGCTGCCTTTCATCCCAAGATCTCAAAGTACTCACCATATCCTTCTTTAAGATTCCCAGTACCTCAAGAGGAGAGTTTTATTCAGCAAGTTTAACTGGGCAAAGGAAAGATAACAGGATAGATCTGAGGCAGGAAGACCAGATAGGGGCTTTCGAGACCACCTTCCTTATGCAGACATCCATTACTGCTTTGAAAACCTTAGCGTTTTAAACAATATGAAGGCAGAGGCTTTGGGTTCTTCCAGATCTTTCCTTGGTCACCAGAAGTTAGTAGTTATCCCTAACAGAAAATTCATAATTTTTTCAATCTCTCCCAACCCCACCTTCACCTCCCCCGATCCACACCACCCAAAATAAATAAACAAATTCAGCCCCACCCAAAGGTCAGTTGGTCAAAGCATATCAAAGTAGAACTCTCCCTCCCGTGTCAGATGCTGGGACTGGCCATTGGTGTCCCCACAAATCTAATTATCCCCAGAGGAAAGGGTTTTTCACAAGTTTGGTAGGACGGTGCCCTTCCCAGCCCGAGACCAAGTTGTGGGGCCGGGGAGGGAGGGGAGGCATGATTGACAGCTCTGAACTATAGACTCATCTCTTACCTTAGGCCGAGCATTCTGATTGGTTGCCTGCTGACATCCTCAAACCCTGTTTCTCTGAGCTCTTGGAAAGGGGAGGGGGGGGGGGAGAGGCTGTGAAGGTGCGTTTCTGACAAACCCGAAAGTCATTTCCAATTTCAAGTGGACTTTGTTCCAACTATTGGGGGCGTTCGCTTCCCCTCTACATGTTTGCCTGCAAACTTCCTCCTCCAACCCAGGACTAATGGATCACCACCTGCTTGGATTTCTCTTCTCCTTCCTGTTCAGTGGCACCAAGGTCTTAGCCGGTTACCCAATTTGGTGGTAAGAGTCGCCTTTCCCCCGCTCCTCATTTTCTCTTTCATATTCTGGCAGATAGGGGAGGGGGTGGTGGTATTGGTTTGGGGGCTAAGGGTGGGAGATTAGTTCGTTGCTTCTCCTTTCTCTTCTCCTCCCAGGGCTCCCCGCTCCCCACCATGAGAAATAGGTTGCTTGAATTCCTATGCTGCTATTGCCTTCAATTTCAGAATCAAAGTCCTAGGTTCTGTGATAATCCCCATTTTCTTTTTCATTAATAGCAAAGGTTGGAGAGTCCTCCCCTCCTGCTTATGAAGGATTCTTTTTTTCATTCCTTAAATTCAACAGCACTCCCCCCCCCCAGTCGTGGTCCCCGGAATCTCTTCCTTCAATTGCTATTGGGCTTTAAAAAAAAAAGGAATATCTCTGGATACCCAGACAGACACACGCTCCCATCTTCATATCTGGGTTATTCTGGCTGAATTTGGGGCTTTGTGCAGAATTCTTATGTTCTGTCACCCCCTCTCTAGCTCATCCTCTAATAAGGGATCCACCTCCCTCCAAGAAACAGCACCATTTATCTTTCCCCCCTTTTTTCAAATGACCAAGGGCTTTAGGGCACTTCTGAATTGGGGGGTAGGAGGATGGGTAAGCGATGTGGTTTTTTAAAAAATCATCATATTCTCCTATGTAAGCTGTGTTAATCCAGACCCTCCAAAGTGAGCGTGGCCGGCTTGAGCCGCTAACGAAGGTGCCATTTAATTTCGAGTTCGTTCATTTCTTCCTTTTTCATATTGGGGATGGATGGGAGAGGTGTAAAGGGGGGAAAATAAGGTTTGTTTTAAATGGAGTTGTCAAGGTTCTTTTTTTTAATTAAAGAATTCTCCATTTTAAATTAATTTCTTTTCTAAAGAGAAAGAAAAGTGAAAAGGGAACAAGAAAGCCGGGAAGAAAGGGACAGTTCCTTCTCACAGAAAGGAAAATACAAAACAAATTTTAGAAAATGAAGATGGGAAAATGAGGAGTGGGAGGCAGGTTGAGTAACATTACATTGTGGCTCTCTAGTATAGGGAGCTGTTTGTTTACCGAATGACAGTCTCTCTCCCTTTGGCAGGTACGGGGAGTCGGGAGAGAGAGGGAGACTAAAACCAGTTTCTTTAAACCACTCTGGGTCTCCCCACCACCACCACCACCCAACCCCCCTACATTCCAGTAAACTTCAATTAATGAATCTTCTTTCAAGATGATGATGAAGGGCATGAAGGAGAATGGGGGACAGGAGGAAAAGATTGGGGTAGAAAGGATTGAAGAGAAATTTGGGCTGGTTGAATTTCCAAAAATATCAGGAGTGTGATTGCTCCTTCCTTCAAGAAAACCCAAGTGCAAAGTGCCCGTTGGGTTCTTCTGCCTGGGAAACGATCCCAAAAAACTCAAACCCTAATTTTTCATCATCCTCATAAAATTCATCTGCTTCCATCCAGTTCCCACCCTAGTTGCTTTGGAAAGTGGGAAAAATGACAATCTGGGCCAATATTAAGTGTCCTCTTGCAGCACCCTCCCCCTCCAAAATTAAAAACAAACAAACAAGAAAATAAAAAGGAGAACACTCATATCTCAAATGTGGTTGCATGTTCTCTCTAATTTTTTTTTCTTCTATCTCTACTGGAAAAGTAGTAATGTTTATGCCTGAGGGAAAAGAGGGTTGGGGGGGGATTGGGAGGGGGGTGAAAGAAAGGAGGGCACATAGGTTATAGACTGTAAGGACTATGCTGTCAGGAGAGACTCAAACTATATAGTCAGGAGGTCGCTGGGAAGTCATCTCTGCAGGATAGCTTGAGAGTCTTTCTTTGGACTGGCTCAGCATGGGATACAGTCCTTCATTTGACTGAGTTGAGTGGTTAAAGGAAGAGAAGGGCTGGGGAGATGTCTTCCCTGGGAGAAGAGGCAAAGAAAATAGAATTCCATCTTCTAGGGGGGTTAGGCTTTTCTTGGGTGATGGAGGCTTTTCTCAGTATGTGGCAGTGGGTTGAGGGGTAAGTAGCTGCTAAAACCTACTCTCCACAGCTATTCTTCAGACCCAAGAGTGAGTGCAGTTCCTTGCACAGGCAGAGCCCCTTCCCCGATGCCCTCCGCCCCCCCCCTTCCCAATAGATAGAGGAGTGAAGGAAGGAGACCTGTGGGAAGAAGGAAAAATCAGCCTTGAAAGGCAGAAGGTGGGAGTGGGGAGGCCAGCCTTGCCCTGTCCTTGTCAAAGGTACCTGGCAAACAGACCCGGGAGCGTGCTGTCAGCAATGGACAAAGCCAGCTGGGAAGGTATCAGTTGGCTAAGGAGAGGAGTGTTGGGTTTGGAGGTGGATTTTTTAAATGGTGGTTTGAAAAGCTTCCAGTTGGAGGTTGCCACGAGAGGGAGAATTAGGCCATTTGAAAGGATATCTATCTGTGAGCCTGCCAGGCCAGGTCCACCCTCAGTTCTGTATTCATGGTGTCAGACAAATCAGAGTAGAGAAGGGAAGCAGGGTTGCTTTGTCTGGGTGTGGAGGAGAAAGGTTCATGTGTTTCTGTGTTTTATCATATTTGTCTATGTGGAGGGGGGTGGTGTCCATGCCCATGTCTGTGTGTTTCTATGAGGGTCAGGTCTCTGGGTGGGTGGGGGCACCTGTGTTCTTGTCAGTGACTTCCAGCGCTGGTAATGGTGGGTCTGCCTATGTCCATTTGTCTGTGCTTGTGCCTGTGTGTCTATTTATTCAAGAATGTGTGTGTGTGTGTGTGTGTGTGTGTGTGTGTGTGTGTGTGAGTATCTCTTTGTGTCTGCTTATATTTGTGTGAGGGTCAGTGCCTCTGGGAGTTCTTCTATGTCTGAGTGTCTGACCAGTGCTTCTAAATGTCTCTCTGCCTGTGTTAGGTAGTCAGTCCCTCTGTATGTCTATCTATGCTCATAGGAGCATCAGTCCCTCTGTCTTTCTCTATGGGTACTTAAGGGTCAGTGCCTTTATCTGTATGTGTGTGTCCATGTCAGTAATGTGTGTTTGTACATGTCTGAGAGTCTGTGCCTCTGGCTCTGCATCAGTATTTATGCCCGGTTTTGTTTCTGTAGCTATATGAGTGACTGTGTCAATCTGGTGGGTCTGTGCTTGTGCCTACAGGAGGGTCAGTGATGCTGTTTCTGTGTCTGTGTCTGTGACAATATCAATATTATGTACCTGTGTGAGGGTCAGTGCCTGTATCGATACTCATGTTCTTATCTGTGCCTATATAAGTGCCTGTGTCTCTATACTGTATATGTCTATGTCAGTGTGATTCACCTGTGTCTGTAGGATTAACAGTGATCCCATAGGAGTTGTGTCTATATATAAGGAACAGTGCGTGTGACTGCATCTGGGGTTACATATGTCAATGCTTTGTGATTGTCTATGTGAATGATGTTTCTGGCAGGAGGAGTTTCAAAGAGGAATATGTATATATGTATAGATAGCTAGGAAACACTTCTATTGAAGTGATCAATTCATTCCTCTGGGAGATTCTGCCAGTTCAGAGGGTTTAGCTGCAATTACATCCTGGGCCTGCCTCTGTTCCTTCCTCCCCAGGTCTATAGTCAATCATTAACTTCATGAGCTATTTGGGCATAGTTGTGCAAGTAGAGAGAGAGAAGCACATCATTCCTCCATAGTTGGCTCTTAAAATTTGGATTTGGGCTGATTAGTGAGATGCAATTGGGGGAAGACATGGAAATCTCAATTCCTTTCCTGCTCCCTAGGATTCTGGACAGGCAAATCCAAATTGCTAATGATACTCTGGCCCATTTAGCCCACACATATGTCCTAGGTAGGGATTTAGAAGGGAAATTATTCAGTCAGAATCCTCCCCCCCCTTGACACTAAACTTCAAATGTTTCTGTGTGTGTTCTAGCCTTGATTTAGAATCATAAAATCAAGGCATGTCAAAGCTGGATGAAACATCTAATTCTAACCCCTCATTTAGAGATAAGGCCCAGAGAGGGGAAATGTGTTGCTTGAAGTCACACAGCAAACTAATGGCAAATCTCCCATTTCCAAGGCCAGGGCTCTTTCAGCTACACAATGGCAGCTGTTGTCCAGTCTCCTGAGAGACTCATGAAGTATCCTGGATCATGCAATTCACTCTTTCAGTTTTCACTCACAGCTGGTAGAGGTTATTGTCTCCTCTATCTTGGAAGAAAATGAGACTATTTTTTTTTGGAGTATATCCTCTAAGACCCTCCTTAAAAGACAATGAGATGAATGAATACTGACTCAGGAGTCAGAAGACCTGTCTCAGCCCAAAACTAGATGACTGACTTTAAGCATCAAGTCATTTAATTTCTCTTGAACTTAGTTTCTTCTTCTGCAAAATGAGAGCTGATAAACTCTTGCCTACCTCACAGAAGTGTTATGTGGTAACAATGATAACATAATAGATATGATTTTTAAAAGTTATCGGAGTGAGAATGAGGGTTACCAAATAGATTTCTCAGCATCCTGTGATAACACTGAGAGGATTTGGGTCAATTGCTTGCCCAGTAGCCAACCTCAGTTTTCCCATTTGTAAAAATGGGATAGTCTCGACCCCTCCTAGCCTCATTGAGACAGAAAAACATGTTCAGTCAAACCCTGTGGAGGTCAGTGAGCTCAGATGTGCCAAGCACCTGGAGACTGTGGGGGAGGAAGGCCTGGGGCCAGGTGTTAACACTTGTAGCAGGCAGGAATTACAGATGGCTCGGAGTGTCCCTGAGCCCTAGTTCCCTGGGCTGTGGCTGCTGATCAGAAAGATAGACAAACAGACAAAGATGGACAGATACTAGATCGGATGCCCAGGTTTCCACTGGGTGGTCTCCCAGCTAGGTTAGATCTCTCCCTAAGGCGATAGAATGTTGAAATTAATCCAAGTCACTTGGAAGTCAGTTAAAAGTCTCTTCTCCAAATCCATTTAACTCTTAGTACTCTAAATCATGTCACTGATGGGATTCTGATTTCCTAACTGGATAGTTTGGGAATTACTCAGGAACAGTTTAAATTTGGGGAGTAATTGAGACAAGGAATAGAGAAATCAGTTATGATCTTATGAAGAATTTGCTCATATTTTAAAATATGAAATAGAAAATAGAAAAGGTGAGCATCTTAAAGCCCTTTCCAAACAAGGATCCCAAAACAATTCATCAGCAACATCAAGACAATCTCTCTGAAGCAGGAAGGGTATTTGGAGTAAGTAGTGACTACCAAGATAATTAGAAGATCTAGATAATTCCTTGGAAGGAACAGGATTTCAAGGAGGGTCAAGGGTTAGATTAGGGCTCTGAGACATGAGAGTGTACTCTTTATCCTAGGCCTCCTATACATCCTCTCTCCTCCCACCCTCATCCATAGATCTCAATAAATGGCTAAATTTGTCCATTCTTGAGCCAAACTGGATAAGGGGGAACAGCCATCCCAACTTGTGCTGCCTATTCCAGGGCATCTGATCATGCTTATCTACTATTCCCTTTCCCTCTGATACTGATGGGGAAACAAATAAAGGTTGATGGGCAAATAAGAGATCTGGAAGGTGGGAAAGCAATGAAGACTCCAGAGGTCCTGCTAGAGGACCTGTCCATGGGTCTCTGATGCCCATCCATATTAATGAGTTTTCTCACACCTTATGCAGCCTTTTTGGTTTGTGCCTTCCTTGCATCCTTTTCAAGATCCATTATAGTTATCTTGTTATAGTGTAGAATTAGATCTGTCTCCTGTGAGCTCCATCAGGGGAGGGACAGGATTTTATTTTTTAAACATTGCATGGGGCAGCTAGGTGGCGTAGTGGGTAGAGCACTGGCCCTGGAGTCAGGAGTACCTGGGTTCAAATCTGGTCTCAGACACTTAATAATTACCTAGCTGTGTGGCCTTGGGCAAGCCACTTAACTCCGTTTGCCTTGAAAAAACCCAAAAAACAAACAAAAAAAATTGCATCACCACTAACACATAGTAGATACTCAATAAATATTTTTTTGAATTGCATTGAATTGATACCTTGGGCTGATCTAGAGTAGATAAGAGTAGGCCCCAGGGAGTTGAGCTTGTTCTAGATAGTGAGTTTTAGAAACTGAAGTACTCATTTCCTTTTCTATACCACAGATAAAAGGACCAAGTCTGGTATTGTGATGGTGGAGATGTATTTTCCCAGAGTGGGGAAAAAAGAGGGAAATGCACATCTCAGGAAAGAGAATTGGCTAGAGTGGGACAGTGCTTAAACTCTCAGAATGTCTCAAACTCTGCAATAGTATTACCAGAGAAGCCACATTGGAAGGGAAAACACTCCATTTGCTTCCCCTAATGAGAAGGGGTAGAGTGATAATCAAATGGAATCCTCCAACCCCCACCCCCACCCCAGGAAACTTCTCTCAGAAAGTTCTGTTACTTAATCAATGGATCTCTGAATTTGACTTGTTATTTACCAAAATGTTCTCATGTCTATTATCTCATTTTATATTCACCTTATCTCTATATTAGGGTGGAAAAAGCCTTGGACTGAAAATCAGGAGATCTGAGTTCTCTTGGCTTGGCCATAGATTTGCTTATGTGACTCCAGGAGGAGGTTCAACTGTAATGTAATTTGGGGGTCTTGTTAGTGTGGTAGAATGGATAGAATAGGCTACAGGAAGCCAAAGGCTCAAAATCTGCCTCTGATTTTCACTGACTATGAACTTGGTCTAGTCATTGATCCCCTCCAAGACAACTGTCAAAAGCTGTTGTGGTTGTGATAAGCCTTCTCCATGGAAGGAGCTCTCATCCAAGGATTTTTTTTAAAATTGTTTTTGGTTTTTTAGCTAGTCAATGGGGTTAAGTGACTTGCCCAAGGTCACACAGCTAGGTAATTATTAAGTGTCTGGGGCTGGATTTGAACTCAGGTCCTCCTGACTCCAGGGTGGGTGCTCTATTGACTGCACCACCCAGCTGCCCCTCACCCAAGGATCTTACAGATTTTTTGACATGTTGAATTATTCCCCCCACCACATTATATTCTTCAACCTTTTTTTCACCACCAATTAATAAAAAGTTTCTGAATATATATATAACAAACTATATATTATTATGTGAATATTATTAATTATATACATGTGCTACAATACTATTACCATATTTTCTGAAACATGCAAAATAGACATTTAAAAAGATTGGAGTAGATAGCAAAATTTAAAAAATACTTTTATTTTATTAACACTAATGCCTTTTTTATTTGTGCTGAAAAAATTATAATACTTTTAGTGAGTATAAGATTAGTTATGCTTTTTTTTAAATTTTGCTTTAATATTTTGTGATGTTAGAAGCAAAGGTCTGGTTCTAAATTCAGTTTATTCTAATCCTTGGTATTAATGAATGTTATAGCTGAAAAAAGAAATCTCTCAAAAGAAGCATTCAAATGGAAGAAACTGCTTTGTTGGTTGTGCTAACTAAATGATGATATTCATTTTCAGCTTTTTCTATCAGTTATGCAAGATTTTTGTTGAACTAGTTATTAAATTTCTTTCTTCCCAAATGAAATGAGGATGTGGTCTCTGGAGTTCATATCAAGTCCAGAGGGTGGCTGTTACTGGGGATGGGGGAAGAAGCAGGCAATTGGCAAGATCATCTAGTGGGCCCTGGATTCCTGGTGGTAATTGGGTCTTGGGAGCAAGGTTTCTTATCTGACAAAGTTCTGTGCTTGGCTACCTTTGAATCTCAAACCCATTGCTCATAAAAGTCAGACTCCCCTCTCCTTTCTTGCTAGTTGCTGCTGTCATAGCTCTTCCTTGCCTTATTGCTACTTGCCTGAGGCCCCAGCCTTTTATGTTTTCCTGGGGCATCAAGGGAAAGAGAAGAAAGCTAGTGGGCAGAAATAACTCACCTTGCAAGTAAGCATTTCCCCACCCCAGCTCTTCCTGGATGATTGAAGTCAGAGAAACCTATTTCTGTCCTGGGATTCTGGGTGGTATACCCCCCAGACCACACATGCCAACCATCCTTTCCTGAGAGTGAGGCCCTGCAATAATTCCCATACCAGGGAAACAGGATCATCTGTCACTGTTGTAGTTAGAATTCCTTGGACAGTGTTACCTCTCTAGGATGTAGAGGCTCAAGGGAAGCAAACACCCCATGCATGGATGAGGGCCTGAAAGGGGTCCATACCACTAGGGAAAAAGGGTCTGTTTGTCCTCTCTGTAGCCTAGGGCCCCAGGGGGTTGGCCACTGTGAAGAGTACATTGTGAGGGCACACAGAGGAGGTATGTAATGCTACTGTGGTGGGAAAGAGAAGGGGAGATAGGGGCATTAGGCAGTTCCTAACTCACTCGTGCCCACCTGAATACTTTCCTGTCTAGAAAAGAGGGTGCGGTTGACCATTCAGCAAGGCCACCAATGAGAGCAGGTGGAAAGCGGAGCAGTAGAAGCAAATAGCAGCTGTGAGCTGTCTATATAGCATACTGTTCTCCTCTGATCTAAAATATTCTTCATGTACCCTAATGGATCATTTTACACATTTCTGGGCACCTGTACCCCCACTTCAGAGACAGCTGTTCAAATCTAGCACTCCTCATTTTTCAACTGAAACCTGTATGTAAAAAAACCTATTAGTCGTTGAACTATCATTTATAATATTCTTCTAGTTGCTCTACTTATCCTGTATATTATTGTTTCATCTAAAGTCATATTATGGTGGAACCACTTAATGATGTTTGGTGATATCTGTATACCCTATTGTCTATTGATGTCATCTACCATTAGAACTGAACAACTTAAAGCTATTGTTGTGGATTCTTTCCCTATACTCTCCATCTCAGCCTATAACTCTCTCTCTCTCTCTCTCTCTCTCTCTCTCTCTCTCTGTGTGTGTGTGTGTGTGTGTGTCTCCCTTTCTCTGTTTATCTCTCTTTTCCCACTATCTCTCTTCACTTCTCCTATTCCAACTCAGGGGAGTCCTTTTGGGGAGAATTATCCAGCCCAACTAGGGACCCTCAAGGACCCAGACTTTGCTGTACACTCTCCCCACTCCCTTTCCAGACTTAAGGATAAAGTGTCCCAAATTTGACAGAACATAGAAGACAAGTGGTAACATTGGAAGTAGGGAGGCAAAAGCTTCATTTCCTCTTCCCGGGCAATGCTGCTCTTTTAGGCTTTTACTATTTCCAGCTGAGAACTCCTGTCTTTCTAGTCAGGCTCCATGCAGCTGCAGGGATTTGGGGGGGGGGGGAGTTGGGTAGGCAGGGGGAGTGGCATTGGAAGCCATCTGGAGCAGCCCAAATAGCAGTTGCTCCTCTCAGGGCTGAGAGATGATTCAGAAGGTGATTTATAGATGGAAGGCAAAAAGCTTGGCTCCTGCCAGAGGCCTGCTCCTTAATTACATTCTTTAGGGGAAGTGGGTGGGAGGGATATGGGACTCACACCTCCTCCCCCCACCTCTTACCACCATAGTCCCTTTAGGGCCTGGTCCAACCCACCCCAGAATCTTCCTTCTTCATATCCTGCCCAGGAAAGAATCCCCTTTCCTCTGGAAGCAAAGTTGGTTGGGGTGGGAGACAACTTCAAAAGAACAGGAACAGTCACTGGTGAGAAGAGAGTACATGAGTTCTAGTTTAACTCCTCCCAAGGGTCCTTGGGATGTGAGAACAGCCTGAACCCAGAGTCTCCATTCTTCTTTCCCTGTCCTCTCCTAATGTGGTCAATAATCTAGCACCAGAAGGAAGCTGGGGAGACCATTTGGTGCAACCCCCAGCCTTCTGCAGGGGAATGTTTAGAACTCTCAGGACAGCTGGTGGTTCTTCCCACAGGGCGCAGACTGTCCACTTTCTCTGACTCCCATTTTTAAGGTTTGATTCTTCTGATGATAAGGAAGTTCTGATTTTAATTGAATTCCCCTTTCAGGGGGGACTACAAGCTCTAGTGCTTTGATATCTTTGTCTTTCCTATTTGGCCCTGGGTGTATGTTTTCACCTCAGATATATTTGTTGAACCTTTAACCTCCCCCCACCAAAAAAAGAATAAAAGAAATTGTGACTTGCCCAATGATACACAAGTAGGTAACCATCAGTAACAAAGAGAAGATATGAACATCTGACATCAAATCTGATGATTTTAGGATCTTTGGCATCAGGATGAAAAGAACTGGATTCTCTACTTCCTTTAGATTTAGATTTAAAGATGGAAGAATCTCTAAAGATCATCTTTAGGAGTTCTTTACCCGGTCTTGTTATTTTGATAGTTTCAGTCATATCCAACTCTTCATGACCCCAATTTGGGTTTTCTTGGTAAAGAGATTGAAGTGATTTGTGATTTCTTTCTCTAGTATATTTTATGGATGAGGAAACTGAGGCAAACAGGGTTTAGTGTCTTGCCCTGGGTCACACAGTTAGTGTTTGAGGTTTGATTTGAACTTAGGAAGATGAGTTTTCTTGACTCTAGACCTGGCACTGCATCTACTGTGCCACTTAGCTGCACCTAACCTGGTCTATGAGCATGCATTTTAAAATATTTTATCTATCAAATTTTTACATGTTTACATATGATATATAATGTAGATTCAAAAATATTTTATATATTAAACATATAACTGCACTTCACTATAATTTGTTTCCTTTGTAATCCTATGTATTTTATTTTGTATGTTTAAAAAACATAATTCCTTAGGCTTCACCAGACTGCTAAAGGGGTCCAGGACACAAAAAAAGTTAAGAACTTCTGCTAGAGTTCAGCCTCCTGATTTTATAGGTAAGGAAACTGAGTCCCATAGTATTAAGTGACTTGTCCAATGTCAGACAAATAACAAGTGGCAGAACTTGAATTTGAACCCTGGGCCCCTTGTTTGTCTCAGTTTCCTCATCTATAAAAATGAGCTGGAGAAGGAAATGGCAAACCGATGCACTATCTCTGCCAAGAAAACCTCAGTGGAATCTCAAAGAGTAGGATATGACTGAAACAGCTGAGCAATCTCTGATTCTGGATCTCATGATTGTTTCCCTACAACCAAGTTGCTGGTCAAATCACCTAGATGCTTTACTGAACAACAACTTCTTGTAGATGTTCTGCCTTTCAATTCCTTTAAGAAAATGCCATTTTCAGATTTACTG
Organism: Macrotis lagotis; assembly: GCF_037893015.1. Taxonomy (NCBI): domain Eukaryota; kingdom Metazoa; phylum Chordata; class Mammalia; order Peramelemorphia; family Peramelidae; genus Macrotis; species Macrotis lagotis. The sequence goes on from NC_133659.1 coordinate 197,680,243, forward strand.
AAAGGGAGAACTTATTCTACTTAATTATTGGCTTCGCTGACATTTGAACCTCTTCTGCTGACTGTCAGCACATCCTCTACTCACTTGCTTTGGTGACATTCTTATTTGGCATATAGCCTGCATCCCAGAAGGAAAGCCCTTTGAAACCTAAATACTTAGCTGCTTGTCCCTGGCTCTAAAGGTGTGAGAGAAAGGAACAACCCTACTAATGGGACTACTGCCTATTTCTAGCAAAATGTGTTGTGGGGAGGAGTTGGTGAGGGGTCAGAAAAGGGACACACTGGACAGCTCCCCATCTCTCCCTCAGGCAGGTATTCACAAAGTGGCTTCATTATTTTCTTTGAAGTGAATTCCGGAAACATTAGACACACCTATATATCCAATGTAAGATCAGAAACACATTCCAGAGTCAAATAAAGAGTCCATTGCTTCCCATAGTAGCCCATTACACTTTGGGGAATGCTACAAGTTTTAGAATGTTTTTCCTGACATCAGGACTAAAATATTCCTCCAGGACCAAACAGAACCAAATCTTTTCCCTTCCATAGGACCTTCAAAAACTAGTCCCTTTTCCTAAACCTTCTTTTCTCCTGGTTAATAGCTAATGTTTCTTTAGTTGTTACTCATTTGATATGGACAAAAGGTCCTTCATCAGCCTCACTATCCTCCCTTGCACTTATTAATAATAATGATTATTATTAATCATCTTTGACTTAATATCCTTATTAATATAGCACCCACAAGAAATGAATCAATGGATGGATGGAAGAATGAATGAATGAAAATTCTTTTGACATGATCTGACCTGGACATTGTATAAAGAAATGATTGGCCATGGTGTTTCTCAATGCAGACTAAGATTACAATAATTTTATTGGTTATATTATCATACCATTGACTCACATTGACCTTGCCATTCATTAAAACCCCTGGATGTTTTTCAAACAAATTTCTGTCTAGCCACATTTTCCTCATCTCATTCTTATGCAATTGTCTTTGAACCATGTATAAAACTTTGCATTGATCCCTGTTAAAATGTGGTGCAAATCTTAAAGTGCCAAATAAATGTATAATAAATATACATTTAAATAAAGCATATAGTAAGTGCTTTATTCGTTCATACAGTTTTATCTTATAAAATTCAGATCAAAGGTAGAACCTATCAAGATCTTTTTGAATCTTGAATCTGTTATCCTGTGTGTTAGCTATCCTCAGCATCATGTCAGCTGCAAATTTGATGTCTGCTATTCATTTTTTTTTCTAAATCACTTGTAAAAATACTGAATAGTTCAGAAGTCAAATAAGGAGAGTCCTAGCGAATTTTCTCTAAAGTTACTTCTAAACAAGTTGTGTATAGGGAAGTAATTTTTTGAATTAACCACTGTTTTGTATTTGAGATTTGGTTTATTGAGCATGTTTACTGTACTGAACTGTATGGGTCTATGGGGCCATATTCTATGTTTTCAAGGATCTTTTAGTCTAATGGGGAAAGAACATTAGTTTAAACTGATAACTTTAGAGATTACAAGGGGAAAAATATAATTTGACTTTACCATGGAGGCAGTCCATGAATTCAAGTTGACCTGAGCAGAAGAATTATAGTAAAAGAAAGAAGGGGATGGGCTATGGGAAGAACACAATGGAGTTCTTTAAGAACAGTTGATCAGCAATAAAAGAAACCTGTCCATTTGCAGATACTTTATTAGATTATATATTTAGAGATGAGAGAGACTTTAGAAATCTTCTAGTCCAACACCCCTCATCTTAAAGATGAAGAAACTGAAGTTCATAGAAGAGCTGATCAAGGTCACACAGGTAAATGAGAGAGTTCGGATTTGAATCTCTGACTACAAATCCATTGGGTTTCCCCCACTGTACTGATTCATGAGCAAAGGTCACATGGAATCTGCTACTCAATATTAATCTTTGATGCATTTTGAAAGAGGTCTACTAGCACTTGCAAATGTTTGACTTTTGATGTGCAAGGCAACTATAGGTATATGTTCCAAAAGCTTGTCCCATAATTCATAATAACATTATTAATAACATTATAAACCAAACTCTTGGTGAAGTCACAAGATTGCTATTGAAATGTCACATGACCTATTACCCATTTATAACATTGTTTCTATGGAACCAACTGCCCCCTATAATGGAGTTTTGTCTGGTGTTGCATTTTAATAGACCCAATTAACAACATGCCAGTTGGGCAAAACAATGACCCCATTAGAAGGTAGGGGTAAGCTTTTGAAGCTTTGATGGCAGAGTAAGGCAGCAAAACCAGTTTCCACTCGAGTTGGAATTTGTTTTTATTGCTTAGCTCAAGAAGGAGTAACAGTCCTAGTCATGTTGAGTGACTTTAAATAGTTCTCCAAATTTATACAGGACCCATTGGGTCATTTGAGGATGGACAAATGTGCAAACAGGGACTTTTTCTTTTATGAATACCATGACCAATATATCATCAATAGGACTTATTTGCTCACCATCACACAGGTATAAGTGTTTGAGTTAGACTTGAAACTCAGGTCTTCCTGATCTGAGCCCAGCTGCCTTTCTAGCAGTGTGAATAGCAAGTCCCATAACCTCTTTGAGCTTTTGCAAAAGGGAAAAATAATAGCATTTACCTTACAATATTGCTATGAAAACTCAAATAAATTCATATCTGTCAAATACAAATACTTTACTTTAAAGGCTCCAATGTTATTCTTAATCAGAACTTCTTAACTTGGAATCTACAGAAGGGATCTATCTATCTATCTGTATTATATATATATATATATACTTATTTTGTATGTATACATATATTTAAGAGGATTCAGGAATTTGAATGGTAGACATACATCTTTTTAATATAATTTGATTCCTTTTTAAGATATTTTATATTAAAAACATTATTCTTAGAAGGAAACCATTTATCAAAGGTATCTAAGGCATGAAAATTTAGTTATTCCTTCCTTATGGTGGGAGTTAGAGGCATGGCACTCCCTTGATTTAGAAAATCCACATAAAATTTTTGACTTTACCTTTGTTGCAGAGAAATCTGAATTTTTTCAAAATTTGGGTTAAGTATTTGGTCATAGGTTCTATGTCATCTGCTGGCCTTTACATGTCATCTGCAGCTTCCACAAAACTCTCCCCAAAATTCCTATTTAATTTCTTATGCCGACCCATGATATATCAAAACCCCAATGGAAAATGTCTCAATATGAAAGGGACAACTGCAAACTTTTCCCTTTCATCCCATCCCTGGATTGTCAGCTAGAATTACTACTGCCTGAGAGTACACAATCTAATCTTTACTTTGAGTGAATTGGTTATTAAGTCCTTTTCAATTTTTTTCATTTAGATTATGAAATTTAGATTTTGAGAGTAAGGACTGAATTTTGTCTTTGTTTATAGCCTCAGCACTCAGCACAGTGCCTAGTATATAGTAGGTATATAGTATATAGGAGGTATAGTATTAATAAATGCTTGTTAACTCACTGATTTTTCTATTTTTATAAATGCTGATTGCATAGAGTGAATAAATAACAAATAAATAACAAAGCAAGCTACTTCTCAGTCAATGAACAATTGTGAAATACTGGGTTTCAGGCACTGTTTTAAAATAAGAGAATAGGGGCAGCTAGGTGGCACAGGGATAGAGCACCTGGACCTGAAGTTAAGAGTACCTGAGTTCAAATCCAACCTCAGACACTTAATAATTGCCTAGCCATATGACCTTGGACAAGTCATTGAACCCCATCACCTTGCAAAAAAACAAACAAACAAAAAAAAATGCTTGTCTTGTCTTGCAAAAATAAAATAAAATAAGAGAATACCCCCCCCAAAAGAGTAAAAGTCATCACCTGCTCTCATGAAGCATGAATTCTAATAGTATGCCAGTAAGTAGAATAGAAAGTGACATGAACAAACTTCATGTTTTAGAAAGATAATTTGGACAGCTATGTGGAGGACAGATCAGAGAGGGAAGAAGCTGAAAGCAGGGAAACCAATAGGGGCTATTACAATAATTAGACAGGCCTGAACCAGGCTGATGGCCATGAATGTAGAAAAAAATTATAATTAACAAGACTTAACAATTGCCTGAAAATAGGAGAATGAGGGAGAATTCAGATCCAGGTTGACACTGAGGTTGTAAACTTGAGTGACAGGTAGAATACCTCTGCAGCTGGGGACTGGGGTGGGTCTCCTTCAGAAAATGGCCTTTAAACTGAATTGCAAAGGGAACTAAGAAACAGGAGAGAGAGAAGAAAATTCTAGATATGGAAAACATACAATGCAAAAGTACAGTGGTGGGAATTGTAATATTATGTTCAAGGTTCTGGAAGAATATCAGTGTAGCCAGGTCAGAGAGAATAAGTGGAGCAGAGAGGAAGGTATGAGGAGGTAGGAAAGGATCTGGTAATGAAGGGTTTTAAATGCCAAATAGAGTAGTTATCTATCTTATAAGAAAAGTAATAGGGAGTTACTGGAGATCATTGAGTGGGAGAGTGGCATGTTCAGGCATGGAGCAAGAAAAATCACCCTGGCACCGTGAGTGGAAGTTATATTGGAGTGAAGAGAGACTGGGGGAAAGGATATTGCAGTAATCTAGGTGAGAAGAAAGAAAGATATAATTCAGGATCATGTCAGTATAAATGTAAAGACACTCTCAAGGTCTCTCTAAAGAACTCTGGAACCAGCTATGAGACATGGGAGTCATTGGCACAAGACTGCTTAACATGGTGTCCCTCCATCAAAAAAGGTGTTGTGCTCTATGACTGAAACAGAATTGCAGCAGCTCAAAATAAATTTTGAGTTGCACAAATTTAGAATCATTTTCACTTCAAATGTTCATATGGACTATTTGTGCCTGACCTGTGATAGAGTCACCCAAACTTGTTTTGGTCTGATTAGTCACAATTTAATAAACTGTGCATTAACCCCAATATAAGTATGAAGGACAACAAGTGATAAGTGGAGAGAAGGTTTCATATATAAGAGGATAGGATTTGGCAAAAAAAATTAATATATTGGGAATGCTTGAGTGAGGAGTCAAAGATCAAAATTGTGAACCTGGGAGAGTAGGAGGATGGGGGTACCCTTCAAAGAAATATGGAAATTTGGAAATGGGGAGGATTTAGAGGTAAAAATAAATTCTGTTTTGGACCTGTTGGGTTTGATAACCACTTCAAATCTAGACTGAGATATCTGAGAGGTAGTTGGAGATACATCACTGCAGCTCAGGAGAAAGAGTAGCGTTGGATGGACAGTAGGGTGGGAATCATCTTTGTAGACACAGAGATAAATGAACCCATAGGACTGATGAGATCTCAAATGAGACAGTCTAGAATGAAAAGAGTAGGGAACCTATCTTAGGACATCTTAGGAGGCAAGACATAGGCAAAGATGACCTATGAGTGATCAGACATGTAGGAGAACCAGGATGTAGTAAGTTGTGTCATGAAAATCTTGAAAGAGTCTAAAAGGAGAAAATGATTAAACATCAAATGCTGCAAAGAGGATAAGGATGATCCCAAACAAGAAAAGATCATTTGATTTGTTAATTGAGTTCACAGATAACTTATAAGAAAGCAATTTCAATTGAATGATGAAATTGGAAGCCAGATTGCAGAGGGTTTAGAAGAAAGTGAGAAGAGGGGTGGCAAGGTGGTGTAGTGGATAAAGCAAGCACCGGCCCTGGAGTCAGGAGTACCTGGGTTCAAATCCGGTCTCAGACACTTAATAATTACCTAGCTGTGTGGCCTTGGGCAAGCCACTTAACCCTGTTTGCCTTGCAAAAAAAAACACTAAAAAAAACCTAAAAAAAGTGAGAAGAGAGGAAGTGGAGGCATTGCTTGTGTTTTCTCAAGAGTTTAGTCACATAGAAGAGAAGAGATATAGGATAACTACTAAGGACATGATTGGGTCAACTGGAGGTTTTTAAGGATAGGAAAGGCATGATGATGTTCTTAGGCACAAGGAGTAGTTAGAGAGAGAATGAAGATTAGAGAAAGATATGGGAAATGAGAATGAAGGCAATTTGCTGGAGAAGTAGGAAGAAAATAAGATCAAGGGACATATATCTCTTCATTTGAGATCAGAACAAAGGAGATAGAGGAAAGTGTTTGAGTTATGTGAATTGAGGAGGAAAGAAGAAAGAGGAACTCAATAAAATATTCTCAGTTTTTTTTGGGCAAAGTATGAAGTGAAGTCCTCAGTTAAGAGGGTAAAGAGGTGGGTGATCTATGGGACTTCAGAAGAGATGAGAAATCTTACATCAGTTGCTGTGGAGAGTGGAGTAGTGAATCAGCTCAGGAGGGATAGAATTTTTGCTTTGCTTCATTGAAGACTTAGTTGAGATTAGATACTAGAATGGGCTCAGTTAGCACAATTTCATGATCTCCTTGAGCTTCAATCAGCAGCTTGTGAATAGAAGTGGAGGAGGTGAAGAGTAAGAGAAATCCATGATGGGGTCTGGCAAGTAATAGATCAGTAATAGGAGAATCAGAGATAAAGGACAGTGGAGTGTTGAATTGGTTCACCAAGACCCAAAGACATGATGTCCAGGGAAAGAAATGAAGGGTGGAACAAATGCAAGTCATAATCAGGAGAAAGAAAAGAAATCAAAGGTTATGTTCACATAAAATAATCTCAAAGTTCATGAGGATGGAAGTAGAAATCTTGTGGGTTATGGCAGGTGTAAATGAGGAGGAATGAAGGCAGATTGAGTAGATTGAGAAATCAGAAAGGTAGGGTATTTGTTGTTATCTAGTTATTTTAATTATGTCTAATTATGTGGCCCCATTTAGGATTTTCTTAGCAAAGAGACTGGACTGACTTGCCATTTCCTTCTCCAGCTCATATTACAGATGAGGGAAACTGAGGCAAAGAAGGATAAGTGACTTGCTCAGTATCACTCAGCTAGTTAGTGTCTGAAGCCAGAATTGAACTCAGAAAGATGATTCTTCCTGACTCCAGGCCTGGCAATCTATCCACTGTGCCACTTTGCTGTCTTAGGATATTTAAGATGACATCATTATAAATTATAACATCTAGTAAAAGAGGGGAAGATAGGGAAATCAAAAACACTGTGAGGAGGAAGAAGAATATTCTGGGGTGGGGAGATCAAATGGTAATGGTCCCCAGGATCTGGATTGGGTGATAAATAGCTTGAATCTCAAAAGAAGTTCCTTTAATGAAGGTGTGATCAATGAAGGTCCAGAAATGGCAATGAGGAGCTAGGAATATTTTGTCTCTCACAAGGGAGCAAAAGGGAAAGTGAAGCCCACACTGAAAGGGCCTTTAGAGATTGATTCAGTCTCCTCACTTTAGGCAGGTGAATAAGTAAGCTATTTGGTTGGCAGGCTCTTCTCTTTCTAAAGATCTCTGAACTTTCCCTTGACCTCCCACAGATTTCAAAGGTTGACCCCTCAGATGGACAGGGAATTCCCTTTCCCCAAGAGGAATCTCTCCAGATTAAATCTAAGCCTATTTCCTTTTGTACATTTCTTTGGAACCAAACAACCACTTAGAATCTTTCTCTTTCCCCAATAAATACAGAACTATCAGGAACCCTAAGGTTCAGTGATTTTTATTATTTCTTTGGGGGACTTTAGAAAACAAATAGTTCAACTTCTTCATTTTATGGAGAAGGAAACAAGGGATTCTAGAAGGCAGAGGTGAGGAGAGGGCATTCTGGGGAACAGGGAGACTAGCTTGAGCCAAAGTATAAAGGTGGGATATAGGTTGTTGAATACAGGGAACAGTTTTGACTAGGGCATTTTTGCTAGAAAACAGAATTTGAGGAGAGGAACATGTGATCAGTCTAGATCAGGTGGTTTAGAGCTACATTAAAGATAGCATATACATCACCCCTGATCCTTCCCTTCTCTAAGGCTAAACAGTCAAGATTCTTGAAAGCTTTCCCCATCAGACTTAGTCTCCAACACTTTGAATCTCTTGGTTGTTCCTTTGTGGATTCCCTCTAGTTTCTCTGCATCTGTTCTAAACTTTAGAGGTTTTGATGAGATACAGCATTCAAATGAGAGTCTGACTGTGCAGATGATTGACATCCAGCCCTTTGCTCATCAAAATTCTTTTTTGAATACCTTTGTAATTGGTAGGATTTTTTCCTTCTCAAATCAGTAATTCTCTTCCATCTCTCTGCTTATGATGAGGTATGATCTTCTTGTATCTTTCTGTCCTTGTTTTTTAGTCATTTTCAGTTGTGATCAAGTCTTCATGACTCTATTTGAGATTTTCTTGGTAAAGATACTGGAGTGTTTTGCCATTTCCTTCTCCAGTTCATTTTATAGATCAGGAAACTGAATTAAACATGGTTAAGTGACTTACCCAGGGTTACAGAGCTAGGAAGTGCCTGAGGTCAGTTTTGATCTTAAGAAGATGAGACCTCCTGACTCCAGACCTGGCCTTCTATGTACTTTACTACCTAGCTGCCTTTCTATTCCACTTTGGCCTTTCTCAGCCAGCCTGTATGGTACTGTGAGGCATCCCTGCCTTTGCATGGATACCTTGGAGCTTCCTTCCTCTTTTGATTAGAAGTAGCTCTTCATTTTTAGTTGGCAGTGCTGAGTTACCTGACTTCTGATATACCTACCTAATCTTCTCTTCCACCTTTTTGAAAATCTGCCCTTGACCATGGCAACACCATGTTACAGCAGCTAGAATGCTGAACTTGGAGACAGGTCCATGTTCAAATTTTGTATCCAACTCTTACTAGCTGTATGACCCTAAGTCTAATTCACTCAGGGTCTCAGTTTCCTTATCTGTTAAAGTAAGGGTGTTGGACTTGATGGTCTCAAAGGTCCCTTCCAGCTCTGAATTTATGATGCTATGATAGCATCCCTCATTCATGAATTCTTTCCTGGGAATATTATCTTTCTCATATATTTATGTCTTATCATTCCAATGATAGAAACTTTAAGAAGACAGAGTCTGTGGGGCTAGAGCTCTTGTGTATCTTCCAGCGACTGTTCCTAGCACAATGCCAAGCATATCTTAAATGGCCAGCTCTCAATGAGGGGTCCATGATCAAACAAGTTCCTCTCCAACTTGGTTAATCACTCAAATTGGGACTGCCTGGTTTCCTAGAAATTTAACCTACAGCTAAAACCTACACCTAAAAGGCCAAGGTTTCCCGCTGCAACTGGGTCATCTCCCAAAACCAGATGGCTCAGGAGAAGAAAGTGAGGGCACAGCCTTCCCTCACTTAAATTCACTTTACTGCATGTCATGGCATCACGTCCTGTTGTCATAGTTCTCTTTGAGTATGAAGGACAAACAACAGCTGGCCTGGGAATTAGGAAGGCTCAGGTTCAAGTCCAGACTCTGACATATGTTATGTAACCTTGAGCAAATCGTTTCTTGACTTGACAACTTCCTGAGACAACATTTTGTAGAAAAAGGTGCCATCCTGTATAAGTAGGGGGTTTCTTCACCTGAGAGATCCCTATCTCACTGAAATCACAGATCTCATCCCTGTTCAATAGACTGGAATATTCTGTGTGTTAAAAGCAGTACAAAGTGCTTTAAGAGCTCTGTGAAAGGATGGTTTCCATCATAAGAAGTTAGGGAAGTTTTATCATACTGTCTACTGAACACGCACTGTTGTTTCTAACCTCTTAACTTGTTCCCTTACCTGAAATATCTTTCTTTTTCTCCACCCCTCTGTCTTAGCTCAAAGCTTCTTTTCCCAGCAGTGAAAATTCTTTACATTCACCCTCCTACAGGGTCCCCTTTTTGCTAGGTCCCTAAGGTGCTGATGTGCCCAGCTTCTATTATGACATGGGACTTCTGCTTCCTCCAAAGTGACTCTGAATTTACTTTGTCTGTTCTGCCTCCCCAAATAGACTGGAAGGCTCCTGAGGGACTGTCTTGGATATCTTTAGCATTCTTCTCTTCCTCCCCACCCAGCCTCACCTCACTGAATACAGTATGGAGTTTGAGCACACGGCAGGGGCCACACCCAAGGAAGAAAATGTGAGATCTTTGTGTTAGAGCAGCTAATCCATGCTGGGAAGGAAGAAGAGGGTGAGGGTAGCAGACTCCCATGAGGCTCTCTTTAAGCTGTGCAGAGGGCTTTTCCAGCAACACTCTCAACAGCTTCTCCTACACTCCCTGGATTAAAAGATAATTGGAAATCAAGTAAGGTGTTTTGGGAAATGTGAGATATTTGAAAGAGCAGAAGATTGGAGACCAGACTTGGACTCATGTTGTGATTCTGCTATTATTATTATTATTATTATTATTATTATTATTATTATTATTAACAACAATAGCATTTATCCTGCTTTAATGTTTGCAAAATGCTTTATATATCTTAATTTATTTGGTCCTCATAGCAACCCCAGGAGGTATTTGTTATTGTTATTCCCATTTTACAGATGAGAAAGCTGAGGCTGGGAGAGGTAGAGTGAGTTGTCTAGGATAACACAGCTATCAAATGTTTGAGAAAGGATTTATTATTTGTGTGAATTCCATTTCCTCATCTATAAAATAAGAGAATTGATCTGAGTTTTGACATTGGGAGACCACTTTCCCTCTGGAGTCAGAGGACTTGGCTTCAAATCTCACCTTTAATACCTACTATGTGTGGGACATTGGACAAATGTTCTAACTCCCCTGTGTCTCAGTTTCTTCATCTATAAAATTAAAGCATTAGGTAAGGTGAAGTTGAGGTTTCTTCCAGGTCTATATTGATGATCCTATGATCCTTTGATTGTCAGAGATCAAGACAGGGAAGGAACAGTTCTCCTACTTCCCCATGCTATGAACTACTATAGAAATGGCATCTGGTTGATGATTGATTATAATATTAATTCTGGAAGACCTGAGCTCAAAACTGGTCTCAGATACTTTCCAGCTGTGTGACCCTGGACAAGTCATTTAATCCTACTTGCCTCAGTTTCCTCATCTGCTAAATGAGTTGGAGAAGGAAATGGCCAGTCACTCCAGTATCTTTGCCAAGAAAACCTCCCTCAAAAATTACAAAAAAACAGATAATACTGAAAGACTAAATGAGAATAAATCTTAAATTGCATCAAAAGATGTGTGATGACCCAAAATTCAAAATTCAAAATTCACTAAAATCCTCCTAGTTCCTGTATCTTTTTTTAATACCAGGAGAATTTTGAATTTAAGTCATCTCTTGTGTTGGGCTAGGTTTCCATTGACTTTTTTTTTATAGATAGGTTATACACAAAAAGCATGAGGGGAAAATATAATCTAATAGAATGGGAAAATCAGGGCTCCCTCCCTTTGTCAGATGAGAAGGGATAGTCTCAATGGCCCTCTGTCATCCCAATTTGTCTTTGGTGACTTTTCTATATAAAAGAGATGGGAAGATCCAGCTGAATCATCTCTCCCTTCCAAGTTCTTAAAAACTATGTATGACCTTGGATAAGTCTTTGCCTTCCTCTAAATCTTATTTTACTTCTCTGTAAAATGAACAGGTTGGACTAGCTGCTCTCTGAAACCTCTTTTAGTGGATTCAGTGCTTATTAAGATCATTCCTAGGCAGCTAGGTGGCGCAGTGGAAAAAGCACCGGCCCTGGACTCAGGAGTACCTGGGTTCAAATCTGGTCTTAGACACTTATGTGGCCTTGGGCAAGCCACTTAACCCCATTTGCCTTGCAAAAACCTTAAAAAAAATATCATTCCTGATTCTGACATTCAATGGCTCTCTATTTTAAGCCACATGACAGCTCTGTTCAGTGCTCTGAAGATGCAGTCAGTGAATTTCCATAGTTAAGATATTAGAATAAAACATTCCATTTCTCTTTCTCTCTCTCCGTCTCATGTAGTTAGGAAGCCCTCCTGAATATCCCTGACCCACCAAATTCCATCTGTGCTAAGGGAAGTCTGAGGATCATCTCAAGGCAACTTTTGCACTCAGAACCAATATGGCAGGAACAAAATCTTGAGGAAGTTGGGTCGGGTTATTGTTTTGCCAAGGGAATGAAATGATTTGAAGATTCTAGAAGACAGGAAACATTATTTCTTCTTATCCATTCTCATGTTCTTTTCTCTTTGTTTCTCTGTTTCTCTGTTTCTTTCTCTCTGAATCTGTCTTTATATCTCTTCCCCTTTCCCTATCCCTTTCTCTCTTCTTGTCTTTGTCTCTATTTCTCTTTGTTTCACTTTTTTCTCTTTTTTTCCTCCCTCTCTCCCTGTTTTGTTATCTCTGTCTCTCTTCTTTCTCTTTCTGTCTCATTCTGTAACTTTTTCTCCTTCCAACTTTTTCCCTAATCCTTTCTCTCTCTGTTTTTCCTTTTTCTCTCTATCACATTTTTGTTTCTCGTTCTCCTTCCATCTCTTTCCCTAATCCTTTCTTCCTCTCTTTCTATCTCCCAGTCTCTTTCTGGATTAGTCTTTGAACTAATTAGCAAATCAATTAACCTCTCTGGGTCTCAATTTCCTCAACAGTGAATTGAGAAAGGATTTATTATTTGTGTGACTTCTGTTTCCTCATCTATAAAATAAGAGAATTGGCCTGAGTTTTGACATTGGGAGACCACTCTCCCTCAATAGTGTAAACTTCTTGAGGGCAAGGTCTGTTTCTGTCTTTGTATTGGTCAAAATTTGTCTTTGTATCTCCGTGTCTAGTTCAGTGCCTGCATGTGGCAGGCATTTAATAAATTCTAAGGAAATGAATAAATTCATTATGGATTGATATGGGGATTTGCCTTTAAAACTATGGGTTGGGGTGGCTAGGTAGTGTAATGGATAAAGCACTGGCCTTGGAGTCAGGAGGACCTGGGTTCAAATCCAGTCTCAGACATTTAATAATTACCTAGCTATGTGGCCTTGGGCAAGCCACTTAACTCCATTTGCCTTGCAAAAACCTAAAAAAAAAAACCTATGGGTTAGGCACTTATGATATGAGCAAAGGCATAGGGGGTTATTTGAGTTTGACCATTAAGGAGACACTCACGGTGAAATCTTCCTATCTAGTTGCTTCTCTACTCCTCCTCCTTATCCTCTCTCTCTGCCTCTGTCCCCTTTCTCTATTCCTCTTCTGCTAATCCATTCTCTTATTTTCCTTTGCCCTGGCCAGACATGACCATAGTTTCTGCCGAGCATAACTGCTTGCTGGTTGAGGAGCCCTTCTCTCAGTGAGAAGAGACAACCTTCTTTCAGCCCACGTCCTTAGCATGAATCACTTTTGCATCATTTGTCTAAATGTAACCAGTATCCTTTTGGCTAAAAACTCATCTATTCTTTTGGGGAAAATGCTTCTAACAAGAAGTCAGAGGCCCTTGCCAGACTTAATTTCCCCTTTTCTGCTTTCTCCAAATGTCTGTCTATGCATTCACTACTCCACCCATAGCCCAGTCATTCAGTATTTTCCTGTTCCCACCTCCCATCTCCACTTCTGCCTGCTCAATTCAATATACATTTATTAAATTTTTGTTATTCTTTAGACTTTAGCAGAGATTATAAAGCTAAAACATAGTCCAAGGTCTCTTTGAATTCACAGTCTAGTAGGAAAGTTAAGACAGGCATGTGGATAACCACACAATAGCTCCTTAGAGAAAATAAGTTCAAAAGAGAGAATCATACAGAGTATATTGATAAATTGGAGGAAAGAACTCACCCTTGGCTGGGGTTGGAGGGATAGAGTAGAGTTAGGGAAGGATGCAGGGGGGGAAGGATCATTTGAGTTGAGTCTTGAAGGATGAGAAAAATTTCAATAAGCAGAAGTGGAGGTGAAGGTGAGGGAGGAGACAGCTTAGGGATGGAGTTTATTTCAGGCAAGGGGGCAAAGGCATAGATGGGAGAGACAGAAAGGTAAGATGCTTTATTGTAATTCTTCCATGAAAAAAATTATTTTTCTCTTTCTTCCCCAACTGAAAAAAAGAAAACAAGATTCTTGTAACAAATATTCATATTTGTTATGTTATAAAGGAAACAAATTCCTACACTCAAAATTTTTTGTACCATTCTTCACCTTGAGTTTACCACCTCTTTGTCAGTAGAGGAATAATTTGCTTCATCCTTAGTCCTCTGAAATCATTGTTGGTCTATGATCCCTTTGTTCATCTAATTCTTGACTACACACATACACACACAGGTACATATATATATATATATATATATATGCATATGTGTGTATACACACACACACACACACACACACACACATATATATATATATATATATATGCATACATGCATACAGTCCTCAGCAGCTGTTCTATATCTTCTACTCTTTCTCCAAACTTTTATTTCAAATTCTTCAAACCCACTCTTCCCTTGGTAGAGGACTTTGCCTACTATTTTTTGTTCTTGTTTAGTCATTTCTTCCTCTTTGTGACCTTATTTGGGGTCATGGCAAAGATTTCTTGGCAAAGATACAGGAATGGTTTGCCATTTCCTTCCCCAGCTCATTTTACAAATGAGGAAATTGAGACAAAAAAAAGATGAAGTAACTTGTTCAGGGTCATGCAGTTAGTAAGTGTCTGAGAATAGTTTTGAACTCAGGTTCTCCTGACTCCAGGGCCCACAATCTACTATTGAGCTATCTTGCTGCTGCCTATTATTTTACTGAGAGGACTGATGCCATCTGAGATAGGCTCCCTCAATTCCTCTTTCTTCTTTTTTCTAAACTTTTATATGTAACCAGTCAGATATTCCAGAATGAGGTGGCCCTCTTTGTCAAGGCTAACTACCTGAGTTCCTGATAACATCTTCTATGGAATCTTGTTCCTTTAATCATCCCTTCTCACTTTCATCTTCAATATTTTCCCTTCTGGTAGTTACAGAATGAAGGTAAGAAAATCACCCAGTGGTCTAAAATATACTAAAATCTCCCCAATCCATTAAAAATAAGAAAAAACCCCCAATAAATTTCTGATTCTTTAATACTTCCTTCAAGATCAAACTCAAATGCTATCTTTTCTATGAAGCCTTCTCTGCTTCATAGAATTAAAGAATAACAGAATCAAAAGTTTGAAAGAGATTTCAAAGGTTATCTAATAATTCATCTTGTTCTTGAGCAGGAACTCCCTTTATAACATTCCTGCAAAAGGATTATGCTCTCTCCTCTTGAAGATCTACAGTGGTAGAAAACTCACTAGTCCTAAAATCATCCATTTCTACTTTGGCACAGCTTTTAGTTAGGAAATTTTTCATTTTATCAAATCCAAATTTGCCTTCCTGCAAATTCTACCCTTTGAAGGGAGATATAAATAGGAGAAATGCAGAGAATTTTAGGAAGTTTCCCGCTGTAAAGCCTATTATGTGTCTTATTTCTTCCCCTTCATTCCTCTCAGTATGTCTTCACCTTGACTGTTTCCTTAATAACTCCAAACAATAAACAAATTCTCAAATCTAGACTTCTCCATACTGAAGTCCTATTTAGCACCACAGTTCATTTCTTTAAAAAATTTTGTAAATATTTTATTTAAAATATCAAAAGACTTGAATATTTTCATTTACAAAGAAGACCAGAAAAGGAGTAGAAGAATTAATAATATGTGAGTCTGTGAAACTTTTACATACATTTTGTTTATTTTATATTAAATTTAATGTGACAGTATCAACTTTGTCCTGCTTTTTTATGTTCCTCTCCTTCTGGACACCTCTATGAATTTTTAAGATGTTCTTCTGCATTCTTTTATTTTCTGCCTTTTTTTCTTTTTGCATTCTTATCTCTCCTAATTGTCACTTGCCCCCAATGAAAGCCATCCCTTATAATGAAAGTATAGGCAAGCAAATAAAATTTATAAATTTGTGTTGTAATATTCATGTATAGAAAAATATGCCTCATTTTTCACAAAGTAATGACTGGCACGTTTTTTTTTCAGTAGTCTTTTATAACTGTCATTGGACATTGCATTAATCAGAGTTTCAAAGTTATTTTCCTTATACTGTTGTGATCATTAATTGTTTCTTTGCTTTTTCTCATTTCATTCTGAATCAATTCATATTAAGTCTTTCCAGATTTTCTGAATATATTCCTTTTGTCATTTCTTAGGACAAAATAACATTCAATGACATTCAAATACTGTCAATTGTTCATTTATTCATTTTCCAATTGATGAGCATCCACATGTATCCAGGTCTTTGCTACCACAGAAAGCTCTTCTATAAATATTATTGTGCATATGGGTTTATACATTTTTTTCTTTGATCTCTTGACCTAATAGTAGTGTCACTAGATCAAAGAATGTAAATATAGCTGAAACCTATTTTCCTAAATGGCTGGACCAATGCATAATTTCACCAAGAGAGAGTTAGAGTGCCTCTCTCCCCACAACTTTTCAATAACTGTCATTTTTTTGTCTATGCCAATCTGATAGGTTAGAGCCTCAGTATTATTTTAAGTTGCATTTTTCTTATTATTTATGATTTGAACATTTTTTTATTTGACCATTGATAGTTTGCTTTTTTTCTCTTTTGAGAAGACTTTCATATCATTTTGTGTGTGGGGGGAATAGCTGTTATTTTTTTATATATTTGTATCAATTTCCTTTAAATATTGGATATACTTTTAAAGAATTTTTCCCTCTTTAATGAGTTCCTTCTAATTATAAATGTGCAGATTTTCTTTGTGCAAAAACTTCAGTTTTACATAATCATATTTTTTCTTTTTATCTCTCACGATCCTCTCTATTCATTAATCATCAAGAACTCTTCCCTAATCCATAGTTATTGCCTTCCATTCACTCTAATTTGTTTATTATGTGTCCTTGATAATAGGTCATGTACCTATTTGGAGCTTATTGTGCTATATGGTGTGAGATTTTTTTCTAAACCTATTTTTCTTTCACACTGCTTTCTAATTTTCCCTGAAGTTTTTGTTGAACAATGATTCTTGAATCCAGTAGTTTGTGTCCTGGGCATTATTGAACCCTAGGCTGCTATGTTCTATTGCTTCTTTATGAAGTATACCTAATCTGTTCCAGTGATCAGCTTTTCTATTTTTAAAACAGTACCAAATGGTTTTAATGATTACAGCTTTGTAGTATTGTTCAAGATCTGGTCCTGCTAGATTCCCTTCTGTTTCATTTTTTTTCCATTATTTTTCTTGAAGATTTACTTTTAATTTCTCCTCCAGATAAATTTTGTTATAATTTTGTTTATTTTTACAAAGTAATCATTTGATAGATTGCTTTGAGAGTATGACAATGAATCTATAAATGAATTTAAGTGATATTGTCTCATTTATTATATTATAATGAACTAACCATAACTAATTAATTCCTTTTCTATTATTGTCTTTATTTTTGTAAAGAGATTTTCATTATTGTAGTCATATAATTCCTGTCCGTGATTGGTAGGTGGATTCCTGGATATTTCATACTTTCTGTAGCAATTTTAAAATATATTTTATTCTTCTTATAATTGCATACAAAACAATTTTTAACATTTGGCTTTTAAATTTTGTGTTCCAAATATTTTCCCTCTACCCTCATTGAGTAGGCTAGCAATCTGACATAGGTTATACATGTTTAGTCATGTAAAACATTTCCATATTAGTCATGTTATGATAGAAACCACAGCTAAAAAAAGTGAAAAATAAAATATAAAATGGTATTCATTCAGACTTCATTGGTTCTTTCTCTACAGAACTGTCTTAGGTCTTTGTTTTACTGAGAATAGCTAAGTCATTCACAGATGATCATCATACAATTCTTTTCCTTTTATCTCTTTGGGATACAGATCTAATAGTGATATTGCTGGGTCTAAGAGTATATACAGTTTTATAGCCCTTTGGGCATAGTTTCAAATTGCTCTCTAGAATGATTGTATCAGTTCATAATTCCATCAACAGTATATTGTTTTTTGTTGTTCAGTCATTTCATTCATGTCTGACTCTTTGTGACCTCACTGGGGTTTTCTTGGTCAAGATACTAAGTGATTTATGATTTTCTTCTTCAGCTCATTTTACTGGTGAGGAAACTAAGATATACACAGTTAAGTGACTTGCCCAGGGTCACACAACTAGGGAATACGTGATGCCAGATTTGAACTCAGGAAGATGAATATTCCTGACTCCAGACTGGCACACTGTTTGTATTTTGGCCTTTCTTAGTCAGCCTATTGTATAGGGCTTCCTCAGAAGCACACCTGCCTTTGCCTGCATACTTCTGAAACTTCCTTTTGGTTTGTTCAGAGAGTTTCTTGACTTTTCAAAAGGTCTGATCAGAAATATTTGTAGGCCCAGCACTTTATCTTCTACGCCACCCAATTGCCCCAAGAGTACATTGGTGTTCCAATTTTCCCAAATCCTTTCTAGCATTCATCGTTTTCCTTTTCCTTCATATTAACCAATCAGATAGGTATGAGGTCATACTTCAGAGTTGTTTTAATTAGATAACTTTGATTTCTTCATCTGAAAACTGTTCACATCATTTGACCATTTATCATTTGGGAAATGGTTTATATTATGTTTAACTCAGTTCTCTAGATATTTGAGAAATGAAATATTGATCAGAGAGGTTTGTAAAAAATTTCTCTCCAGTTTTCTGCTTTCCTTCAAATTAGAAGGCTACACTGATTTTGTTTATGCAAAACCTTTTAAATTTAATACCAAAAAATTATCCATTTTACAACCCATAGTTGCTATCTCTTATTTGACCAAAAGTTCTTATCTTATTCATAGATCTGGCAATAACATATCCTCCTGACTTACTATTTTATCACCTTTTATGTCGTCTTCATGATTTATTTGGTTTTGGGCATGAAATGTTGGTCTAGTTTCTGCCAAATTGCTTTCCAGTTTTTCCATAAGTTTTTTTTTAATCAAATAGTGAATTCTTGGACCTAAAGCTGAAATGTTTGTCTTTATCAAAAATAGTTCAATCATTCACAGATGATCAGATGACTGTCAACTAGAATACTATGGTCAAATACTCTTATGTATTATGCATCTAATCTAGTCCACTGATCACCACTCCATTTCTTAGCCAGTACTTTGCAATACAGTTTGAGATCTGGTATGACTAAGCTACCTTCCTACATATTTTTTTTTCATTAATTACCTTGATATTCTTGATCTTTTGTTCTTCCAGATGAATTTCATTATTATTTTTTCTACCTATAAAAATAATTTTTGGTAGTTTGGTATAGCACTGAAAAAGTAACATTATGTAGTAATTTTTAATGGAATTTGTTTTTCCTGTTCCTTTCTGCTGGGTTTTGTTTGTGATATACAGAATGGCTGTTGACTTTTGGAGGTTTATTCTATGTCTAATTACTTCACTGAAGTTATGAAAAGTTTCTACTAGATTTCACTAGATTCTCTAAAGAGCCATCAGGACAGTATCATATAATTTGTAAAATCAATTGTAAAATTTGTAAAAAAAAAATCATCTTTTCTCTTATTTGCTTACGAGATTCCCTCAATTTTTTCTTCTTGTATTGCTTCAGCTAGAAATGTATCAAAAAAACTGTAGTGATAATGGACAATCTTTGCTTATAACTGATATTCTCAGAAAAACCTAGACTGTTTCTCCATTACAGATGATGCCACCTCCCTCCTAGATTTAGATAGACAGTTTGCCATAATTAATTTTTTTTTTAGGTTTTTGCAAGGCAAATGGGGTTAAGTGTCTTGCCCAAGGCCACACAGCTAGGTAATTATTAAGTGTCTGAGACCAGATTTGAACCCAGGCACTCCTGACTCCAGGGCCGGCGCTTTATCCACTGCGCCACCTAGCCACCCAGTTTACCATATTTAAGAAAGCTTCATAAATACTTTCTATTGTTTTCAGCATGAAAGGATGCTGTATTTTCTCTGTTTTTTTATATCTATTAACTTCATATTTTTTATTGTTTTGTTATTAATAAACTTTTTACATTGTTTGCTATGATTGAATCAACTTTTAATTCCCAGTATAAATGAGACCTTATATCAGTGCTTGGTCTTTTAAAAATATGTTTCTATAGCCTATTTGCTTTTTATTAAATATTTTTGCATAATCATTTGCATATAACTTTTCATATCACTACAGTTTTCAAAACTGATTCCCCTAGCCTTAGGTGTCAGGATAGCATTAGCCTTATTAGTCCTGAAAATTTTTTGTTTTTGTTTCCATTGGGGATTTTGTTTATAGCTTATTCAATTTCTTTTTCTAAAAATATGAATATTGTATATATTGGTAAATATTAATTCACTTAATTTATCAGTTTTACTTGTATACAACTGAGTAAGGTGATTTTTAATAATTTATTTATTTATTCTTTATTTGTTATGAGTGTCTCATTCATTTTTTGCTATTGACAATTAATTTTCCTTTTATATTATATTAACTAATTATCTATTATGTTAGCTCTTTAAAAAATTCTCCTACTTTTATTTAGTAATTCAACATGTTTTTTCTTTTCAATATTTAGCTCCTCTTTGATTTTCTGAATTTCTATTTCTATATTTCATTGAGTTTTTACTTGTTGCTTTCTAAGTTTTTTAAGTTATAGACCAAATTCATTGATCTAATTTATTTTTATTGATGAAAGTATTTAAAGATATTTTCCCCTAAAGAAATTTTGACTGCTTTCCCAAAAGTTTTAAGATGTTGTCTTTATGTTACAATTTTCTTTTACAAATTTTCTGTATGTTAATTATTTTTTCTTTGACTCACCAATTCTTTAGGAATTAGTGTATATTTAAGCCTGAATCCTTTCTTCAAAGGCCATTTATTGATATACACTTTATTGTGTTATTAGTTAAGGTTATGTTTAATATTTTTGCTTTTCTATCTTTTTAATCAGGGTTCTTATGTTCAAGCATAGCCAGTTTTTACAAAGGTGCCATGCATGTACAACTGAGAAAAATTCTTTTTTTATTCCTACTAGTCAAAGCTACCATATTTAACTTTATTAAAATTCTGTTCTTAATGTTTTATTGTTTTATTATTGAACTTGTCTAGGCCTGAAAGGGACACATTGGAGTCTCCAATTATTATAATTTTGCTGTTAATTTTCCCCTATAACTATTGCCAATAACTTTCTAACTGGTTTACCAACTTCCAAGATCTCCACTCTTCCATATAATTGACCAGTTGAATGCTAAAAGAGAGATCTGTCCAGATATTTCCTCCTTACTCAAAAAATCTTTAATGATTCTGTATTTTCTCTAGGGTCAAATATTAGTGCTTAAAGCTTCCATAGTCTGGCTCCCATCTAACTTCCAAATTTCTTTCTTATGCAACCTATCTTCCAGACAATCTGCCCTGCCTGAATCTGGTATTTCATCTCCTGGAGCCATGCCTTTGCCCAGGCTATTCTTTATCCTGGAATGCACTCCCTTTGTTTCTCTTCCTCAGAGAGTCTCTGACTTCTTTCAAAGTTCAGCTGAAGATCTGTCTTCTACAGGAAGCCTTTACTGATTTCCCCAACTCCAATTTCTAATGCATGCTTTCTAAAACTATCTTGTATTTTCTTTACTTTGCACATATTTTATTTACTTTATATGTACATGTTCTTCCACTTTCCTCCTTCTCTCCAGTAGAATGGAAGTTCTTTGACGTCAGGAATAATTTCATTTTCACCTATTTCTTTGTGTCTGTCTCCGAGTTCTTTGTGTAGTTCATCTTCAGTTCCTTGCATAATTTTGGTTGTTGCTCTTTGGTCATTTCAGTGATGTCTGACTCTTTGCTACAATATTTGGGTTTTTCTTGGCAAAAATACTGGAGTGGTTTGTCATTTCAATCTCCAACTCATTTTACAGATGAGCAAACTGAGATTAAGGTTAAGTGACTTGCCCAAAGACACAATTAATAAGTGTTTGAGACTAAATTTGAACTCAAGAAAATGAGTCTTCCTGACTCCAGGCCAGATTACCCAGCTTCCCTTAGCAACAAATAACTGCAATTTATTGTTGTAGAAGTATTGCCTTGACCATTAAGAGATGAAAAGATATGCTCAAGATCACAAAGTCATTATGAGTCAGAGATAGGACCTGATTCCAAATCTTCTTGATGCTATGGTCAGTTCTCTATTCACTTTACCAGGTTGTCTTTCTTATCAAATTATGTACAAAGTAATACACAAAGTCATGTTAAAAGAAAGAAGACTGATAAAAAGGAAGGGGAGGAGATTTGGGTAAAACTCCTTAGAAGAAGATGCTACTTAAACTGTGATCTTAAGGAAGCTCAGAATTCTGTAAAGTAGAGTGAGAAGGGAATGGATTCCAAAGATCAGGGTTGACATATTCAAGGCATGGAGACAGGCTATGTCGGGAGAACAATAAACAGGATAGTTTTACTGGAATATAGAGTGGGAGAAGGATAGTAGGATGAAACGAGACTAGAATGTTATGTAGAATCCATCTTGGAAGGTTTTAAATTCCAAGTTGAAAATTTTGAACTTTATCCCAGAGGATAAAGCTTCTATCAGCCATCTTCATTGTCATCATCATTGCTAAGTGTGAATCAGTTTTGAGGATGGGATATCATATATCCCTGACTCTTGCCACATCCCATCTTCTTTCTTAAATGTGTATTTCTTGGATAACATCCTTTCCTAATTCTTTTGCAAAATTCCTTTGAAAACAATGTGTTTCAGCCTGCTCATATTTATCATGTACCTTACCATTGCCCTGTGAGTGACACTTCATTTTAAATTCTTCATGGATTGTGGGGGTCTGTGTTTCAAAATATTGGTTAAAAATTATAACATAAAAGATAAGCCTTTGTCTCTCAGAGAACTTTGGGGTCATTAGAGGAGCTTTGCAATTCTCCAAAGAAATCTAAACTGTTTTCTTCTCACTTAATTCTTGGTCCACCTCATTGCCTATTTGTAGTATCTGTCTAAAAATATGTATGTATGCTATGTGTGTGCATGCTCACATGTGTGTCCATATGTATTTGCAGAGTATCCCAAAAGTCTTAGTGGGGTTTTAAACTTTAATAACTTATATACAACTTTATATATAAAGAGATATATACCTATGCATAAATAGATACATATATGTAGATACTGATAGTAGATATTCTCTCTAGGTTACAAATATTAGATGTTTAATAATTGCAGAGTTTTAAAATTGGAAGTTATCCATTTTAAAGGTAGAGAATAAATTTCAGAAGATTAAATAAGCTTTAATAACTTAAAGCACTAAGACTTTTGGGAAAACTGTATAAACATAGATATACATGTGAATATGTGGATAGTTATGCATACATATATGTGGGTAGATGTACATGTACATTTAAATTGATATACATGTATATATATCATATCTGTATAGGCAGATAAGTAGATAACTAGATATAAATATGTATATGGAGATAGATATACCAATCTAGTGGTAGGTAGATAGATAGTAGTATGCATATGTAGATAGCTATACATGTGTTTAGATGAATAACTATATAACTAGACAGGCAATTCAGCAAGATACATGAGGCTAGATATATGTAGCTAGATACATGCAGATGTGGCTGGATAAACATATGTAACTATATAGATGTATATATGTAGGTATTTGCATGTCTATAAATATAGACATGCATATATAGATGTAAGTTAATACATTTACATGTTCATATATAAGTACATTTAGCTACAGATAGGTATTTATATGTAAATAGAAGGATAGATACATAGTTATAATTGCTATATTGTAGATATTATTGTTGTTCAATCATTTTTCAGTCACATCTGAATCCATATGACCCTATTTGTTTTTTTGGTTTTTGGGGGCAAAGATCCTGGAATGGTTTGCTATTTCCTTCTCTCCCGCTCATTTTTTACAGATGAAGAAACTGAAGTAAACAGGGTGGAGTGACTTGCAGAGGGTCACACAGCTAGAACATGCCTGAGGTCAGATTTGAACTCAGTCTTCCTGATTCTGGACCTAGCAATCTGAGCCATCTAACTGCCCAAGTTGTAACTAGTTGGTGTTTAATATAGGTTATTGAATTGTAAGTTACCCACATCCACATCAAAGTTATAACTAAGATTTAGACCTATGGTTAATATGTTAATAGGAATTAGGGGAAGTCATGGTGTAGCAGAATGACTACTGAATCTGATGGCAGAGAAAATGAGTGTGAGTCTTGGCTGTGCATCTTATTGCCCATGTGCAAGTCATTTGATCTTCAGGGTCTCCATTTTCTCTTCTACAAAATGTAGGCACTGAATTAAGCTGACCTCTGAGTTCCTTTCCAGTTCTAGAGCTATATGATCCTGGGTCTAGGAGATCATATTAGAACCATCTCCTTACAACATGAACATTCACGTTCCTATTAGGAAACAGGAGAGTTGGCTGGATGAATCATTGATTCATTTGGCATTTCTTATACTCTCAAGTAAATAAAAGGGCCCACCAAAAAACCACTTGCTCTTCTTCCCTCTACAGCAATCATAGGCTAGGTCTTCATTGTATGTCTGTTTTTGAGCCCCACCATATAATTGAGACACAAAGAACTTTGGAAGAAGTTCTTGAAGTAGCAGAACACACATCCATTGTCTTGTTTTTGCTTGTGTTTTTTCCCTCAACTAGAGCCAGACATTTCCCTTCTCTATCCCTCAGTTTCTTCATCTGTAAAATGAGAGGATTAAACTAAAGTAAGGGTGCTTAACCTCTTTTGTGCCATGGACCTTTGGGAAGTATGGTGAAGCCTATGGACTCCTGTTATAATAGCATTTTAAAATGCATAAAATAAAATTACATAGGATTACAGAGAAAACCAATTATAAGGAAATATATTTCTCAAAATATTTTTAAAACATCTTCAAGGATATCAGATTAAGAATTCCAAGATTATAGGTCTCAAGTTCTTTCCTTTAAATTCTTACAGAAACAGTACTCTATGGCATTGATTATCTAACTTTTTGGTCTCAGGACCACCTTAAATCCTTTAAAATTATCAAACCAAAAGGTTTTTGTTTATGAGGGTCATATCTATTCATAGATGTCAGAAGTTAAAATGTTTTGGTGATATTATAACAATAACTTTGATCTTGTAAAACTCTTGAAAGGGTCCCTTGACCACCATATTTTGAGAACTACGGCTTTAGGGGCAGCTGGGTGGTACAATGGGTAGAATACCAGCTGTGGAGTCAGGAGGACCTGAGTTCAGATTCAGTCTCAGGTACCTAACACTTACTTAGATGTGTGACACCGAGTGAGTCATCTAGTCATCTAATCTCATTACCTTGCAAAAATCAAAAAAGAGAACTACAATTTTATGGTAAAGGAATATGCCTTCTATTTATTTGTTTTTTTCCCCTTGGTGCTTAGCACAAAGATGATCATAATAATGTGGTAAATGCTATCCTCTGATTGAAAGGAAAGGAATGGAATAAGCATTTATGTAAGACCTACTTTGGGTTGGGGCTAAGTACTTTTACAAATATATTTTTTTGATTCTTGAACAAAGTTGGCACTATAAATGAAATAACTTAAATGCTTGTTTGTGAGATCCATATTTTAAAACTGTTAACCCCTTTCCTGGGAATCCAAATTTCCTAAAATTTGCCAGTCACTGCTGAGTTAGTTATCTTACTAACAAATTGCTGTGAATTCTGATCCTCCTAGAGGAGACCTTGAGAACAGTGAGTAATGAGAATCAGTGGAAAAATACTAACTCTGATTACTGAGTATTTGGAGTTAGATCCTGGTTTTAATATTTACTATGTCAAACTAGGCAAGTTACTTTGTCTTTTAGGTCCTCAATTTCCTCAGTGAGACTAGATTACCTCTGAGGTCTCTTCCAGCTACTAGAATTGGGAGTCCACTGGGTGAAATGGGAGAAAGATGAGAAGGAGAAAGGACAGGGTTAGCATAAGATATTGAAAAAGTAATCCTTCTTTACCTTTGAGGAACTTTTGATTAATTTGGGGAGATAATTCAAGTACCTCTAAAATGAAAAAAAAAAGAGTGATCCAAAAGGTACAAAGCAATGTAAGGGTAAGGATAAATGTTGGAACTTGATTTCACTGATATATTGAACTCCCAGTTGAGGAGATTCTTTCTCTCTATCAATGCAGGAGGACACCTTCCATGCAACTTAACTTCTTAGTTCCCTAGAACACTGAGAGTTTGTGATTTGGCCAAGCATCACTCAGCCTGTCAGAGGAAGGATATCAACCCAGGCCTTCCTGCCTGATTCTGTACTACTCCATGTTACCTCTCTAACTATGTAGATATAGAGAAATTTAGACATGCAATTGAAGGGATATATCCTCAGGAGTACTGGATTTAAAGTCAGGAAAATATAGCTCCTGGAGAACATAGACTACATAATTTCTGTCTTTGTATCCCTAGAGCTTGTACATGAATATTGAATAAGTGTTGAGTTGAATTGAAAGATTCTGTCATTGAATAGCCATGGGACAGTCAGTGAGTTACTTAACTACTTTTTCAGTCTAAGTTTTCTCATCTGTAAAATGGGCATAATAATAGCATTTGCCTCACAGGGTCAGGGGAGGAAGGTAGATGAGGAAGAGACTGCAGGAGAACTCACCTGGGTAGCAGTCACAGAAAAAAAGATGATATCTGGTTAAATATCTAGTTAAATTAATTGGTCTTGCTAACTATGAGCTAAGCTCAGTTGTTTATGCACTGCATAATTACAAGTGTTATCAGCATCCTGGTCCAAAGTTCCAGTATCGTGGCCCAAGTAAATGCTCTGTATGAATGTGAACCATTTCCAGAACTGGAATAAGGCACTTATATTAGGGCAGGATTCTAAACTGATTCTTTAATCCAGGACCATCTGATAGAGGCTTCAAGACTTTGCTTTAGCACCTGTAACTTGCTTCATCACAAAACCAATGCCCATAATTCCATGGAGAGCCTGAATGACTAACATTAAATATGTGTGTGTGTTTTTAAAGGAGTATTTTAAAATCTCTCCTTGTAGCTTCTGTGGGTTGAACTCTTTCTGACTGCCTAAGCTGCCTAACCCTAGCCCAGGAACCAGTCATTATCAGTGGTTTTAACCCATTTCCTAGATAGACTATAGATTAATACCTTGTGGATTGTTTTGAGTAAGTTAACATTCAATACAAAAATTCTCATTTTTTCTCTAAAAAAATTACTTTAAAACTTATATTCTTAAATTTAATCTTAATACAATTTTGAAGCCAAAATTTGTATTTTTTTTTCCTCCAGAGGAAGCTACAGATTTATGGAAACTCTCTATCAATGCAGAGTAGCAATTATTTTCCAATTTATAATTTTAGGGACCTGCCTAGGGGCATGGATTCATTAAGGTACTTGACCAGGGTCAAAAATAACAGAGGCAAGACTTGAATCCAGGTTTTCCTCTATCAACTATACCATTTTGTCTCTTGTTCAGTCTTATAATTAAAAAGTTAATAGAGAAAAGGTATATATTATATAGAGAGACTTATTCTGTTGCTGAAACATTTCAGGAATACATATATTTTCTTAATCATGTATATCCACACTGAATATTATAATAGTTGAACAAAGAAGTGAGTAGGAGAGTAGGATTAAGACAGGTTGAGCAAAAACCCTATGCTCATATATAATGAGTAATGAGGTTAATACTGATTGATAGAATGCCTTGAAGGCTGAGTTAAGAGTGTGTATTCATCACAATAAGCAATCCTTGTTGTTGTTCATCCTTCATTCTCCAAGTGGCATCACAAGAGTAATATTTTGACTTGTATATGAATTGGATTAGATGAGGCAGAGCTGTTTAAAGTCATCAGCCTCACTTTCTCCCCCAGAATCTTTGGAGTCCAGTGGCTAGACAAAAGTAAAGATGACTGGTCATGGCCCCAAATACAGTGGATGACCTTGGCCTTTTTAAAACTAAAGTCTTTCTCAAATCTCAGTTTGTCTGAGTCAACACCTATTCAGTGATTAAGGACTAGATAAGAACTGAGACAAAAGATGGCCTAGTTTGCCATTGAAAAAGAATCAGTCTGGGGTGGGAAGACCCTCAGAGTTTCTGACCAGAACAGGCAATAGTGATTGTTATTGGGCAGAAGAGAGACTTGACAAAAAAGTAATTATTATGGTAGCACAAAGAACAGATTAAAGTGATAGAAAATGGGGGGTAGGAAGCTAAAAATCACTAAATGTCAGAATTAGACATGGCCTTAGAGACCACTTATTACAGTTCCCTCGTTTTCTAGATAGAGGAATATATGAAGAAGTTGAGAAGTGAAATTTACTTGCTTACAGTTTAAGGTTTGTATCTTGGATTCAAATCCAAACTTTCTAATGACATTTGAAGGCTGTTCTCACCATCTAGCAGATTGACCATTGCAGGAATCTAGGCCTGATGAAATGAAAGCTGTGACTAAAGAGGGTACCAGTGAAAACAGAGGAAAGAAGAAATCTGAGAGTTGTCAAGGAAGACCAAAGGCCCTAATTAGATTAGATAGTGGAAGGGAAGAGGTATTTGAAAGAACTTAATAATTGTTTGCCTCAGGCATAGGGGGAAGCAGGTAGAAAAAAGGAATGCCTAGAACTACAGATTCATGTAGACTTCAGACAAAGAAGTCACGATATTAGGCCTATCCATCTGTTTTCATTGTTTTACTTTCACTGATGTAAAAAGAAGAGGTCTAAGAAAACCTGAGAAGGTATAGAAGTACCCAGACAGAAGAATGGTGGAATTTGAGGGCCAGAACACATTTTGGTATTGTTCCTCAGTAATTTCAGGGGTTTTCTTGGCAAAATTGTACTTGGCAAAAGTGTTAGAGTGATTTGCCATTCCTTCTCCAGTTCATTTTATAGCTAAGGAAACAGACAAATTGGGCTGGGTGACTTGTACAGGGTCACACAGTTGAAGACAATATATTTTGGGAGAAGGCACTTACTTGAGCCTGGGACCTCAGAAATGCCTTGGTTTCTTTGTAATCAGGAACAAATTATTTCCTTCATCTGTGCCTTGTGGAAAAGATGGAGAACATTAAAAGCCATTTCCTGTAATACAGGTTGGATACATTAGAATAAAATTGCCAATGCTAACTAGTGATGAGGGGAATTTTTCTAGTCTTGGGAAGAGGCTACATTCAAATCATTCATATGCTCTCCTCTAGCCCTCTTATGATCAATAACAGATATTTGTGAAAAGGTTGTCCTAAGTTAGGCATATGTGAGGGAAAATAATGTGTCTCTGGGCAAAGTTCAACAGTTAAATTAATCCATCAATAGACATTCATTAAGCAACTATTAAATATTAGACTAAATTCTAGGGGCCATGAGAATATAATCTTGGGAGACAAAAATGCACACAAAAAGAAGATAACTGGTAATATGATACAGGTGTCAACAAGGTGATCTTTATAATGCTCAATGATTTCTTGTGGCTCCTTATTTCCTCTAGGATTAAATATAAACTTGTGCCTTTGATATTTAAAGCTCTTTATAATCTGGTATCTTCCTACTTTTCCAGCTTCTTTTCTCTTTCCCCCTCATACACTGTGTGATCCAGCTTCACTGGTCATCTTGCCATTCTTTAGAAATTCCTTAGAAAGGACATTGATTGATAAGCTAGAGACTATCTAGAGGAGGGCAGTCAGAAAGGGTGAAAATAACCTCCAGTCCCTGCCATATGAGAATGAGATGAAGGAACTGGAGACATTTCTCTTGAATAAGAAAAGGATTGTGATCCAACCTTCCTGAAGAACAATTTGGAATTATGCCCAAAGGGCAATAAAACTATGCATACCCTTTGATCAGCAATACCCCTACTAGGTCTGTATCCCAAAGAGATAACAAACAAGGGGAAAAGATCTACATTTACCAAAATATTCATAGCAACTCTTTTGAGGGGATGTGCATCAATTGGGGAATGACTGAACAAGTTGTGATATATATGAATGTAATGGAATATTATTGTTCTATAATAAAGGATGAGGAGGCAGATTTCAGAAAAAATCTGGAAAGACTTACATGAACTGATGCTGAGTGAAGTGAACAGAACCAGAATATTGTATTACTTTAATAATATTGTATTACTTTAATAACACTGTGCAATGATCAATCATGACAGACTTAGCTCTTCTCAGCAGTACAATGATTTAAGACAATTTGAAAGACCTGTGATGGAAAATATCATCTACATCCAGAGAAAGAACTATGAAATCTGAATGCAGACCAAAGCATAGATTTGTTTTTTGTTTTTTCCTTCTTGTGGTTTTTCCCTTTTTGTCCTGATTCTTCTTTCATAGCGTGACTAATATGGAAATATGTTTAACAAAATTGTACATGTATAACCTATATCATATTATTTGCTATCTTGGGGGTGAAGGAAGGGTGAGAGGGAGAAAATTTTGATAACACAAATGATGAAAGTTATCTTTAGCTATAATTGGAAATTTACTTCCATATTAGCCACGTTGCAAAAAAAAAGGAAACTAAAAAGAAAAAAAGGTTCAATCTGTATTCAGAGTTGATCATTTCTGAAGATGGATAACATTTTTCATCATATGTTTTTTGGAATTGTCATGAATAATTGTATAATTTATATTTATTATCTTTACATACAATTTACATATTATTTATTTTAAAAAATAAAATAAACTAGACTAGATAAAAAAAGAATAAAAGGTTCAGAGGAGGGAAAGGGAAAGAATGAGGGCATCTGTTTTGAAGATTAGATTTATTCTGTCTGGTCCTAGTAGACAGATTTAAGAATACTGGGTTCAAGTAGCAGAAACAGAATTAGGCTTGATGTTAGGAAAAATTTCCCAGTGATGTTACCTGCCCCCCACCACAATCCACCTACTTAACTGTCAACAAGGTGATCTTTATATTGCTCAATGATCTCTTGTGGCTCTCTATTACCTTTAGTATTAAATATGAATTTGAGTCTGACATTTTAAAGCTCTTCAGAGCCTGGTATCTTCCTACCTCTCCAGCCTGCTTTTCTCTCCATATACTGTATGATTCAGCTTCTATTGACTATCTTGTCATTCCCCAAACACAAAACTTCATTTCCCATTACCATACCTTTGAATTAGCAAGTCCTTTTTCTGTTCTTTCCTGCTTTGCTTCCTTGGATTGTTTAAAGAATCAGGTCAAGCCAATATGACTAGAAAGGACAATGATCAATGTTGGAAGGGATGTGGGAACTCTGGTACACTAATACATTGTTGGTGGAGCTGTGAATTCATCCAACCTTTCTGGAGAGCAATTTGAAATTATGCCCAAAGGGCAACAAAAATGTGCATACCCTTTGATCCAGCAATACCACTACTGGCTCTATACCCTGAAGAGATGATGAAAAAGGGTAAAAACATCACTGGTACAAAAATATTCATAGCAGCCCTGTTTGTGGTGGCAACTAATTGGAAATTAAGTAAATGTCCTTCAGTTGGGGAATGGCTTAACAAACTATTGTTCTATTAGAAACCAGGAGGGATGGGAATTCAGGGAAGCCTGGAAGGATTTGCATGAACTGATGCTGAGTGAGATGAGCAGAACCAGAAAAACATTGTACACCCTAACAGCAACATGGGGGTGATGATCAACCTTGATGGACTTGCTCATTCCATTAATGCAATAATCAGGGACAATTTGGGGGTATCAGTGAAGGAGAATACCATCTGTATCCAGAGAAAGGATTGTGGAGTTTAAACAAAGACCAAAGACTATTACCTTTAACTTAGGAAAAAACCTATTATTTAATTTTGCTATCTCTTATACTTCATTTTTCTCCCTTAAGGATATGATTTCTCTCTCATCACATTCAACTGAGATCAATCTATACCATGGAAACAATGTAAAGACTAGTAGATTGCCTTTTGTGGGGGTGGAGGAAGGGAAGCAAGATTAGAGGAAAAATTGTAAACTCAAAATAAATAAAATCTTTCTAAAAAAAAAAGATTGAAGTCAAGTTATATATATTCTGCCAGAGGTAAGAGTTAGGAACCTCAGAGGTATGGGTGAGGAGAGAGAGCATCTCAGCAATGCCTCTTAGCTTCTCCTATTTGCAAGCCTCAGCTCAAAGGCCAATTTATACAGGTCTTTTCCAGTACCCCAGCTTCTAGTGCCTTCTCTTTTCAGATTTCCTTTGAATTGAATCTACACAGTATAAATCTTGAATGTATCTAGATATTTACCTATTATCTTTCCACATTAGAATGTAAACTCCTTGAGGGCAGGGATTATCTTTCTTATGTATATGGCTTAGCACTGTGTTGGTTACATAGTAAACACGTAAATTTTTGTTGACTGAGTGATGGATGGAACAACCTGAAGAAAAATTGGGCTGCATCAATGGATTTCCAGCTACTTAACCTATATGAGTAATTTATATCCTTGACTTTTTTCAATCAGTATCTTATTGAATTAACTAGATAGTTCAGATAACCTGACTATAAAATTAATAGAGACTTGCACTCAGATCAAGAGGCCTGGACACACTTAGTTCTAGTCCCCATCTTTGCTATTCACACCTGATCTTGAACAAACTATTTTCATTCTGAACTTCTAGTTTTCCAAATGTAGATTGAAGAAAATTCCTCTATTCTACTGACCCAAACAGGATCAGCCTTGTGGGAATAAATAAGTTAAGAGACATGAAAACACTTTGGAAAGTCACAAAATATTGGGTAATAATGATAATTGACTAGGGCTAAGATCTGGAGACAGCTACCTGGTCTAGTGTATCAAAAGACTGCCAGGCCTGGGGTCAGGAAGACTTGAGTTCAAATCCAGCTTCAGACACTTTTGACTAGTCACTTAACCCTGTTTGCATCAATTTCCTCATCTATAAAGTGAACTAGAGAAGGAAATGGCAAACCACTCACGTATCTTTGCCAAGAAAAGCCCAAAAGGGGTCACAACAAATTGGATAAGAATGAAAACAACTCAACAACAGGATTTAGATCTATTAATTTATAAATGAACAAGCAAAAGTTAATTTTAATTTAGTTCAATACATATTTCAATGAACAATAGATTTGGAACTGGGAGAGATATAAAAAATCAAATCATCTGAACTTATTTTACATATGAGGAAACTGAGGCCCAGAGAGTTTAAATGACTTCTCCTTAGACATGCAGGTAGAAGTAAAAGAGATAGAATTTGAACCAAGATCCTCAAAGTCAGTGTTCTTTCAAGAAGAGGGGGGGGGGGTTGGATTTTGAATCAGAGAGCATTCATTCAAATCCCAATTCACTGTTTATGTAATTAGGCACACTCAGTTTCAGTTTCCTCAACTATAAAATAAGGGACCTCTTAGATTAATGATCCTATGAAGTACCTATTATATACAAGATTTTATATATAAGATCCCAAAAGTAGAATAGGAGAACTTAGTGACTACTGAGTCCAACATCCTCACTTTGAGTTGGGGAAACTGTTGAGAAAACAGAATGAGAGAGAGAGAGAGAGAGAGAGAGAGAGAGAGAGAGAGAGAGAGAGAGAGAGAGATTTAGAGCTGGATTCAGTGGCCATCTAGGCCAACATTCTCATTTTACAGTTGAGGAAACTGAGACTGAGAGAAAAATATTTGCCTAAGGTTGTTGTTCAGACATTTCTGACTCTTTGTGACCCTATTTGGGGTTTTCTTGGCAAAAGATACTGGAATGGTTTGCCATCTCCTCCTCCAGATCACTTTATAGATGAAAAACAGATATGAGGGTCAAATGACTTGCCCAGGGTCACAAAGCTAGGAGGTGTCAGAGGTCAGATTTGATTTCACAAAAATGAGTCTTTCTGATTCTAGATCTGGCACTCTGCATGGGCTACCTAGATACCCTAAGATCACACAGAACTTTATAAATCTCACAGATTTAGAGCTACAAGGGACTGCAGTATTCATTAAATACAACCTCCTCATTTTACAGATGAGGAAACTGAGGCTCAGAGAGGTTGTGAGACTTGCCTGATATCAGAAAGCTAGTAAGTAGTAAAACCTAGATATGAATGTAGCCTCTTTGATTTTTAAATTCCATCTTCTTCCCTCTGCCCCACATTGTCTCCCAAATCGTCTGCCCAGAAAAAGGGAGCAAATACAAGTCATTTCATATTTCACAGTCCTATTTATATTTTTTAGGCTCACAAGATGTTAAAAGAATAAGGTTCTCCAGAGATCATTTAGTCCCATCCCTTCATTTTACGATGTGGACACTGAGATCTGAGGATGAGAAATGACCTTCCTTGGGTCACACCCAGAAGTCTGTGGAATTCCACTTCTTCCCTACTATCACCAAAGAATAATCGTTTGTTTAAATTAAGTTCTCCTTACATTGCTGCTTTTCCCTTTCAAAGGATGAGTCATAAAACAGGCCACATGGCTTCTTAGCAGATTTGAATTAGACAGGCTTCCTTCTAATAACTAGCTGTGTGATCTTGGGCAAGATTTTAACCTTTCTGGGCCTTTGTTAAATGGAAAGAATAAGCCTTTCCTTGAGTTGCAACCCAGAGTGATAAACCAAGAGAAGAGATGGGAAAGAAAGAGAAAACCTGCCGGGACATCAGAAGTTAAATAGAGATTGCATGCCTTTCATTCCTGGCAAGGCCAGACCTTCTCACTCAGTATGTTTATGTGATGACAGTTGTCATGAAGGCAAAGAGGGCCTAACTTACACCAACAAATGATTACCCTTCACAACAGAATTACAAACAGGACCTTAATGACAGCATTTGCTAACAGTCCTTCCCTCGTGCCCCATTAGGGAGGAAACTTATTCCAAGGATGTTGCCTGTAAGTATACAGATGTGCTGAAAGAACTGGAATAAATTGGGCCAAAGGATGGGTGAGTTTATCAAGAAACTAATTTTTCAAGGAAGACAAAGACATGTAGTCCAGAGCAGGACATAACCTGGGGCTTCCTAACTCCTGGAAAGAAGAGACTTGGAGTTCAGTAGAAACTAGAGCTGAACAATCAACTCAATACTTCCCTCTCTTTTCTTCCTTTTTCCTTTTCTTTCTCCTGCTTATTCTCTTTATCTATTTACTTTCTTCCTTTTTCTACTTTCTTCATACTTTCTCTCTTCTCACTGATCTCCTTCCCTCCCTCTTCCTTTCACTCACCATACCTCCTTTCTCCCTTTTCTTTCCTCCTCCTTTCCTTTCTAAACATAAGACTTGGATCAAGAGACCTGAGTTGCCACATAGCAGTGGTAGGAGGAGTTTAGGTAAATGGTTTAAGTATCCCTAAATCTCCATTTCCTTATCTGTAAAATGGGGATAACTATACCTGCTCTGCCTTTCTTACAGAATTGTTGGGATAATCTAATGAGATGATGAATGTGAAAGGGCTTTATAGTTTGAAATATCAGGGTTAGGAGAATTTGTTGTTTCCTCTATCTTTCCTCTATTTGTACTTCCTTCTCACCCTTTTTTATCCCTTTCTTCCTCCCCACCACCTTCTTTTTGTGTTCCTCTCTCTCTTTGCTTTCCATTATTACCCAATTCTCCTTTCCTAGTAATGAAACATACACACACACACACACACACACACACACACACACACACACACACACACCACAAAAACAGGTTTAAACATTTTACAGGTTTCAACATTTTTCAGTCAGTCATGTCACATCTTATCAGATCAGCCCTAAGCCCCAGGCCAGAGCTCAGGAGCAGCTTTTGAGAACTGAAGCTGTAACATTCCAGCAAAACCCCTGCCCCCACCCCATCCTCTCCCCTTCCCCCCTACCTGCCCCTTCCCTGTCCTTTCTAACTTCCCCTTATTTTACCTCTCATTTTTCTTTTTCTTTCCTTTCCCTTCAAATCACCCACTAACACATCTTCTAAGTCAGTGGTGTCAAACTCAGATAGAAACAGGAGATGCTAAATTGTAGCATGTTGACTTAGGAAAAACTACATATTAACTTTTGATGTTTTATTGTATTTTTATTTTTGTTAAATGTTTACAAGTATATTTTAATCTGTTTTAAGTAACATTGCATTTTAAGTAAGCATTGCTGTTTGCAGTGATACCTCTGTTCTAAATAATGGATCCAAGAACATAGTAGATTTTCACCTGAATTCCTTTGCCATTTCTTTGGTACCTCTTCTCATAATTTTAGTAGAAACAGTTATAAACTGGGAGCCAGTGACATAGCTTGAATCTCAACTCTGTCATTAAGTAGTTGCTTGACAATGTACAAATTCTTCACCACTCTGGGCCTCAGTTTCCCTATCTGTAAAATGTAAATAATAATAATATTTACTACCTAATTTACTGGGTCATTGTGAGAAAAGTTCTTTATAAAATTCTGTAGAAATGTGGTGGTACATGGTATATCAGATAGGAAGCTGTCCTTGAAGTCAGGAAGTTTTTGCTGTTGTTTATTCGTTTCAGACATGTCCTACTTGGGGGACAAGGTAAAGTGATTTATCCAGGGTTACAAAGTTAGTAAGTGAGGCTGGATTTGAACTTAGGAAGCCTCAGTTCCCTGACTTCTTGCCTGGCACTCTGTCTACTAGACCACTTAGTTGCTCCCAATGACAGAATTTCTAGGTTCAAATCTGACCACTGATTCATAATGGCTGTGTATGATTCTGGATGAGTCATCTATCTTAGTGCTTTTGACTAGAGGTATCAGCTCTTTTTTCCTTTTTGTTGCAAGTGGTCTACAATTATCCATTACGGGTTGAACTAGATTTAAATACAATTGGGAAATATTTACCAAAAATAAATAAAAATACAATAAGATATAACATTAATATGTGATTGTCTAAGTTAGTATGCACCCTCAATGGTCCTTATTTACAGTTTAGTGGTTCCATTTTTAATCTGAATTTGACATGACTGCTCTAGGCATGTTTCTAAACTTTAAGTTACATTGGGAGTTTCCTCACCTAGACTTTTCCTTTACCAATGAAATCACTAGTACTTATCCCATTTCTATAGAAATGTAAGGTAGGAGTAGTAATTGAAGCAGTAGCAGCAGTGGTAAGGGGGAGTATATATATCTAGAAGAAACAGGCAATTATGCCTTTGCAGAGGGAGGTCCACAGGTGTGAAACATGACATATTTTCAGACTTTTTGATGCATTGTTGGTTTGGCTGATTTTTTTTTCATTCTTCCTATTTTTCTTTAAAAAATTCTAGTTATTTGGAATGACCCTTTGGGAAGAAAAAAGAGGGAATTCTGGAAGACATTTTTGCTAAGTGAAATTAAAAGATTTAAATAAAAATTAATTTTTTAAAAAGAACAACTATGGGGGGGTATAGACCTGAGTTCAAATACAACCTCAGACGCTTAATAATTACCTAGCTGTATGGACTTGGGCAAGTCAACAAACCCCATTGCCTTGCAAAAACAAAAAACAAAAAAGAACAACCATATAATACATGTTGTAGTACACAGAGTGTTGGATTTGGAGTCAGAAAGACTTGAATTTAAATACCACTTCAGACAGCTGTGTAACCCTGGGTGAGTCACTTAATCTCTCTCAATCTCAATTTCTTTGTCTATAAAAATGAGGATTTATGTTTGTTGTCCTTCATTCTAGAAAAAAGACCATGACATCAGGGAGGTGATGTCACAACAAGCACAAGAATTGGACTTAAGTGAGGGGGGACTGTGCAAGTAACCAGCCTCACTTTCTCCTCCAGAGATATGTGGGTCCAATGGCCAGATATGAATCAGGATGACTGGAGTTGGCTCTGGATGTGAACCAGTCAAGGTTAAGTGACTTGCCCAAGCTCACCCAGTTAGTAAAGTGTCAAGTGTCTTAGGCTGAATTTGAACTCCTGTCCTTCTGACTCCAAGGTAAATGCTCTATTCACTGTGCCATCTAGCTGCCACCTCCCATTTGTTGTGGGGATCAAGACAGCATAAGTAAAATAATTTGCACACCCTGAAGTTCCACATAAATGTTTGCTGTTTTTATTATGACTATTATTAACTATTGCTAATCCCAGCCAACTTCAAAACAACATAAAAAGAGGAGATATAAAGAAGGCTGGTAGCTACTAACATGTGACCTTGTTTCAAGAGGTTTCTTGATTATAACTCAAGGACATTGGGAACTTACATGTGAGTGCCACAGCTACTGCTGTCCTGGTTGAGGAAGACAGAATATGAACTGGTGCAGATGAGTTACTTTCTCAAGAAGAAATCAACTAATGAATGAGTTCTGTCTCCCAGTGTCCCACATATTGAACTGACAGTTCAGAGGTAGGGAGGGAAGACATCTTTGGTGTTCTCATGTTGAGATGTCCAGAAAGAGAAGATAGCATTGGGGGGAAATGAGAGGTCCATTCTGGAGGACATGGGTCTTACTTCCCTAGGATTCCCTGAAAACAGAAAACTACACATAACCTATTGAGATATGAGAGGGAAGAAAAGAGGAAAGAGAAGAGAGTCAAACCTGAAGGGAAGAGAGGGAAAGGAGATAGAAAGATAGATAGATAGATAGATAGACAGATAGATATGGAGAGAGAGAGAGAGAGAGAGAGAGAGAGAGAGAGAGAGAGAGAGAGAGAGAGAAGAAGAAGAAGAAGAAGGAGGAGGAGGAGGAGGAGGAGGAGGAGGAAATAGAGAAAGAAAATGAAAAGAAAAAGGGAACAGGAAAATGTACCCATAAATTGCATTTTTGGCTAGGAGAGAGGTTAACAAGTTTAAATGTATCTGTAGTCACATTCTTATCCTTCCATTATTAATATTTAATTTACAACTCTACCTAGAGTAGGTCACCAGAGCTTTGCTGGGGAGTAGGGATTTTAGAAGACTCCTATGGCAATACCATGTGGCTTTATCCTCATTTGACCCTTAGAGGCAACCTCAGAAAATATTTGCGATATAATAATGACTAATATTTATAGAGCACCTAAGTACCATTACACTTCAAAGTACTTTATAAATATAACTTACTTATAACAACTCTATGAAATAGATACTATTATTATTCCCATTTTACAGATGAAGAACCTGAGTTTAAGGGAGATTTGGTGATTTACTCAGCATAACACAACCAATAAAATTCTGAGACTGGGGGTGGCTAGGTGGCATAGTGGATAAAGCACCAGCCCTGGAGTCAGGAGTACCTGGGTTCAAATCCAGTCTCAGACACTTAATAATTACCTAGCTGTGTGGCCTTGGGCAAGCCACTTAACCCCGTTTGCCTTACAAAAAAAAAATCCTAAAAAA
This sequence comes from Macrotis lagotis, assembly GCF_037893015.1. Taxonomy (NCBI): domain Eukaryota; kingdom Metazoa; phylum Chordata; class Mammalia; order Peramelemorphia; family Peramelidae; genus Macrotis; species Macrotis lagotis. Next base: position 197,719,248 of record NC_133659.1, read on the forward strand.
AAAGATTCTGAGGCTTATTTGAATTCAGGTCTTTCTGACTCTAGCCAAATCTAATACTCTATCCACTGCTCCACCTAATTTGCCTAGGTGGTAGTATTATGTCCAGATCATATTTCCTTCTTTGTTGGTGGCACTTCAGGTGAGCTCCCTCTCTCACCATCCAACTATTGTTCTAAGTGCAAATTTTGCTAGTTATGATCCTGCCTCAACCAATTCTTGTCTTCTCATCCCATGTGGTTTTTCTATTTATGCTCTCCTTCATATGGTCTTTCATTTTAGGATCTTTCCTTCCTTCCTTCCTTCCTTCCTTCCTTCCTTCCTTCCTTCCTTCCTTCCTTCCTTCCTTCCTTCCTTCCACATTTTGTGGTACAAACAGTACTTCTATCATTCTCTAATTCTTCATATGATTGAACTATCTTCTTTTCTAATTATTCTTTCTTAAGTTGATTTTTTATGACTGTTATCTAAACAAACAAATTTGTTGGTGATACAGAGTATCCCAAAAGTTTTATTAAGGCTTTATGACCTTGGGCAAGTCATTTAACCCTGATTGCCTCAGGGTCATTTACAATTATTCTGATTCATAACTGGCTACTGAACTCAGATGGTTCTAGAGGAGAAAGTGGGACTGATGACTTTGCACAATAATCCTTCACTCAAATCCAATTCACATGCATGTCATAGCATCACTTCCCTGATGTCACGGTCTTAGAGAGAAGAACAGGCAATAAGTTGCACTAAGACTTTTGGGACACCCTGTATTGTGGTGTGAGTACTATTGTCCTATGGTTTGACTGAGCATGGTATCAAATGGTATATAACCAAGGTGGAACAATAAGGACTGGATCAAAGATCAAAGCCTGGAAGAGGACAGTGTTCCCTTATAATTGATAAATCATTCCCTACTGTTCCAACCTTATGCTTTGTCCAGTGTAGGATTTGGAAGCAGAAAACAATAGGGAGGGGAATAATACATAAAAGTCAGGGTAGGGTCTGGTAAAAGGAGATAAGAGTAGACAGAGCTGTGTAGTTTTTCCCTTCTATATTGTGACTATGTAATGAAGATCAATATAAAAATTAAATGGGAATTTTTTGAGAATTTTGCAGAAGCCATAGATAACATGCAAAGGCCAACAGACATCACAGAAAAGGTATTTTTCTTTAGTATTGACTTTCATGAGCCTATGACCAAATACTTTACCCAAATTTTGCAATAAGGTGTAGTAAACACCCCTTAAAAGAAAAAGACAAAGAAAAAAATCAGACTTCTTTTCTGATTCAAAAGAAAGATAAAATATTTTACACTGATTTTCCAGATTGCTCTCCTAAGCCCCATGATGTGAAAGGAATAACTAATTCAATTTAACAAACATATACAAAGTGGTAGAATCTGGTGTTTGAAGACATGGGCATACACCAAGTTTTGCCATCCCTAGGATTCCCTGAAAACAGAAATGGGGTAGCCTAGGTCAAGATACTTAATTTTATTTTTCTCAAATATAAATGAAGGGATTAGAATAGATTCCATACTAGCTCTAAAATCATGGCCCTAAATCATTTTAGGCAAGTCACCTCTGCACTCAAGAAGCTTATATTTTCTTAGAATGCATAAAAAGTAAAAAATTGTTAGCCAAAGGAGAAAATATTAGCAGGGAATCTGAGAAGGCTTCACAGAGGAGGTGACAATGATGCTGAGCCTCAAGGGAAGTCAGGAATTCTGGAAGGGTGGAGATGGAGCATACTAGATGTATGTTTGTGTGTGTGTGTGTGTGTGTGTGTGTGTGTGTGTGTGCACATGTGTGTGTGCATTTCCATGTGCAAGGACTGGAGAAGGGAAATGTGTGGCTCATGAAAATGAAAGAGATACAGTGAAAAGCAAGAAATACATAATGAGAAATGAGTTGTTCAGTTGTGTTCAATTTCCCATGACTCCATTTGGGGTTTTCATGGCAGAGATACTGAAATGGTTTGCCATTTTCTTCTCCAGTTCATTTTACAGATGAAGAAAGTGAGGCAAATGGGATCAAGTGATTTGTCCAGGTTCACACAACTAATAAATATTTCAGCTCAGATTTGAACTTATGACTCTTCCTGACACCAGGGCTTGCATTCTATACACTGTATTGCCCCAAGAGGCAAGAGCTACAGTAGCAAGTTTGGGAAACAGTGTTTAATCTGCCTGAAACAAAGGAATTGTCCAAGAAGGAAGGTAATAGGAGAGAAGCTGAAAAAGTAGACAGGGTGGTAACTATGGAGGCTCTAAATTCCAGGCTGATGATCTTTTATCTTGGAAGCAGTGGGGAGCAAGAAGAGTGACATGGTCAATGTCATGATTTCCTTAGCAAAATTATTTTGGTAGCCATGAAAAAAAATGGATTGGATTATGAGCAAAAACATAAGTTAGGTGGATATTACAACAGTACAAGTGAGAGCGAATGAAGAAAGCAACTATGGAAAAAGGAATGGATACGAAGCTCTTTAGAGGAATTAGGTGATGCAGTGGATAGAATGTCTGACGTGTAGTCAGAAAGATTCATCTTCCTAAATTCAAATCTGGTCTCAGACACTTCCTAGATGTGTGACTTGGCACAAATCACTTCACCCTCTTTGCCTCAGTTTTCTCATCTGTAAAATGAACTGGAGAAAGAAGTGGCAAAGCATTCCAGTATCTATGCCAACATATCTTTGCCAAGAAAACCCCAAATGAGATCAAAGTTGGGATACAACTGGAGCAACTGAGCAACAACTAAATGAGAAATCTCCACAAGTCTTGACAACTAATTGTATATGAAAGACAAAAAACATTTTGAGATTTTGAGATTCTAATGGTGGAGCATTGGAAAAAATGTGCTCTCAACAGAAGCAGGAAAGTTTGAAGAGATGCAGACTTAAGGGAGAAGATGAGTTCTGTATTGGCTATGCTGAGTTTGGGTTGCTGATGGGAATAATAATAATAATAATAATAATAATAATAATAATAATAATAGTAATAATAATAATAATAATAATAATAGGCATGTACATGGCACTTTAAGGTTTGCAAAGTTTTTTACAAATTATTTTATCTTCATAATAACCTCAGAAATATGTGCTGCTATTATTATTCCCATTTTACAGATAAGGAAACTGAGACAGGTAGTAAGATTATATTACTTGTCCTAGTTCATTCAATTCCTGGGTAACTGAAGTTAGATTTCAATTTGGTTTTTACTGGCTCAAGATCCAATGCTTTAGTAACTATTTCACTTTGCTGCCTCTCCATACATGTGAAAGTATCTAGCAGCAGGGGACACAAGACCATATCTTGCTTAATGGTCTTAGAGAAACACAGAAAGACTTGCATGAAATAAGGAAGAACTAAATAAGCAGAACCAAGAGAATCTTGTATAGAAATGGCAATATTGGTTTAAGAATTACTTTTAGTGAATATTATTTTGACTGTTATAAATACTCAAAATAACTATAAAAAACATATAAGGGGGACAGCTAGGTGGCACAGTGAATAGAGAGCACCATTCCTGGACTAGAAAGGCCTGAATTCAAATTTGACCTCAGACACTTGATACTCAACTAGTTATATGATCTTGGTCAAATAACCCCACTGCCCCACAAAAACTTTTTTAAAAAAGTACACATGAAGAAAGACACTGTCTGCATCCAGACAAAGAATTGATAAATGGAAGTCTATATATAGAATGATTTTACATATATATATATATATATATATATATATATAATTTACATACATATCTATTTGTGTCTAAAATTAAGGGGAAAAGGAAAAAATGAAACTTATATGATAACTTTAAAAGGAATAGCAAGTTGTACACAATGGATTTGCAGTTTCATGTGCAATCTTTTTTAAAGTTATGCTGTTATGAAGATGTTGAATCCCATAAATAAAAAATAAAATACAAAAATTTTTAAAAGATGATCTCAGGAGAAATATCATTATCATTATCATTATATCTAGAGAAGCAAGAGATTTCAGAGACCATGTAATCCAACCCCCTCATTTGACAGGAGAGAATTCTGGATTACATTTACATAGAGATAATAATTTAGTCCATAGGCATCATCATAAGACAAAAGAGGGCTAAATTCAGAAATTTGGGGAACATCTTTGTTTATTGGCAGTAGCAGCAGGACCATGATCTAGCAAAAAAGACTGAGAAGGAAAGGTCAGATGGGTAGAAGGAGGATTGAGAGAGGAGAGTGTCACAGGAACCAAGGGAGTATAGCCAAGAGGAGAGGATTGTCAACAGCATCAGTGGTTGTATCTTGCCAAAAGCTCAAAAACAGCCATTTGGAGTACTTAAGGATCATCACCAAGATGCCAGAATTATTTTCGTTTTTTTCTTTTTTCTTTTTTCTTTTAGTTTTTGCAAGGCAATGGGGTTAAGTGGCTTGCCCAAGGCCACACGGCTAGGTAATTATTAAGTGTCTGAGGCCGAATTTGAACTCAGGTACTCCTGACTTCAGGGCTAGTGCTCTATCCACTGCACCACCTAGCCACCTCCCAGAATTATTTTCAAAGTAATTCTCCCAGTTTAAAGAGATGTACCAAATCTAGAGCAACTAAGCTAATTTGATAAGACAGAGACATCATACAAGGTGAAAACCTTATGAAACATTACCTGAAAACTGAAATAATTAAAGCTCTTACTCATCTACTTAGCCTCATATCATCCCCCTGTTCCTAGGCCTGGTCATTTGAACTTGCCAAACATACTTCAGAGTATGACTATGGTGGCTCCATCTTGGTCTCTCAGTTGGTAATAGCTCCATCTCCACCAGCCCATAGGAGACAGATCTCATTGATCCTTCTTGGACATGTGAAAGAAAGGGATTGCAAGTGTTAGGTGTAAAGAAGTCCTGGCAGCCCAAAACTGACTGGAGGGTAATTTTACTATGAACATGAACCAGTCTGAACATGGTCTCTACAACCTTCAAATACAGGAGAATTCTGTTGTTCTGTATTGTGGAGTCTCTGAAGAAGAAAATATGTGTCTTTGTGCGTGCGTGTGTGTGTGTGTGTGTGTGTGTGTGTGTGTGTGCTTGTGTGTTCAGGAGAGGGCCAAAAATAAATAGAGAAAAAGGAAGTTAGAAACCAGTTACTGTGAAAATAGGAAAAATACTGAAAGACAAAAGCAAACAAATAAAGGAAAAACAAAAAACACAAGAAATATTGAGTATAAATTTAGTTCCAAAGCAGATAAACTAGCAATTAGAATTATAAGGATGAAAGGAAAATGAAGGCAAAATTAAAAAGTCATAACATAATGGATAAGAATTATATTTCAAACATGTGAAGTCAACAAACATTTATTAAATGCCTATTATATTTAAGCTACTGTGCTAAGTGTTAGGTATAGAAACTAGTCCCTACTCTCAAGGAGTCAAATGAGAGAGAAATGATGAAAACAAACAAATTATATGCAGGATAAATTAGAGATCATCTAAAGGAAGAGGCACTAAGGTTAAGGAAGGCCAGGAAAGGACAAAAAAAAAAGTAGGATTTTAGTTGATTTTAGTTGAAACTTGTAAAAAGCCAGGGAATTCAAGGATGGGGGCGGGGAGTTCTAGGCATGAGGAACAACCAGTGAAAACTCTTAGAGCTGGGGGTTGGAATATTTTGTTTGAGGAACTTCAAGGAGGCCAGTGTCACTGGTTTGTAAAGTACTTGAAGGAAAGTGAGGCAAGGTAGAAAGGGACATGTTATCAAGAGCTTTAAAAGACAAACAGAAGATTTCATATTTGATCAGGGAGATAATAAGGAGCTACTGAAGGTTATTGAGTGGGGATGGGACATGGTTAGATGGGTGCTTTAGGAAGATCAATTTGACAACTGGGTTGAAAATGAACTGGAGTTCATCTTAAGAAATTTTAGGCAGGAAGACCAACCAGCAGACTATTCCAATAGTGCAGGCATAAGTGATGAGAACTTGCACTAACTGAATCAAAGACTTCTAAGTAAAAAGAAAATCAGACAACATATTCTAAAAATTGCATGGAGATCATAGAATAACAGCAAAAAATTCCAAAAGGGTTCAAATGATTAGATTGAACTTAAAAAACTATATTAAGGTAGAAATTAGATCAGATATCAGAACTCTCAAGGCAAAGGAAAATCAAATCAACAATAGAGTAAGAAGCTTAGAATACTGTGTGTATAGTATCTCCAAAATAACAAGAACTCTGAAAAAAGGGGAAACTTGGAATCCAAAAATTCAGAAGTATAAGGAAAACTAACAGAAAGAAAACTTAGGATGCCAACTTTGTATTTCTTTTTTTTTATTTTAAGGCAATGGGGTTAAATGACTTGCCTGAGGTCACACAGCCAGGTAATTATTAAGTGTCTGAGGGCGAATTTGAACTCAGGTCCTCCTGACTCCAGGACTGGTGCTCTATCCACTGTGCCACCTAGCTGCCCCTAAGGTGTCAACTTTGAAAGAATGAGTGAATTCTATTTAATCCAAGCAATTGACTTTAGGACGGGATGCATAGAGAAAGAATTTCATAGGTTAAAAAAAAAAAGTAAAATTTCAAAATTTCATTGGTACACAAGAAAATGTGCAAACAACCAAGAGAAAGGTTGTCAACCATTAAGGAAGGTCTACTTGGACGGCTAGGTGGCATAGTGGATAAAGCAACGGCCCTGGAGTCAGGAGTACCTGGGTTCAAATCTGATCTCAGATACTTAATACTTACCTAGCTGTGTGGCCTTGGGCAAGCCACTTAACCCCATCTGCCTTGCAAAAAAACCTTAAAAAAAAAAGGAAGGTTTACTTGACTAATTAAAGATTGTAAACATTACAAATCAGAGAAGAGATTAAAGTAGGTTATTCCAAAAACTAAAGGAACTCAAAACCCAAAATGACATAGCCTTCAAAATTGAGCCCAATCATCAATATATAAAAAAGGAGTCTCTTCATTAAGACAGATACTGGATGGGGGCAGCTAGGTGGCACAGTGGATAGAGCACTGGCCCTGGAGTCAGGAGTACCTGAGTTCAAATCTGGCCTCAGACATTTAATAATTACTTAACTGTGTGGCCTTGGGCAAGTCACTTAACCCCATCACCTAGCAACCCCCCCCCCAGAGAGAGAGAGAGAGAGAGAGAGAGAGAGAGAGAGAGAGAGAGAGAGAGAGAGAGATACTGGAGACATTCCTGCAAAACAAACCAAAGGTCAACAGAGTACTTGATGTAAAATAATACAAACCAGAGAAACATAATAGGTCAATAAATACAATGATTAAGAAAAGATTAAGCTGGAAAATAGTTTCATATTTCTAGTCTATTATTTAAAAATACTTCAAGGGTAGAAGAAAGAACAAAAATGGATCACTAAGGGTCCAGAAACTTAAAGAAGTCTTACTGAACTGGTAAAAAAGAAGGAAGAACTGAATTAATAGCTTAATAATTTAATCTCATCTTCTCCTATAAGTGAATCAGTATCTTTTTTTCTGAGTTTAGGAAAAAAATAACACACTGGAAGGCTGTTTGAGTAGGGAGATGGGATGCCAAAGACAAAGGGGCTTTGGAGATGCTTTCCCACTAACTCTGAATCTGAGCATAAAAGTGATAGTAATGTTTTAATTCTTGGGTGGGGAGCATAAGAATATAAGGTAATTGAATAGCATCCAGAACTAGAAGGAACCTTAGAGAGTGTCTAGTCTAATTTCATCATTTTTCAGAAGAAGAAATTGAGACCCAGAGATATTAAGTGACCTACCCAAGGTCACAAAGATAGTAAATGTCAGAGTGGAATATGAATTCAGGTCCTGGGACTTGGAGTTCTTCATTACTTCCCATAGGTCCCTCTGACTCTAACAGAGGGAAGAAGGGACTGGACTTGGGGGAGAATGGGAAGCTGGTCTCATCCTAGAAGAGAAAATAGTGACATTAAAGCATATTCCCACAGTGGATTAGAAAGAGATAGAGGGTTCATAAATATTTTTTTGTCTGGAGAGAATTGAGACACTTTAAGTTAAGTGTTGTGCTTCCCAAGATGGCATTTCATTCCAGAAGAAAAGATATATGATTTCTAGAAGTGGCAGTATCCAGGAAGGTAGTAAGGGTGATATTAGTTCAGAAGTAATATTTACTCATCTTAGGAGGGTAGTCAGAGGTAGAAGGTTTCATAGTTCAAGATACAAGTTGACTATTGCTATATCTAACTAACTCCATTCTTCATAAATTGATATATCAAGAAGTAAAGTCACAGCCCCCCAAAAAGTGGAGGGAAAATGAGATGTGCAAATTCATAAATGTAGAAATGAGATTTAGAAGGCAGTTCAACTTTGATACTCTAGAATTCCTACTTGGTGAAAGGAAATAAAAAACATATAAGTGTATAGTCCACAAATAGAGGAATATATTTCAAATTAGCTTAGGAGGAGATGGAAATAAGGACAAAGTAAATGAATACTTCTTGGAATAGGACACCACAGAAGAATGAATGCTACTTAAGAGATTAGATAAAGTCATACAGAAAGGAAGCATGCTCTAAAAGAATCTGGGATAGAAAGGAAAGGGGTAAAAAAGGTGGAAAACTAATAACAAAAAAAAGGAAGAAACATTGTGATATATATAAAAATTAATATTTATAAACATTGCTGCTTAGAAGGTAATGTTATTACTAATGTTAATATTAAGTGGTTCGTTCTTGGAGTTAATCTGCTTCAAGGTGCAATCAAAACCAAAGGAACACCTCTTTTGATTAACAAATGATTCTTCCTGTTTAATCATAGTTTCAAGGAATCCTGGTATTGCTTTGAATTTAATTGGCTTCTGAAAGGGAAGACTGGTTAGATCTTTGATAAGAATAAGAAAAAGGACTTCCATGCAAGATATTTTTCTCTTTAGAATTATGTTTAAGTAAAAAATGAGGATTGATGAGAACTTTAGCAAAAGATAATGCATATTATGCAATTAATACCTAAAAATAGAAAGAGGAAATACTAAGTATTCCCTCTATATCATATTAGATTATAACCTGCATGAGGGCAGGAATTAAGTCTTACATACTTTATTCCAGAAATATTTAGTAAGTGTTTGCTGAACTATTCCTAGAAGAAGTAAGGATGATTTAGACTCTTCCTCAGTGTCCTGCTTGTTAGGAGCAGTGACTTTTGGATTGGGATTGGATGTTTCTTAGAGACTCAAGTTTTTTGAGGCAAGACTCAATCCATCAATTCTCAAACTAGTGTGGTTTTTGCTCAATGTCTCCCTTTCTCTTCTTTCCAAGTATGAAAAGGAAAACCTTTAGTTAAAAATAAGTACTTTTATCCCTCTTCCCTTCCCTTCTCTTCTCTGGGGATTTGCCTGTGTGTCCCAGAATACTTTAATTCTGGAAGTAAGAAGTAAGAAGGATGTTTCTTAATCTATTACTATGGTGGAACCAGCAGGTGGAGCACAAACCATCATTTTGATACAGGTTCTACAAAAGTATCTCAGCCACTTCCAGGTAATTTTTTCCAATCTTTCCATTTTGCATAGGTAAGGATGTGCATACATGCACACACTAGATGTCAGATGTAAGAAATACCAAGATTTCAAGTCAAAACTCTAAGCAACAAGGAGTCAAAATTCGGGAAAAAAGGTCTATGGTAGTTCTGCCTAGAGAGAATAGACCTTTCTATCTAGAAATACAATACTGAAGACTAAGAGGGGACATGAGCCAAGTATATAGGCCTGAAGAGGTGACAGTGTCCTGAACTTGGATTTAGCAAAATATGAATTTTAATCATAACTTAGATATTTAGTTGTATGACTTCTGGACAAGTCACTTAATTTCTCTAAGCCTCTGTTTTCTCATCTGTAAAATGGGGATAATAATAATACCTGCCTCACAGGGTTGTTGTGAAGATCCAATGAGATAATGTATGTAGTGTGTTTTTACTAAACAAAATGTTAAATGTGAGATATAATTATAGGGAATATGGATGAATAAATTGAATAAACACTTGCTGTTTATTCTCAGTGCCTCAGGGCTAAGTACTATTGTCCCTCCTCCCCCTTAAAACTTGAAGAAGCACTAGGAAAAAGCACTTTTATCCATGCTGGGATCTCACCACTATAAGAATGTCGCCATATGACAATGTCATTTTAGTGCTACTAAATTAATTACTCATTAAACTGGAATTAAATTACTTCTGTGCTTTCAATCCATCATGTGTACCCCCTGAAGATTAATTTTTCCTCCAAACCCCCTTGATAAACTTTAATAGCCTAGTAGCCCTGACAAATATGTAGAACCACTCCCTGATCTGGCAACCAAAATTCTCTATAATCTAGTCACAACCTTCCTTTTCATCTTTTTTTCCCAATTCTTTCCTAATTAAACTTGCAGGTCTAGCCAGACATATACTCCCTAGTCTTAGAATCATACCTTTTGATCTAGAAGAAATTCCTAGAAGCCATCTCATTTACAAATGAACAAACAAAACAGTGAAGTTCATATACCAATCCAGAATTTAGTATCTCTAAAGTTCTAACATTCTATAATTCTGAGAGATTTTGCAGACTGAAATTATGGATAAGTTCAAACAGAATTTAAATTTAAATTGATTCATAGATAATACTTTTTTTTTTTTTAGTTTTTGCAAGGCAATGGGGTTAAGTGGCTTGCTCAAGGCCACACAGCTAGGTAATTATTAAGTGTCTGAGGCTGGATTTGAACTCAGGTACTCCTGACTCCAGGGCTGGTGCCCTATCCACTACACCACCTAGCTGCCCCGATAATACATTTTTGACAGATTATTAGGGGAAGTTAGGAATGTAAAGAACAAGAGTTCTAAATGAGGAATTCAAGGATAGATTTCAAGGGTTCTTAGACTTGGGTGAGGAAAAAGTTGTTGTTCAGTTGTGTCTGACTTTTGTGACCACCATTTGGGGTTTTCTTGGCAAAGATACTGGAGTGGTAGCATTATTTCATTATGAATGGTTTCCTTTGTAATTCTACAAATTTTTATGTATCTTAAAAATAGTATTCTGAGGCATCTATAAAGTCATAAGAATTTATGCCTCCAAAAGAGTTAAGGAACCCTGGATATAGAATGTGTTCTTAACCTTTGATAGGTCTGCCTCAGAAAAGGGCAACTGCAATACTTCTCTCAGTAAATATTTTTTGAATGGATGGTTGAATAAATAGTTCATATGATCATAGATGAAAAACTTGAAAAAATCTTAAAAGGTCACCAAGTCCAACTTGCTCCTTTCCTCCCCCACCTCAGTTTAAGGAACTGAAGCCCAGGGAGATTAAGTAATATCCCTGAGAAGATTGGGCTTGTTGGGTTAATCCTATGTGACTTTTTGTGTATTCTTACCTTAACTATGTTGACAGGCATAAGTTGACTGGATGTACAGGCTGATCTGAATATAAATATTGCCTTATCTTTTGCCATATGAAGTAATCTTCATCCCATTGCCAGGGAAAGCTCTGTTATTCAGTGTCTATGGTCAATGTCTATGCTAGCAATGATCTGTTGAGACCAGAGTAAGAGGTATCAGCTCTGGGTATAACTGATGGAAAAAGTGATTTCTATTTAGGAAAAGATATTTATGTCATGTAGCTGGTATATCTAGTCACGTCCCAAGAAGAAGCTTCTTTTACTGGACAGAGAAAAATTTTTGGGAAAAAACACAGATACAGACTCAGTTTCCTGAAGAGGGACCTTTGCATCCATGGAGCCCTTACAAAGAATAGTGTATTCTGAAGAATTGGTGCTAGAGACCTAAAGGAACAGAAATAAGAGAATTATTCCACAGGAGAGGATATTTGAAATGCCAAGGAGTCCTCCCTAAGATAAAGGACACCTAGATAATGAGAGTTAGAAATGAGTTAAGCTGGATGTTCTGAAGGGAAGAACCTCATTGAGGACAGAAGCCAGATACTGATGCCCTCAGGATATCCTGAGTGGGGTCTAAACAGGTAATGATGCTAATTCTTGAGAAACCTTCAAGTTTGAACTGGGATCCATGTGGGACTCAGTAAAGTCATAGGTTATACTTATATTTTTTCCTTGTATCTGTTTCCTGCTCCAGTTGGTTGTCCACATCAGTCTACAAGGTTTTGTGGGCGGGTAGGAAAGATGGGTCATATGTAGAGTGTGGGATGGAAAGTGATCTGTTACTACGGGGAAGCGTAGCTTGCAAGGGAGTGTATCCTTTCTCAGGGGGTAAATAGGCTAAAAATAACTCTAGGGTGGGAAAGGCAATGTAGCCAAGGAGCCCTAGGGAATGCCCTCCTTTGCCCTCACCAGCTGCCAGGCTGGGTGCCAGGCTGGCTCTCCCTGGAGAGCCATCTCAGATCTTAAACCCAGGAGCTTACTTGGCGGAACTGAAGAACTCTCCACTCCTCAACAAAGGCAACCATCTCCGGTTGCTTCAAAGGCTGATGGACTGTGGGGGAGATGTTGGCTGGGGAGGGTCCAACAAGTATTGGGTCACAAGGCATTGACTAAGAGGGATATCAAAGCTGTACCACTTAGGTCAGGCTCTGGGCAAAATTATTCAGTAAAGATTATTGTTAGGATCACACTTTTTTCCTCTTTCCCCTCTTTGTGTGCTCGCTCTTCCCCCACCTCCCACTCCACCACCAATACCCTAATGAAATAGTAGCCCTCCTCTAAAGTTGCTCTCAAAAGAGGATCAGATAACTGAATTTAATTATATTTCTTTGATACTTTGATAGTGGTCTCATCCATGTGGACTCTACTCCCTCCTATGGTATAGACTTTAAACTATCTATGCCTCTGTCATCTGATGAGACTGTTTTCCATATCTTTTTTCTAAATCTTTCAGAGGAGCCCCACCTAATATTCCAGTGATCTTCCTCTAGTTCTCGAGGAGACTATAATTTCCCCATTTTGATTTCTATAGAACTTCTGTTACTTAAGTCCTTGTCACTAACAGCTTAACATCTCAAGTGAATGTGATTTTGATGAATAGGAATGAGTTAAAGAAGTTGCTTTACCATTGAACTCTAGGGACCATAGGACTTTCCATTTGACTAAGAACTGAAACCTTTTCTTTAAATTGTCTTCCCCATGCAAATGAATTCCTTGAGAACAGCAACTTTGCCTGTCATAAGTACTTATCTTTTTTCATTCAACCATAGCCTCAGATCTCTTGACATACTCTTCCTTTATAACCATATTCAATCCCACTACTTCAACTATTGCCTCTACCAAGGCAACCCATACAGATATAGAAAGATTTGACTCTAACTCCAGTTTCAACTTTTCTAATTCAATTAACAAGACTGAAGTCCAAGGAAAGAATCCACTAGTGATAAGAGTTTTAATAATCAGCAGGAAGGTGGTTCCAGGAATTCTTCAAAGTGTCCTTAAATCCTACTGAAACCAGACCCCTTACTTTGGTCCCTTTAGCAGTGCATATAACTCATGGAGGTAAACTCTCATTTTCAAATGATTTCCTTAATAACCGATCACTACTCTAATTCCCAGATCTGAGATGGAACTTCCCAATTGATCAGAATGTTTTTGCTTCCCTAGCTGCCATTTCCATATGGCCTTTGCTCTTTAGTTTGCCTCTTATTCCTCCAGGCTTCCCAGGTCTCTGTTTAATTAACCCAGTTAAGTATGGTACTTCCTGGAGGCAGGGGGATAGAAAAGCTGATTCCTTAAGGTTCTATTGTTATAGGAGTCTATGGTTCCAATACCCTTTCCTTTTGAAGGAATGAAAAAGAGGACTGATGAGATGGTCCATATGTTGAAGTTGGAAGGAGAAATTACAATCAAATAGAAGGAAGGATTTTTTGACTATCGGGCCCTTAAGCACAGGGACAGGTGCCAGAGAAAATTTTGGAGGTTCTAACCACAGTGGAGATTGACAAAAGAATATAGTGCCTTTTTTTCTTTTTTTTTTTAGGTTTTGCAAGGCAAATGGAATTAAGTGGCTTGCTCGAGGCTAGACAGCTAGGTAATTATTAAATGTCTGAGGCTGGGTTTGAACTCAGGTACTCCTGACTCCAAGGCCAGTGCTCTATCCACTGCACTACCTAGACTCCCTATAGTGCCCTTTCTTAATGAACTCACTGTTAAATCATCTTCACCAGGATGGAGAGACCATTTAGAGAGGCTCACAGAAGGAAGAAATACTGGAAATTCAAAGAAAGGCAAAAGACAGTTCTGATCTTCAAAGAACTTACAGTCTAATAGGGGAGATAAAATGCAAATAACTCTTTTTTTTTAAGATTGTTGCAAGGCAAATGGAGTTAAGTGGTTTGCCCAAGGCCACACAGGTAATTATTAAGTGTCTGAGGCCGGATTTGAACTCAGCTACTCCTGACTCCAGGGCCAGTGCTCTATGCACTGTGCAACCTAGCTGCACCGAAATAATTCTATTTAAACATGATTTATACCAGATAAGTTGGAAATAATCAAAAGAGTTAAGATGCTATGATTAAGAGAGTTTCCTATAGAAGCTGAGATTTTACCTGGGACTTGAAGGAATGGCCCATTCACTGAACAAAGCATTGGACAAAGTAGAAAATGAGTTACTTTTTATTTCTTTTTTTTTTATGGTGGAGATTGATAAACATCTTGGTTCTATTGGTCTTCTTCCCTGTTTTCAGTTTTATTAATTTTCTTCCCTGCAGAGAAAGGAGCAATAGAAAGGGAGACCAGAGACTTCTGCATTCTATTCTGGGTCTTGTACTTTCTATGATTCTATTCTATGATTTTAAGTCACTTCCTTTTTTAACTTTGTAATTTGAGGTTGGACATGAACTCTTATAGTTTCCTTACAAGTCTGACATTCTGTGTTCTAAGATCCCTTCCAGTTTTGACATTCTAAAGTCCAAAGAGCAGGACTTGACACTTGTCTATAGACATGGAGATGTCTCTTGAAGTTGAACAATGCTTGTGTGGGTCATTGGCAGGTTCACGGTATAGGCAAGTGAAAAGAAGAGGAGAGAGACTTTGAGAAAGGGAAGAAGAGAGAGAAAAGAGTAGAGAAAGAAAAGTAAGAAATAATTGTGATAGAACTAGAGAGTGAAATGTTGCCCACCCCTTCTTTATTCCGGTAGCAAGAGACACTCTCAGTGCTGACTTTTTTCCCAGGGATTTTCCATTTTGGAGATAGGTCCAGATAAACTCAGCTCCATTTCCCCATCCAGCTATGCTTCTAACTCTTCAGATAGTGCTACAATGATCCCATAAGGATACCTTTCCCCCTCCCCACTTCACTTCCCTTTCATATGATGTCTTTCCCAATGAGAATGTAAGCTTCTTGATGGCAGAGAGTGCCATTCTTTTTTGTTATGTTTGAATTCCCAGTGCTTAGCATAGTTTCTGGGACATAGTTAATACTCAAAAAATGCTTATTACCTACCTGTTTTGGTATCTGGAAACTAATGAGATAATTGTACCCATCAGACAGATAATTAAGGATATAGAGGGGACTGCTTTAGAAGAAAAGAAACTCTCAGTCAGGGACACACACACACACACACACACACACACATACATGAAGTAGATTTAAGCACAGCAGCTTTTACTAAAAATTCATGGCTTTTCCCACATAATACTTTGTCTATTTAAGCAACCTCCATGGGTTCTGAAGTGAGGAATTATGGAGGAATCCAGATTTGAAGAAATTGATAGAACACAAAGACATGTCATTCTGATTACTAGTGGAGAGCTGCCTAATAATACCAAAGTGACTACACAGAGAATTCATTTATTAACTGTGTGACTTTGGATCTTAACCTCTCTGTACTCCATTTTCCTCATCTATAAAATTAGGCAAATGGATCTAAGATCACTTTCACCTCTAAGTCTGGGGTCTTCTGTGTGTGGGTTACTAAAAGATTTTTAAAAATAGATGGAAGAGACCAGGAGGGATGGGATTTCAGGGAAACCTGGAGGGATTTGCATGAACTGATGTTGAGTAAGATGAGCAGAACCAGAAAAACACTGTACACCCTAACAGCAACATGGGAGTGATATTCAACCTTGAAGGACTTGCTCATTCCATCAGTGCAACAATCGGGAACAATTTTGGGCTGTCTGCAAAGGAGAGTACCATCTGTATCCAGATAAGGAGCTGTGGAGTTTGAACAAAGTGCAAGGACTATCCCCTTTAATTAATTAATTGATTAATTAATTAATTTTAGTTTTTGTAAGGCAATGGGGTTAAGTGGCTTGCCCAAGGCCACATGGCTAGGTAATTAGTAAGTGTCTGAGGTCGGATTTGAACCCAAGTACTCCTGACTTCAAGGCCGGTGCTCTATTCACTGCGCCACCTAGCCGCCCCCTATTCCCTTTAATTTAGAAAAAAAACCAGCTTATTGTCTGATCTTGTTACCTCTTAGACTTCTCTTCTCTTTAAGGATATGATTTCTCTCTCATCACACCCAATTTGGATCAAGGTACAACATGAAAACAAAGTAAAGATTGACAGAGTGCTTTCTGGGGGGGGGGGGAAGCAAGATTGGGGGAATATTGTAAAACTCAAATAATATCTTTAATAAAAATAAATTTTAAAAAATGATGGAAGAGGGGTGGCTAGGTGGTGCCGGGATAGAGCACCAGCCCTGGAGTCAGGAGTACTTGAGTTCAAATCCGACCTCAGACACTTACTAACACTTAACACTTAATAATTCCCTAGCTGTATGTCCTTAGACAAGTCACTTAACCCCATTGCGTTGCAAAAAGCCTAAAAAAATAGATGGAAGCAAGGACAAATAACTGAAGATTAATTTTAAAAGTGGCAAGATACTTTTCACAACAATGTATCAAGAGCAATAGAGATTGGGGCAGCTAGGTGATGCAGTGGATAGAATACTGGTCCTGGAGTCAGAAGAACCTGAAGTTCAAATCAAATCTGACCTCAGACACTTAATAATTATTTGGCTATATGACCTGGGGCAAGTCATTTAACCCCATTGCCTTGCAAAAAACAAACAAAAAAAAGTGATAGAGATCAGAAGTGATTTGGTTATAAGTTCTAAAGAAACTGTTCTCTTTTTAAGATATATTGAGGATGAGAAAAAACTCATAAAAAGGATCAGACCACTATAATAATAATAATAATAATAATAATATTGGGTGGAAGTAAAGACTAAAGTACTTAACTCTTATTTTCCTTCTTTTTTTTTTTCCTTACAAAGAAAACGATCCTTAAATGGATGGGATAGAATGAACATACTTAGCAGGAAGTAGAAATCTAAGAAAATCAAGGAAATGGAATTATAGTTCTATGTTCAAGTTTAAGCAAACTGCTAGAAAAATTGAACAGTTAGTGTGCAAATTTGTGATTTTTGAAAAATCTTGGAGAATAGGAGAGGTGCTACAGTTTTGAAAAAAAGGGAGATAGGGAGCTGATTTTCAAAAGAAGGGAATGATAATAAGCTAGTGAACTTGATTTCCTATTGTATCAAAATTCTAGAACATAATATTAAAGGAATGGTTGTAAGCAGTTAGAAAGGGAAGTAGTGCTCACTAAAAATCCTAAAGATACCATCCAGAATAGGAGGCAATTTTAAAGGGACTGGGGGAAGATGGGCATACTAATATTGCTGCTGATGGAGTTGCCATTCTGGAATTATTTAGAAAAGTCAATAAACTGTTCACTCTCTTTGAACCATTGATAATGACTACTGGGTATATATCCTCAAAAGGTTTAAAAGGCAGAAAGAAAACTCCCATGAAATCTGTAAAAACATTTTTGGAGGCAATGAGGAACAGAAAACAGAAGGAGTATCTATTAATTAAGAATGACTAAACAAACTGTTTAGTTGTTTTTGTTTTTTGTAAAATGCAATGGAATATATTGTTATGTCATAAAAATGAAACAGAAAAATATAGGAATGAACTTATATGAACTGATGAAGTGAAGAAATCAGAAGCAAGAATATAAAATAACTAGCTGGTTTATAATTTTATAGTTTGCAAAGTTCTTTATAAGTATCTCTTTTGATTCTCAAAACAACTTTGAGAGGGAGATGCTATTATTATTCTCATTATGAGGCAGACAGAAATTAAGTGATTATAGGATCATACAGCTAAAAAGTGTCTGTCTTGATTTGAACTCAAGTCTTCCCCACTCTGGGTCCAGCACTTAAAGACAGTATACTTAGATTTCAGCAAAGCACTTGGTAAAGTCTCTAATGCTTTCTTTTCCTTTCTTTTCCCCTCACCTTGCATTCTCTTTGGGATACAGAGTTAGTAGTGAAATTGCTAGATCAAAGGGTAGCCACAGTTTTATGGCCCTATGAGCATAGTTTCTAATTGTTCTTCCACATAGTTAGACTCCACCAACAGTGTATTAGTGTCCCTATTTTTCCAGATCTCCACCAATAGATGACATTTTCCTTTTCTGTCATGTTAACCAATCTGTTAGGTATGAGGTTTTCTAAAATTTGCATTTCTCTAATTAATTGTGGTTTAAAGCATATTTAACATTGACCATACATAGTTTTTATTTCTCCTTTTAAAAACTGCCTGTTCATGTCCCTTGACCATTATCAACTAGAGAATGACATATAAATTTGACTCAGTTCCTTATATTTTTGAGAAATGAAACTTGCTGCAAAATTTTCCCTACAGTTTTCCTTCTTCCCTTTTAATTTTGACTACATTGATTTTGTTTGTGCAAAAACTAACAACCTGGAACAAGTCTAAGAGAAGGCATGAATAGGATAATAAGCTATAGGGTCTGAGAATTCTTTTCCTTAAACCCTTCAGGGTATAGAAATTCTCTTTCATGCTACCTATGTCCATGTCCATGATCATCTTTAAGAGAGTGGTCCCACTGCTTTGAAAATTCCTAGTCTGATGCCCATCAGTCAAGGCTTGAGTTAGCAGAATGGTGATGAAATTGGAAGTGATGAGTTTAACCTGCCAGGGACTTCTTGTTCCATGAGGTGAAAAAAAAAAAAAGAAAACAGGCAGATCAGTAGACACAAAGAGGAGCTTGAATCATGCCTTAGACATTTATTAAAAGTGTGATCCTGGACAAATCACTTCTTCTCTACATATCTGTCTTAGTTTCCTCATTTGTATGAGAATAACAATAGAATCTACTTCCTGGGCTAGGTGTGAGGATCAAATGAGATAACCCATAAAAAACACTTTGCAAACTTGAAAACACTAGATAAATGCTAGCTAAAAACAATATAATAATATAACATATTTACATATAATACATATATAATAAATATAACAAATAGGTTTATATATAATATATTATAATAAATGTATTATATAAAATGTGCATACATTAATAAATATGTATATTGTATACATGATATTGTTATATAATAGAATAAATATTGTACAACATATATAACATCAATAGACAATATAATATATAACTATATAATAATAATAAATGCTTGGAGATTTATATGAAAAGTTCTCTTATGGGTAGTCATAGACAATGTAGGATCGACGTTTTCTTCTAATCATCCCTGGGTTGTCTTTGCCATCTTTTTTTTAGATTTTTATTTTTTTTAGATTTAAATTTAGTGGTTTTTTACAGCTGGACCCTGGACAAGATTATTAAAACCTTTAAACAATGTCAAAGCTCTTGGCTAGAGGAGAACTCCCATCCAACCCTTTTACCTCAGAGTAGATCAGACAATGAAATGAGCCTGAACTTAGATCCAAATCTGTTCATCATCAGACTCTATGGCTAAACTAGTCTAGGAAAAAAGGTTTTCTTAAAACCTTCCCCATAACATCCTCTGATGATATATTCCATAATTCGGGCAACTCCCTTCACCTTTCCAGCTCAGTTTCTCCCTTTGTAAAACTGATAACTTCCAAGGTTGCTTTGGCTTTAAATTCTATGCATCCTAGATCCTTGATAGAAAGATCTTTCTAGCTCACCTAAATATTTTCAGTTGAACTTTTAATTTGCATTCTTTTGTTCTTCCCAATAAAACCAAAGCAATGTTTTCTGTGTGCTTCCCACAAGTCTGGATGGATTCTTTCTCTAAGGAGAAGTAAGGGGACCTTCCAAGATAGCATGGAATAGGGGATAAGAGTTCTAGACTTGTAGTCTAGAATACCTGGGTCATAATCTCTCCTTAGACATTTCTCAACTGTATTACCCTGGGCAATTTATTTAACTTCTTTGTGCCTCAGTTTACTTATCTGAAAATAAGTGGATTGATTTCAATGGCTTCAAAAGTCCCTTCCTGCTTTAAATCTATTATCCTGTTATCTCAGACACAGAAACCCTAAAGTGAAAGGGTTAGAAGAAACCTTAGGGATCATTGAGTCCAGGGGTTTTTTGACCTTTTTTGTGTCATGGTTCCTTTTTGTCAATCTGATAAAGCCTATGTACTCTTTTCTCAGTATAAGGTTTTTAAATGTATAAAATAAAATTCACATGATTACAAAGGAAGTCAATATATTTCACTTTCTTTTTCTTTTATCTGAGTCTTGTACAATATAACATGGAAATGTTTCACAAGATTGTGCAAACATAACACATCTGATTGCTTACCATCTTGGGGAGGAGTAAGAGGAGGAGGGATAGAATTTAGAACTCAAAACATTTTTTTTCTCATATCTTCTCTGATATTCTTTACTCCATTTTTACTGTTTTTTTGAATTTTACAATTGTTCCCCCCATCTCACTTCCCTCCCCCAACCCCCCACAGAAGGCAGTCTGATAGTATTTACATTGTTTCCATGCTATATATTGATCAAAATTGAATGTGTTGAGAGAGAAATCATATCCTTAAGGAAAAAATAAACTATAAGAGATAACAAAATAGCATAATAAGATATTTTTAAAAAAATTAAAACTAATAGTCTTTGGTCTTTGTTTAAGCTCCATAATTCTTTCTTTAGATACAGATGGTATTCTCCATTGCAGATACCCTAAAATTGTTCCTGATTGTTGTACTGATGAAATGAGCAAGTCCATTAAGACTGTTCATCAACCCCATGTTGTTAGAGTGTACAATGTTCTTCTGGTTCTGCTCATTTTGCTCAGCATCAGTTCATGCAAATCCCTCCAGGCTTCCCTGAATCCCCATCCCTCCTGGTTTCTCATAGAACAATAGTGTTCCATGACATACATATACCACAGTTTGTTAAGTCATTCCCCAATTGATGGACATTAACTCAGTTTCCAATTCTTTGCCACCACGAATAGAGCTGCTATGAATATTTTTGTAAAAGTGATGTTTTTACCCTTTTTCATCATCTCTTCAGGGTATAGACCCAGTAGTGGTAATGCTGGATCAAAGGGTATGCACATTTTTTTTATTGTCCTTTGGGCATAATTTCAAATTGCTCTCCCGAAAGGCTGGATGAGTTCACAGTTCCATCAACATGTATTAGTGTCCCAGATTTCAGCATCTCTTCCAACATTGATCATTGTCTTTTCTGATCATATTGGCCAGTCTGAGAGGTGGAACTCAAAATATTTTTTAAAATGCTTAAAATTACTTTAACATGATATTGGGAAAACTTTAAAATAAAGTTATCAGAATAATTTTAAAAACCAAATTCAAGCACACTGGGTTAAGAACCCTTGATCTAGTTAAATCCATTTATAGAGGAGGGAAAATTGAGAGGCCTGGATTGTGCCAGAAACTCAACAAAGGTACCATGGCTTCCGAAGCAAGATGAAAGTTCAAGTGTCTTGACTCCCAATTCAATGTTCTTCTTTCTGTTGTACCTGATACCTTCCTATTTGATGACCAAAGTATGGTAGACCCTGGGTAAGTATTTGGTGGTGGTGATGACTGTGCCTCTGTAATTCTTCATTCTCTATTCCAGGTCCCTGGCCCTGGGGCAGCAATATACATCATTGGGGTCCCAGCCTCTGCTCTGTGGTTCCATTCCTGGCCTAGTCCCCAAGCAACTTCGTTTCTGCCGCAACTACATTGAAATCATGCCCAGTGTGGCAGAAGGTGTGAAACTGGGCATCCAAGAATGTCAGCATCAGTTCCGGGGCCGACGTTGGAATTGTACTACCATTGATGATAGCTTGGCCATCTTTGGGCCTGTTCTTGATAAAGGTGAGCTCACAAGGTATTGAGAAGGCAGGATCTGTGGATTGTCCATTCCTCAACTTCTGTGGCAGACTGGCATCTCTGGAATTCCAAATCCATATACCTCAAGGTGCTAAATATGATGCTAGCCTTTCTGGCTCCCTAAAGACTGGGATTTCAGTCATTTTTTTGTCTTTTTGAATTTCTCCCTGTGTTGAAGTAGGGTAGGGAAAGGGATAGTAAGACTTCAGGAAAAGGAAACTGAACCAATTTATTTGGAAAATGAACATTTTTGCTTATAATGAAGGAAATTGTCTGTTAGACAAGCTGGGGAAATAGGTAGATGAGAATGTGACTTTGGTCTTTGTCATCAGCATCACCTTCACTTCAGGAAACTAGTCATACATAGCTCAGGCACTTACTTATCATTGTGATACTCCCCAGCCATTTCTAGAGAGCTCAGCATTCATGCTTAGGTACAGAGCCCCCTCAGCAGCTAGTACAGGCAGTGAACTATGTAAGGATGGGGAGAGGGCTTGGTGTGATTGTTAATTAGTAGATCATCTTCCAATAGTTTGCTGCAAATTGGTCATCAGTTCCCTGGGGGGTCTCCTGGATTCAGAATTAATGGAAATCTCTTTGGCTCCTCTTTGAATGAATAATAAGACAGATATTGCTTGCCAGTCAGTCAATAAGTATTTATTAAACCAATTATGTGCTAAGCCCTGTGCTAAGCACTAGGTGAAGATATAAAGAAAGATAAAAAATAGTTCCCCTGAACTTCAGGGAGCTCACAATCTAATGGAGATGAGATGGTCAAAAATGGTGATGTAAAGTCAGGGGAAGAAAGTATGAAGTGATTTCAAATGTGTACATGAGAACTTGAGAATTTGGGAGTCTTAGTTTCATGAATGGAATAATTTTGTAAAGACCATTGGAATTCTAAGGAATTAAACCACAGCTCCTTTTTATTAACCTACTCATCTACTTTCCCAACTTCTCTCCTTTTTCTCTTTTTCTTCCAGGACTAAATTTTCTTCTCTTAATACTTTCTCCCTTTCTCCTAATACTTAAGGGGAATACTTTCTCCTTCACTCTGCTCTCTTTACCCAATAATAATAATGGATCATGTGTTAAACACTTAAAGACTTACAAAGCACTTTCCTCTTCTTCATTAGTAATGATTGTCACCATATTACAGGAGAAGAAAATGAGAATTCACAACTATACCATTTACCTAGCATCTATCCAACTAGTAGGTATCAGAGCTAGGATTTGACTACAAGTATAGTGACTTCATGGCTGGTGTTTTCCCCTCATATGTCATGATATTTCTCTATTTTTTTTTTTTTAGAGAGGCTACATGGTAAGTAGTTAACATGCCAAATCTAAACCCAGGAAACTGATGAATTCTGCCTCTTACACTTACCAGCTGGATTACCTTGGACAAGTCAATTAAATTCTCTGATTCTGTTTTCTCATACCTCTGATTCTATTTCCTGATACCTCTAATGATAATAATAATAATAATAATAGGTAGCATTTATATGGCACTTGAAGATTTGCAAAGAGCTTTATGCCTATATCTGTCTATCCATGATATATGTTTATATGTAGTAATAAATAATATACAATCATATGTATTCTATTTTTAAAGTTTCTCTTAATTCTCATAACAATTCTTTGAGATGAGTATTATTATTATCTATATTTTACAAATGAGCAAACTGAGACAGAGAAAGGTCAAGTGACTTGTCTGTTGAAACTCAACTAGTTTCAATGACATAGGATTTTTAAATCAGATCTTTCTAATCCGAGACCTGAACTCTAATCACCACTCCACCTGGTACCTTTTAATAAGATTGTTGTGAGGATCAAATGAGATACTGAATATAAAGCATTTTTAGGTACTTTACATTAATGTCAGCTATTATTATTTATTTCCCTATTTATTTCCCTTATGTAGTACTGGACTGAGTTGTTTCTTTCTTCAATTTATTAGTGACAAAATAGAATTTGGCAGTTGGTGAGCTCTTACTCTTCTTTATTTGATGGTCATAGAGAGCAATAGGTTCTCTGTTTCCAGGTGGGAAAGGAGATAGACCTAAGAGAGTCAATTGGGATCTAAAGCTCCCTAGACCTCCTCTGTTCATTGTCGTATGGCTGCAAAGCAACTCTTCCCCATTTTGAATGCACTCTTAATCTTTACCAATGCATGAAGTCCTTTGTGGACAATAGCTAGTCCTGGGCTTTAGATTTATTCATTATGTGTGTGTGTGTGTGTGTGTGTGTGTGTGTGTGTGTGTGTGTATGTGTGCATGAATTTATAGATACATTCAAATGTATTCACATAACTATGTCACCTAAAGACTAAATACTAGCTCTTGTCATTGAAAAAAGATATTTCTTATATATTTATAAACATGCACAGATACACACATCTCTAGTCATAAAATACATATTATACCTAAATAATAGCTATTGTCATAGAAATATCCAGATATATTTCATACATAGCTATTTATACACACCCAATAAAATATATATGATAGCTAAATACTTGTTATTATCATAGAGAAATATAGATACATTTCATATATATCTATATCTATATCTACATATACAAACAATCAGATCTCTTTATAAAAATATATAATACCTAAATACCATTTTGACTGAAAAATTAGAATACTTCATATAGCAATATATACATAAACTCAATATATATATACATAAATTCACATACATATCTAGCTACAAAGTCCTGCCTTTTCATAAAATATATATGATAGTTAAAGATCAAAGCCTGGCTTTGATACATATATGTATGTGGTGTCTATGTATATAATGGCTTTAGCCTCATTCAATACAAAATTATGTTTATATGTATGTAGATATGAGTATGTGCATACACATATTCATATATACATTATATATATATTTATTAAATAAGGTCAAAGACCACATGATAGCTATTGTCTGCAAAAGGGAATAGAAAAGATGTTTATGGTTTCCATTATACTTTTATTAGAACTCATTGGCTACATAAAAGGTTCTACTCTATGTGCTCAGAATATAGAGTATTTGTATTTTAAAATATATTTGAATATATGAAAATATGAAAGCAAGAGCACTTTCACTTCAATTTAACAGTAATTATTAAGCACCTACTGTATTCAGTGTACTGGGATGAACTAGAAAGATTGATGACAGTCTTGTCCTCAAGGAGCTTGCTTACCCACTAAGATGAGTATATGCCTGTGAGTGGGGATGGGGGGATGGGGTACATGGGTGTTAATACATGTACACAGATATCTACATTTTAACTAAACAGTTTAGTCTTTTGTTGGGCCACATCACTCTCTCCTTACATGTGTTTCTTGTTAATTCTGTCATTCTTAGAAGGCAAGCTTCCAAGGACAGGGACTGTGTCTCTCTTGCTTCAGAACTCCTCCTCCTCCTCCTCCTCCTCCACTAACACACACACACACACACACACACACACACACACACACACACACACACAGAGAGAGAGAGAGAGAGAGAGAGAGAGAGAGAGAGAGAGAGAGAGCGCTCAATGGGAAATGGTTCTTTGTTATGATGATGTCTACATCTTGGACCCCTTCCCTACTAACATTGCCATTCCCATCCTACCCGCACACACGGGGTTCCTCATTGGTTAGGTTCTGACATCTCAGAAGGCAGAGACGTGGCCTACCTCAGGAAGCACTTCCTAGGACTAAGTCTGTCAGTGAAAGGACAGAGCCCGTGTAGACAGGACTGGATGAAGGATTAGCCCCAGAACATCATCCAGTCCAAGGGCAGGGCTGGTAATGCTGCTCTTCATTGCTAGCTGAAGACAGGGAGGGAGGGAGGGAGGGACGTATAGATACATGTGTGTATATATATATATATATATATATATATATATATATATATATATATATATATATATATATATATATATCTAGGCATAGGAGCCTGAGTTCAAGGGGATGTCTGAGGTATGGCGGAGCCTGACTCAGGGTCCCCTTCAGCAGGTAGCTGAAAAGCAACGAGAGATGAGATGGAAGTGATTCGGATGCCCAGGGGCCAGAGGTAGACTGGAGCGAGGGTCGGGTGCCAGGGAGCCAATACAGGAAGAGGGAGAGGCCGGAGGTCTGGGAGGGGGGCAGGGGGCAAGGGTAGGGGCCGAGGCAAACCAGGGAGCGGAGAGCAGGAGGGGCCGGGGTAGGAAACAGGGCGGGTGGTCATGTTACAAACTCCGGATTTTTTTTTCTCCCCCTTTCCAGGGAGGAGCTGGGGGAGGATAGAGCAAAATGAGCTTATATTGATTGAAAAAGGGCTAAGCCTTGTCCCCCACTGTGAGGCTGGGGCTGCGGGCCCGGCCCCCGCCACACTCATTTCACATCGCTGCGCCATTCACACGCCCTTTCCCCCATTCTGCCCGGGGAGCGGCGGGGGGGCGGGAGCCCCATCAATAGGGATTTCCCGGCTCCTCGCGGCCCGGGAGGGGGAGGCCCGGCTGGGGGGAGCTGCCCGTTGCTACGCGGTGGCGGCAGGGAATGCCGGGCCCTGGCGCCCTGGGCGCAGTGGCCAGAGGAAGCCTGCCACATTAGGCGGATAATACAGTGTGACACGGGGGGAACAAAGGGAGATTGAGTGGCCCAGCAGGTAACGGCCGGCCGGATGGGGGCTAGGCACAGGGGCTCACTGTCAGCCGCAGTTCTCAGGCTCTCTAATCCCTCCCGCCCCGCGGCCCCCTTCCTGCCCCCTCCCCAGGGCTGGGAACCCAAGAAGGCTCTGGGAAATTCCTCCCTGGGCCCAGCATGGACCCGCGGGGGGGGGGGGGGGGATGAGGGCGGGGGCGGCTTGGGAGGTGTAGGGTTTCGGTAACGTTTTTCGGGTTCCTCCCCCCAAAGAACGCTTGCTTTTCTTTGGGTTGCTTTCCTCTCCACGTCCCAAAGGCGAGGCCCGGCCAGTGTCAGGACGCTTAGATTTCGGGGCACCCCGAGACAGCGGAGGGAGAGAAAGCCTGGGGATCTCTACCCCAAACCACGGGGGTGGTTAGTTAGCGCTACCTGAGCTTCACTCCTTGCCTTCTCCCAATTTTATTCAATAGTTTCGGAACCTATGGAGAGAAGAGAGATACTCAGAGGGCCGGGGAGGCTAGATGGATACCTTGTAACACTCATCTTTCAGCAGAAGAAATCCTCACATTTCTCATTTCTAAAAAAATGAATGTTATGTTCTGCTCCCTCAGAAAACAGAGCATCACTGCTCTCCATCATCATTAGTAGTTGGTCGTTGCATTCTCCAAAGACCTTAAGTCTCTCAAAGCTGCTCATCATTTCATTGCTGTTGTTAGGCATAAATTGTTCTCCTGGGTACTTCCTCCCCTGTTTGAGGGGGAACATTGCTGAAAAGGCTCCCAGGCCAATGAGCCGGTTCGTCTGCAAGATGAGAAGTCTACAAGAAGCATGGAAAGGGGGAGGAGGAGGAGGAGGAGGAAGAGATGAGAGCAATGACTTGATATCTATTGGCACAGAGAAGTCACCTCTTATCCTTGGCCTGGTCATAGACAACCATCCCTACCCTAGGTGAGGGAACTGTTAGTGGAAAGTCTATGCGGATGTGGTGGGAAGGGGGGCGGATAAAGACAAGTCCCCTTGTTTCCTTATCCAATAGATAGGGAGATGATATTTCCCTGGCCTTTGTTTACTAATCAGTTAGTCAGTCAACAGGCATTTATTGATCACTTACATGAAAGACACTGCTAAATACTGGGGGATGGGGGGGGGTTACACGGGAAGGGTAGAACATACAAATAACAAGGTACAGCCAAGATACATCTAGAAGATAACTTTAGAGGAGATGGCTCTAGGAAAGATCTACAAAAGTTGATGCTTGAGATGAGTTTTTTTTTTTTGAGATTTTTCAAGGCAATGGGGTTAAGTGGCTCGCCCAAGGCCACACAGCTAGGTAATTATTAAGTGTCTGAGGTTGGATTTGAACTCAGGTACTCCTGACTCCAGGGCTGGTGCTCTATTCACTATGCCACCTAGCCACCCCTTGAGATGAGTTTTGAAGGAAGCCAGGGATTCCAGGAGGTGCAAGTGAGGATAGAAAGCATTCCAATTCAGACTTAGGAGACAGTGAAAAGGAACAGAGAATATGTGGAAGTGAGTTAACAGCCAAGAGGAGTGGAAAGGTAGAAAGAGGTCAAGTTATGTAAAGCTTTGAATATGAAACAAAGGACTTTAGGAAGCCACTGAAGTTTATTGAAACACTTTAGGGAAATTATTTTGGCAGCAATGCAGAAGATGGTTTAGAGTTGGAAGGAATTTGAGTTGGGTAAACCAATTAGAAAGCTATTGCAATGGACTAAGGGAGAGGTGATGAAGATATGAATTAGGGTAGGAGTAGAGAGAAGGGATAGATGTGAGAGAAGTTGCGAAGATAAAAATGGAAGAAAATAACAGCCTTGGAAACCCCTTTAGCTGCCTAGAGGCTTCTAGATTTCACAGGATTTAGAGAACTGGGCCTGGATTCAGGAAGACTTGAGCACAAATCTGACCTCTGACACTTATTAGCAGTATGATCCTGGACAAGTCACTTAAACTCTGCCTCAGTTGCCTGTCTTCCCTAAGGTTAAAGCACACTACCAAATAGATGTGGGTGAGAGAGCATGACAGACAGAGAGAAGATGCAGAAAAAGAGACAGAGACAGTGAGAGAAATGAATGAGAAGATTGGATAAGAGATTGAAGAGTCAAGGATGACAAAGTTGAGACTGGAAGGATATTAGTCAAAAGAAGTTCAGAAGAGATTTGTAAGCTTGGACAAGTTTGAGATGCCTATAGAACATCCCCTTCAAGATGTCCAAGAGGCCTTTGGTGATATGGGACTGGAGCTCAGAAGGGAGACTGGGGCTTGATATAAAGGTATGGGAATCATTAGCATAGAGATAATCAATCATTGAACTCCTGGGAGCTGATGAGAAATCACCAAGTGAGAGAATACAGTAAATAAAGAGAATACCAAGGTCACTTCCTTTCATTCTTGACTTGTTTCAAAGAGGAGGCCTTCCCATCAGTTTCAGGAAGGAGATTGGTCATTGCAACTCAAGAGCCTGATCTTGTCCGAATCAACAGGGGTAAGGAAAAGGTCCAGAGGCTGCTTCCTTCCTGGAATCTTCATGCATCCTCCAATCTCTGCTTAATGATTTTTTTTTCCCTTAGACTTTCTTCTTGTCTCTCTCTTACACAGCTTCTAAATTCCTGTGGATGTATTAAAGGAATTCCATGAGGGTAGAGACTGTGTTTTATCAAAACTTCATATATTTCTCTGTGTAAGGAGCTTGTACTAAATATTTTGTTAAATTGAATTGAATTAGATATTAACCTCCTCTGATTTTAGATTCTAACTCTGAGAGGCAAAGTAAGTTCCCTGTATTATATATAGTATATCCTCAAAGTATTAGTACAATAGAACTTAAAACTATCAATACTCTGTCCCTGGTAGAAGTTGGTGGCAGTCTTTGAGGAGACTTTTTATCCATGTGGTGTATTGTGTAGAGACAGTGTAGCATTGAACACAGTGTCAAAAAATCTCAGGTTTGAGATGTGGATCTGACACTTACTAGCTGTCACTTAACTCCCTTGAGCTCAGTTTTACTTATTTATAAAGTGGTGATAATAATTGCACAATCTGTTTTCTGAGAATGTTACAAGGAGAGTGATGATCAGTGTTGAGCTCTTATTAATGCTCCACTCCAATAAGAGAGGGGGTCCTACTGAACATCTACAACATGGAATCATGGCATAAGACCGTTACCATTTCTCATTCCCATTCCTCTCTTTATTTCCCCTTTTCCTCTCTTTCCCTCTCTTCTCATTCATTTCTCTCTCTCTTATCCAATCTTCTCATTCATTTCTCTCACGTCTCTCTTTCTGCATCTTCTCTCTGTCATGCTCTCTCACCCACATCTATTTGGTAGTGTGCTTTAACCTTAGGGAAGACAGGCAACTGAGGCAGAGTTTAGTGACTTGTCCAGGATCATACTGCTAACAAGCATCAGAGGTCAGATTTGTGCTCAGGTCTTCCTGAATCTAGGCCTAGTTCCCTAAACCCTGTGAAATCTAGAAGCCTCTAGGCAGCCTAAAGGAATTTTTGATGTTGGAATGAGCTTGCAGATGCAAAGGCTTACACTGCCTTCTTACCCTCCTCCCAATCCCTTCTCTCCCTAATGGACACCCTACAAAGTGTGGTCCATCTGAGTCCAGGAGCAGAGACTAGGTCAGCATTCTCTCATTCCAGCCTCTTTCCCCACAGCCACTCGGGAATCTGCTTTTGTGCACGCTATCGCTTCTGCTGGTGTGGCCTTTGCTGTCACCCGATCTTGTGCTGAGGGCACCTCTACAATCTGCGGCTGTGACTCCCATCACAAAGGGCCTCCTGGGGATGGCTGGAAGTGGGGGGGCTGCAGTGAAGATGCTGACTTTGGGGTGCTAGTCTCCAGGGAATTTGCTGATGCCCGGGAGAATCGACCAGATGCCCGCTCTGCCATGAACAAACATAACAATGAGGCCGGCAGGACGGTGAGTAAGATGCCCCTGAGCTTTGCTCTCTTTCACCTTCATTCTCGTTCCCTCTGGTCCCACTCCCTTCCACCCTTATTTCCATACTCTAGCTCTAGGTCTCAAGGCCTTTATTTATGCCTCCAGAGTACCTTCCAAACAGGTCTCAGCATTGCCCCTTCTCCATTGGCTGGAACATTTCCTGCTTAGGAGTCCTTGTCTTTCAGGAACACTCATCTGGTTGTTTATAAATAAGAGGAGGAGCCAACAGGGAATCTGGGCTCTTCTCTCTCTAGTCTTGCCATTTGATTTGCAGTCAGACATTGGCTCAGTCCTTTCACAATTATGTACCTCAGTTTCCCATCTGTTCAGCTTGAGGGAAGGAAGAGAAAATGGGGGTATTTATTGAGTTAGAAAGAACCCAGAATGATGATTGTGGGAGGAGATGAATTTCTAAGGAAAAAACCTTGGGCAATTGGTGTAAGGATGGATCTTAGCTATAGATAGCCTTAAAAAGAAGGAATGGGAGTCCTGAGATATACTGTGGCTGCTTTGGTCCCTCTCCTTCCCACAGACTATCCTGGACCACATGCATCTCAAATGTAAGTGCCATGGGCTCTCGGGGAGCTGCGAAGTGAAGACCTGTTGGTGGGCCCAGCCCGACTTCCGGGCCATCGGTGACTTCCTCAAGGACAAGTATGACAGTGCCTCTGAGATGGTGGTAGAGAAACACCGAGAGTCGAGGGGATGGGTAGAGACCCTTCGGGCCAAGTATGCACTCTTCAAACCACCTACGGAGCGGGACCTGGTCTATTATGAGAACTCCCCCAATTTCTGTGAACCCAATCCTGAGACTGGGTCCTTTGGAACTAGGGACCGGACTTGTAATGTCACCTCCCACGGGATCGATGGCTGTGACCTGCTGTGTTGTGGCCGAGGCCACAACACACGGACAGAGAAGCGAAAGGAGAAATGTCATTGCATCTTTCATTGGTGTTGCTATGTCAGCTGTCAAGAGTGTATCCGTATCTATGATGTCCATACCTGCAAGTAAAGACCAGAGGTAGGGGGAAGACCAGAAAGAGAGGTCAGAGTTTGGGTTAATAGTAAAGGGATAAGGGAAGGATGGGTGGAAACTGACCCCTGATAATCAGGATAAGATAGCAAGCGCTGTTTATCCCCCTCTTTCCATGACATCTCTGTTTGACTCTCAGGTTGTCCAGATGTGTGGACTCTTAGGTTACTTGGAATGGAACTAGGCCAAAATGACAGTGACCTTTGACTAATGACCTTAAGGCCAAAGAAAATCATAATAGAGAGGGGAGTTGGAATGGGAAGTTTTAATAATTTATTGAAAAATGAGAATAACTAATTGAGAATGAGAATGAAATTCTCAACTAGATTTCTAGTAGATAATGAACCAGATCATTTGGGACGGGATGGAGTGGAGGGGAAAGTTAGGAATTCAAAGAGACAGAGATGAGAATTAGTGATGTTTAATGCAAAGTCACAGAGATTGTCATTAAGTTTCTCCATACTAAACTCAGTTTGGAAAAAGCTCCTATCCATCTTGGAGGGGGGGAAAAAAAAGTTATATTGTAGCTGATTACCAAGAAAAGACAGAGGAGACAGGATTTGTAACAGAGGTTTAATTTCTATATTTGGGATAAAGTTAATATATGATCCCTTTGAAGATATCAGGGTATAAAGAGATATCAAGCACGGTTCTATAAAGAACCAGGGGACCATCTCCTCATCATTGTCCTGATCTATATCTAGCCACTGGGCCCAGATGGCTCTGAAGGAAAGAGTGAGACTGGTGACTTTGCACAGCCCTCTCGCTTAAACCCAATTAGCTTACAAGTCATGACAGCTTCTTCTTCATGTCATGATCTTCTTCAAGAATGAAGGACAAACAATAACCTGTAAGTAGTAATAGCTGCCCCACTGGGGACCCAACAGGCCAGTTCCAGTTGAGCAATGCAGCTTCTTTCTTCCCTTTCTTCCTTCTATTCCTTCCTTCCTCCCTCCCTCCCTTCCTCCCTCCCTCCCTCCCTTCCTTCCTTCCTTCCTTCCTTCCTTCCTTCCTTCCTTCCTTCCTTCCTTCCTTCCTTCCTTCCTTCCTTCCTTCCTTCCTCCCTTCCTCCCTCCCTCCCTCCCTCCCTCCCTCCCTCCCTCCCTTCCTTCCTTCCTTCCTTCCTTCCTTCCTTCCTTCCTTCCTTCCTTCCTTCCTTCCTTCCTTCCTTCCTTCCTTCCTTCCTCCCCCTCTGTCCACATAGGGTATCATACCCTTCACTGTGGGTGCTCTGCTCAAAGGAATACATTTTAATCACTGAAACCTAGCAAGACATGGAGTTTATGGGCTAGATTTCTTTTTTATGGACCATGTTTTAAATTCTTATCTCTCTGGCTGTCCACAATTGAGTGACTGTAAATGATAATTATGTTTTGACAAGAAACCACGAGGGTCTTCTCCCCATTTTTTTTTGCCACATTTTTGCCTCATTCTTACCTATCTTTGATCCCTGAATGGGAAGACAAACTGAGACCCGGAAAGATCTTAGTTTAATAAGGCCAAGGTCTCCTACTTCATCCAGGGCTATCTCCAGTCATCCTGATCTATATCTTGCCACTGGTTTCAGATGGCTCTAAAAGAGAAAATAAAGCAGATGACTTTGCACAGTCTTCTCTCACTTAAATCCAATTTATTATTAAGTCATGATATCTCCTTTCTGATGTCATGGTCTTCTTCAGTAGTAAAGGACAAATAACAACAAAGAATCTATAAAAATACCCATAAAAGTTAGCTGATATTCATCTGTGAAAGCCCCCACCTCTCATTATAAAATGATAAAGAATTTGCACAAATTTTAAAATTAAAAATGGAAAATTTTCTATTTTTCTTACTGTCCCATTGAGTTTTTTTAAAAAAGAAAATAACTGAAATGCTAACTATAGCAATAAGAAAAAAAGAAATTGAAGAAATAAAAAATAGTCAATGGAGAACAAAAACTATCATACTTTGCAGATAATATAAAGGTATGATTAGAGAACCCTAGGGAATCAATTAAAAATCAAAACTAGTTGAAAGAGCTAACAATAAACAATTAAAGATCATACATTATGATCAGGTGGGGTTTATTTCAGGAATGCAGGTCTGGTTCAATATTAGGAAAACTATCAAATAATTGACCATATTAATAACAAAATAAAAAATATGATTCTTGACAAAATACAGCATTCATTCTATTTAAAAACACTGGAAAACATAGAAATAAATGGAGCTTTCTTGAAAATGATAAGTAGTATCCATTTAAAACCATCAACAAGCATTATCTGTAATAGATATAAACTAGAAGCCTTTCCAATAAGATTGGTGATGAAGCAGGGATACCCATTATCATCATTATCACTCAAAATAGTACTATAACAAAAAGACAAGAAAAGGAAATTGAAGGAATAAAAACAGGCAATGAGGAAACAAAAATATCACCCTTTGAAAATAGTATTATGGTATATTTAAAGACTCCTGAAGAATCAAACAAAAAGTTAATTGAAACAATTAATTTTAATAAAGTTGTAAGATAGAAAATAAACCCATATAAATTATCAGAATTTATATATATGTATATATATATTTATATATGTATGTAAAACCAACAAAATTCAGCAGTAAAAGTAAAAAATAGAAATTCCATTTAAAATAACTGCAGACAATATAAAATATTTGGGAATCTACCTGACAAGATAAACCTAGGAACTATGTGAATACAATTACATTTTTTTCATGCAAAGATATATCTAAACAACAAATTACCTGTTAGTTCTATGGATAAAGAAAGAGTTCGTGATCAAACAAGAGATAGAGATCACAGGAAATAAAATGCTTAATTTTGATTAAATCAAATTGAAGTGTTTGCTTAAAGAAAGTCTCATACTTATCAGATTGGGTAACATTCAAAAAAGGAAAATGACAACTGTTGGAGGGATTGTGGAAAAACAGGGACACTAATACATTGGTGGAGTTGTAAACTGGTTCAACTATGTTGGAGAATAATTTAAAACTATGCACAAAGGACCATAAAATTGTGAATACCCTTTGACCCAGCAATACCACTATCAGGTCTGTATCCCAAGTAGATCAAAGAAAAAGGAAAATAATCTTATAAAAAATATAAAATTTTTTATAGTGGCAAAGAATTGGAAATGGAAGAATATTCATTAGTTAGGGAATGATTGAACAGTGGTATATGATTATTATGGAATACTATTGAGCTATAAGAAGTGATGAAGGGGATAGTTTCAGAGAAACCTTGGAAGAGCTATGTGAATTGATGCAGAGTAAAGTGAGGAGAACCAGAACATTGCATACAGTAACAGCAATATTGTAACATTGATCAACTGTGAAAGACTTAGCTATCCTGACCAATACAATGGTCCATGACAATTCCAAAAGATTCATGATAAAAAAAATGCTATCTACCTCCACAGAGAGAATGGATGAACTCTGAGAACAAACTGAAGTATAATTTTCCTCGCTTAATTTTTCTTGCTTTTTTTGGCAATATGACTAATATGGAAATATGTTTTACATAATTTCATATGTATAATTGGCATCATATTTTTGCCTTCTCAATGGGAAGGGGAGGAAGCCACTACATTTTTAAAGAAAATGCATGTTAAAAATAAATAATTTTTTTAAAAATAAAAAGAAAAATTCAAAAAGAAAAAGAAAACCTTTGTGATAAATAAATATGTATAATCAAGCAAAACTAATTCTTTCATTAGCCATATCTAAAAATATGGCCATTTTGCACCCTGGGTACATCACTTTTCTTTTAGGAAGTAGCTAGCATGAAGATGCAATATTTTAGTCTCTGGATATGAATTAAATTAAATTGAATTAACTAGTGGGTATGATCTAATTCAATCCAGTCTAGTCTAGTTCAATATAGGATAAATTTATCATACTATGTTCAAGGCTATGTGCTAGTTTTTAGGAATATAAAGACCAAAACCAAACAAAAATCCCCAAACCCATTGAGTTTGCCTCCAGAAAATTTATATTCTATTAGAGAGTGCAGCATATAAATGGATAGGTATGGGCAGCTAGGTGGTGCAGTGGATAGAGCACAGGCCCTGGAGTACAGAGGATGTGAGTTCAAATTCAGCATCAGACACATAATAATAGTTGTGTGACCTTGGGCAAGTCACTTAACCCCATTGCCTTAAATAAACAAAAAAAAATTTAAAAACTTTTAAAAATTGGATAGGTATGTGGACAGTTATTAGAGTAACAAAACTGCTCAACGACTGGGGGGGGGGGCAGGAAGGCTTACCCTAAGAAGTAGCTTTCCCTAAGCAGTAGAATTGGATTTTGAAGTCATTAAATTTAGAGATTCTAAGACACTGAAAGGAGGAGGGATGAGATAACATTTCAGGAATGCAGGGGAAAGTTACAGGGTATGCAAAGGCACAGAGGAGGTCACTAATTTTGCTGATGCTTCCAAATTGGGATTGGGGAAAGATATTATCCACAGAAGAACATAGATTGAGTGATTTGAGATGTTATGGTCAATTAAGAGAGTAAGAATAAATGATGCAACCAGAGTCATGACGGGTGCCTCTCTGGTGCTCCCAAAAGACAAACACTGTGGTTTTCATGCATTATCTCCCTCCTCCCCATCCCCTAGTCCTCATGCAATGGTACTTGCCTGATAGTATTGATTGAGGTTTTGCTCCTCTTTATTTTTTCACTCAGGAAGGCTTAAGTCAAATTTGATCTTAAGACATTTCCTAGCTATGTGACCCTGGGTAAATCACTTAAAGTTTCCCTTAGTTTCTTCAACTATAAAATAGAAATATTATCTTTACTGGCATCATTTACTCTTTATTTTTATATTTATTCTTTAGTTTTTGGTTGTATCATTTATTCTTACTCTCTCAATATGCTACAACTATCTTGAATAAGCTTTGTAGTTTAAGCTGGATGAAATCCTTTCCCCAAGAGAAGCACCTGTCTTCCAGAGTCATTGTGAGGATCAGGTGAGATAATATTTGTAAAGTACTTATCACAGTGTCTGGCACATAATAGACACTTAAATGCTTACTCACTCCCTCCCTCCATCTCTTCCTTTATCCCTCCCATTCCTTCCCTCCTTTTAATCTCTTCCTTCCCTTCCTTCTCTTCCTTTACTTTCTTCCTTCCTTCTATTCCTTCCTCCCTTCCTCCCTCCCTCCCTCCCTCCCTTCCTTCCTTCCCTCCTTCCTTCCTTCCTTCCTTCCTTCCTTCCTTCCTTCCTTCCTTCCTTCCTTCCTTCCTCCCTCCCTCCCTCCCTCCCTTCCTTCCTTCCTTCCTTCCTTTCCTCCTTCCTTTCTTCCTCCCTCCCTCTCTTCCTTCCTTTCCTCCTTCCTTTCTTCCTCCCTCCCTCCCTCCCTTTCTTCCTTCCTTCCTTCATTTCTTCCTCCCGCCCTCCTTTTTTTAAAGAGATTTTTAAAATTTATTTTGAATTTTACATTTTCCCTCCTAATCTTGCTTCCCTTCCCTCATTCCCCACAAAAGGCAGTCTGTTAGTCTTTACATTGTTTCCATAGTATACATTGATCTAAACTGAATGTGATGAGAGAGAAAAATCATCTCCTTAAGGAAGAAAAATAAAGTATAAGAGATAGCAAAATTACAAAATAAGATAACATTTTATTAAAAAAATTAAAGGTAATAGTCTTTGGTCTTTGTTCAAACTCCACAATTCTTTCTCTGGATACAGAAGGTATTCTCCATCACTGATACCCCCAAATTGTCCCTGATTATTGCATTGATGGAATGAGCAAGGCCATAAAGGTTGATCATCACCCCCATGTTGCTGTTAGGGTGTACAATGTTTTTCTGGTTCTGCTCATCTCACTCAGCATCAGTTCATGCAAATCCTTCCAGGCTTCCCTGAATTCCCATCCCTCCTGGTTTCTAATAGAACAATAGTTTGTTAAGCCATTCCCCAACTGAAGGACATTTACTTAATTTCCAATTCATTGCCACCACAAACAGGGCTACTATGAATACTTTTGTACAAGTAATGTTTTTACCCTTTTTCATCATCTCTTCAGGGTATAGACCAAGTAGTGGTATTGCTGGATCAAAGGGTATGCACATTTTTATTGCCCTTTGGATATAATTCCAAATTGCTCTCCAGAAAGGCTGGATGAGTTCACAGCCCCACCAACAATAGTTAGTGTCCCAGATTTCCCACATCCCTTCCAACATTGATCATTGTCCTTTCTGGTCATATTGGCTAGTCTGAGAGATGTGAAGTGGTACCTCAGAGATGCTTTTTTCTTATGACTACGGATCATTTTGATTTCCTCAACTGTAAATTGCCTCTGCATATCCTTTGACAATTTGTCAATTGGGGAATAGTTTTTTTTTTAAATTTGACTCAGTTCTCTGTATATTTTAGAAATGACTCCTTTGTCACAAATACTAGTTGTAAAAATTGTTTCCCAATTTACTACATTTCTTTTGATCTTGGTCACAGTGGTTTTGTCTATGCAAAAGCTTTTTAATTTAATGTATTCAAAATCATCTAGTTTGTTTTTAATGATATTCTCCATCTCTTCCTTGGTCATAAACTGCTTCCCTTTCCATAGATTTGACAGGTAAACTATTCCTTGATCTCCTAGTTTGCTTATAATATTGTTTCTTTATGTCTAAATCCTAGATCCATTTTGATCTTCTCTTGGTATAGGGTATGAGGTGTTGGTCTAATCCAAGTTTCTGCCATAGTAACTTCCAATTTTCCCAAGTTTTTATTGAAGAGAGTTTTTGTCCCCAAAGCTGGATTCTTGGTCTCCCACGCTCCTTCTCATCCTCCCATCCTCCTTTCCTCACTCCTTTTCTCTCATTCCCTTCCATTCCCTCCCTCCTTTCTTCCCTTTCCCCTTCATCTTGCCCTTCCCCTTCCCTTCCTTCTTCCCTTCTTCTATGAGGGAGATGCCAACAACTAGATATTATTCTGGGTGCTCTTTTTCATAGAATCTCAGAGTTGAATTCAAAAGTCATCTAGTCCAATCAAGGCAGAAATCTCCTCTACAACATTCTCACCGAGTAATCTTCTGGCTCTCTACTTGAATACCTTCTGTAGTGAAGAACACATTACCAGATGAGTCAACTGGATCTGATAAAACTGCCTTCCTCCTAAATTCAGAGCCTTAATGATGTGTGATTCTAATAATGTTAGGTGTGATTTAGGAGGAGTGGAACTCAGAGAAAATTAGATCTCCTTATCCCTTGAAGATTTTACTTCAGGTCTGAAGCCCCTTTTATATGAATTAGGATCCAATGCTGATATTAGTGTCAGGAAGACTTGGATTATTCAAGACTAGCTTCAGGAACATTCTAATAGTGGGATTATGCAATTATTAACTTCTCAGTATCTCCAGGTAACTCATTAAGAGTATACAGTCTAGTTGCTTCTCTGCATTAGTGGAGAGGTTTTACATACGGGGAGTTCCACACAGATCCAGACAAGAAAGGTGGGGTGAGGGAGGAAGAGGGACTTATTAGGACAGGAAGCAGGTGTTTATTCTGTACCAGTGAGGTATTGCTGATTATCAGTCACAACTTTATATGACCAGAAAGAAACGCACAAAAGGAATCAGGATTATTTAACCTTGACTAAGACTTAAATCTCTTAGAAGCTTAGTTCCTGATTCCAAAGTCTAAAGATGAAGTAGGAAAGGCCCCTGAATCACTGTTTGCTCCTGCTGAGTCCAGGCTGGACTCACCAGGAGCAACATAAGAATGCTATGAACTTGAGATCTGAACTGAGAGTCAGGATGTTGAGGCTGTCTGACAATAAGGATTGCAATGAATTAAAAGAGAACTCCTCTCTCTGGATTTTCCTTTTTTGCCATATACAAATAAAACAAGTGGCAGCATAATAATGTATAGAAAATAGTTAAGAAGACAGGCTCAAAGGCAGTTAGGTAGCACAATGGATAGAGTATCCTACTTGGAATAAGGAATATGTGAATTCAAACTCTGTCTCAGGCATTGGCTAGCTGTGTCATTTGGTTTCCTCATTTGAAAAATAAAAAGGATTGGACCAGATACTATCTGAGGTATCTTCTTGGCCTGGGACTTAGAATTCTAGTTCCAAATTTCTAACAAAGGCTTCTATCAATCAGTAACCATTTATTAACCTGCTAGACACTGTGCTGAAGTCTAGGAATGATAATAATAATAATAATAATAATAATAATAATAATAATAATAATAATAATAATAAAAGACAGTTCCTGCACTCAAGGAGCTTACAATCTCATGGTTCCTAATAGGAAAAAAAATTCCTTTTCAGTCTTTACAGAGACTTTCATTTATGCAAATCAAGAAAGTATCATAATTAAAGAAAACTATCAACCCAAGCTTCACTGACTTTGCCAGTGACTACTGCAGAACTAATGTTCCAACTATAGCATAGTTCCTACTCTGTGAAACTGGTCAAATCATTTTCAGCATTTTATTGGGAACATTTCTACAGGCCATTGAATACAACTGATATCAGAAAAAACATTTTCTTTTAGATTCTAGAAACTAGAACCTACATTGAGAGTTGGAAGGGAACTAACAGGTTGAGTCCAAAATTCTAATTTTCCATGTGAAAAAAATTGAGTCTCACAGAAGTTGTGACCAGCCCAAGTCACAAAGCCAACATTTGAACCCAGATTAGCTCATCCAGCCTCTCTTGAAGACATCCAAAAGGGGAAACAATACTACCTCCCAAAATAGTTCATTTCACTTTTACACAGCTTTGTTAGGAAGTTTCCCTGGATTTCTAGCCTCTTTGCAACGCCCACCTGTTGCTCCCAGATCTGCCCCCTGGGGCCAAATAGAACCAGTCTAATCCTTCTTCCAGGTGATTGGTTTTCAAATACTTGAAGATAGATATCATGTCCCTCTCCCCCTCCCCCTCTCCCAGGTATTCTCTACTCTAGGCTAAGCATGCCTCATCCTGTCATCTCATCTTCCTATGGCATAAATTTGAGGCCCTTCAGCACCTGCTCATCCTCTTTGGACAAGCTTGTTATTGTCTTTCCTTAGATGAGATGTTCAGAACACAATATGGATAATATGTTCTGAGCATGCTAAAGAGCAGAGGGAAAACCTCCTCACTCCAGGAAGCCTAAGATTGCGTCTCATAAAGTTGACTCATCTGGTCACTACCAAGAACTTCCAGATCTTCTTTGGAACTAGGGCTCTCTGGACATGCCATTCCCATCTGGTACTTGAGAGGTTGACTTTTTGAATCAAGATGCAAGACTTACATTTATTCCTGTTATGTTTTAGCTTATCTGATTCAGTCCAGTCTTCTAATCTGTCTTTTTTGAATCCCACTTTAGTTATCCAGTTATCCATTCTTGCCTGTTTTGCCTCTTTCCCAGTTTTATTCTATCTAAAAATTTGATCAGTTTGCTATCTGTTCCTTTATTCAAAGAACTGCTAAAAATGTTAAATAGGATAGGACCAAAAAGGGCAGCTGAGGGTGCAGTGGATTGAGCACCTGGGGTCTGGAATCAGGAAGACCAGACTTCAAATCCAGCCTCAGACACTTATTAGTTGTATGACTGGGCAAATCACTTAACCCTATTTGCCTCAAATTCCTCTTCTGTCAAATAAGCTAGAGAAGCAAATGGCAAATCACTAGCTTTGTGGCCCTGGGCAAATCACTTAGTTCTGCCTCAATTTTCCTATCTGTAAAGTGAACTAGAGAAGGAAATGGCAAAGCACTCCAGTATATTTGCCAAGAAAATCTCAAAGGGGGTCTTGAAAAGTTGGACACAACAATTGAGCAACAATGGACACCTTAGGGAACTCTACATTAGGACTTCCATATTCTAAATTAGTAGTTCTCAAATTGTTTGGTCTTAGAATCTCTTTAAACTCTTAAAAATTATGGAAGACCTCCAAAGAGATTTTGTTTATGAGGGTTATATTTATCAATATTATTATATTAGAGATTAAAATGCTAGTATTGTTTTGAAAGTAATTTTGATCTTATGGAGACTTTGAGAGGGTTTGAAGTACCTATCAAGATCCCTGGCTCACATGTTGAGAATTTCTGCTCCATATCATGTCCCTCAATATTCTTAGCTGGTTGGTGAGTTTTCCTGTGCATGATTTTTTTTATTTAGGTCAACACTTTTTCCTTCACATCAGAATGGTTTCTCTTTGTATTTCTCAAAAGTCTTTTTTTGGGAGTTTTCTGTCTCTTTAGGCAGGAATAATTCTTTTGTAGTAGTAAGTTTGGATGCATTGAGTCTTACCTTTGAACCTTTTAAAATCTGTTGTCCTCAAATGCCTGATAATCCTTTCTTCTATTACAAAACTTTAAGGAGTGATTCACTTTTTCTTAAGGTTTTCATCATTTCTATCCCAACAACCAATTTCTGGTGATTAGAGTCAAATTGAGAATAGAATTTCTCTTTATTGGCTCCTGGGAAGTTGATCAGTGTTACTCACTCAGAATTATGAAGACAGGAAATCTAATGATACAGAGAAAGTTAAGCCAGAGGGAAGATCACAAGATGAGACTAGCAAAGACAGGTCTAAAAACTGGTCCTCCAGCTGTCCTCCCTGCAATTACTCCTGTTTAGAGTTCAGAGTTTTGGTGTTGTTCAGTCGTGTCCGACTCTTTGTGATCCTATTTGAGGTTTTCTTGGCAAAGATCCTGAAATGGCTTCTTCAACTCATTTTACAGATGAGGAAACTGAGGCAAAACCCTGTAGCCCAGGGTTACATAGCTTGTAAGTGTCTGAGACTGTATTTAATCTCCCAAAGATGAATCTTTCTGACTCCAGGTCTGGTACTCTATCCACTGAGTTACCTAGCTGCTCCTCAGAGAGGTAAGGAGAACAATGGAGATGGCAGAATTAGTGAAGAATGAACCTT
Source organism: Macrotis lagotis (assembly GCF_037893015.1). NCBI lineage: Eukaryota > Metazoa > Chordata > Mammalia > Peramelemorphia > Peramelidae > Macrotis > Macrotis lagotis. The sequence continues at coordinate 197,761,756 of NC_133659.1, forward strand.
GGCAAAAATGATTTCAGGAGATTATAAAAAAAGAGTGGTATACAGAAACTCAAGTCCAGGGTCTTTCTGGGAGTGAAAAATTTCTAGCCCTACATTCCAGTGTATCTAATACTGTCCATTGTCTTGTATGAACTATGGAATTTATTATCCTTAGAGCAGACAAACTTGTAAGCCCTTTGCTAAAGGACTAAGCCTGGTTACTTCCAGTTGAGCTTGGAATAGTTAAATGAGCTATTGCCAAGGTTTCATGGCTCCAGGTTGTAACCCATAGAATGATAGCTATCTATCACCATGCAGGAGACCTTGGGCAAGTAGATAGGTATCTCTGTTTTGGTTTTTGCAAGGCAATGGGATTAAGTGACTTGCCCAAGGTCACACAGCTAGGTAATTAGTAAGTGTCTGAGGTTGGATATGAACTCAGGTCCTCCTGACTCCAGGTATGGTGCTCTATCCACTGTGCAACCTAGCTGCCCCTAGATCAGTATCTCTGGACCTCAGTTTCCTGATGCTTAAAGGGTGAGGTTCATATATAATTTAATCAAAACATGATATGAATGCAATATGCTCTTTTGGTGTTCTTGTGGAATTAATTAAATAGAATCATTTCCTTCAGCTTAGGGTTGCTCACTGGTAGAAAAATTAAGTTCCATACTTTTAATGATCTTTTACCACATCATATTTTAAGGTTTGCTTTAAGGCAATCTTTGGAGGCATAGCATCAAATCAGTTAGATTGACGTTTGGTTCCCAACTAAGATAGTTCATCATGAAAACACTGATTGATCTCTTCCTCTCCTAGGAGAATGAGAAATTCCTGTTTGGGGAAGATGGGCCAGATAACTAACTCCTCAGGCAACCTTATCAGCATAGCCCCCATGGGAGGAGCCTTTTGATTTGGAAATAAAAAAGCCCTGAGAAGGCTGAGAAACACGATCCTGTAAACCACTGGGCTCAGGATTTAAAGACAGAAGTGGTCTGAATATAGATAACCCTCAACTTTAATGTTGGTCAAATGAATTAATGACCTTTAAACTGAACTATCTATCATCACCAGTGATGAATCACAAGCTTAGGTATATACACCAGTTCCAAATCAACCTTGTGAATAATTATAAAGCATCATATTAGCTCACAAATCTTCCTTTCCGGACAAAAGTGCTCAGACAGTAAAGTAAATCAAATCATTGCTCTTTACAAATCCTATAAAACTTCTACTTATCCAGGGCAAATAACTATTTTCTGTTCACTCTCATTCCCATCCTTGCACCAGGGACTAGGGATTTTACTGACACAATGCCAGGCCTTGGATAGAGAAAAGTCTGACTGTTTAGATGGATGAGTGGTTGTTGGCAAGGTTGATGAGTATCCTGCTGTCACTCCAAATCATGCATTGGAATTCTCCCTCCTAATATTCCCACCAACCCAACATCCACATACTACTAAACTGACCAGCGTAGGACCCTTCCATATCTGTCCTTATGGGTTTTTTTTCGTTAGACTCTATCAAACTCCTTATTTAATGAATCTTGCAAAATATGAAAAGCCCATTTCCTCTATTATCTTAAAGGCTACCAGATTTTCTAAGTATCTTTTGCATAGTGCTAAGACCCCTTAATGAATCAAGGTAAAGCCATTAATAAGATGGGAATGCTATTGGAATAGAGAGAATAAGTAAGTTTGCATTAATTTCCCACCCAGAAGGGTGGTCTCTCAGGGACAAGAGATTCTTCCTTTTCAATCTTTCTTTTTATTTTTCCAAAGGGCTCTGGGAGCAGGTGAAGCATGTGGCTGGGAGGATTGATCACAGTCCCATGGGAAGACAGGATCTACAGCCGGGACCCAGGCTCAGAAAGCATTGAACAAAACAGACTAATGCCAGATGGCCATGTGGTAAATTACCTGGACCTAACCCACCCGATGAATGGGACTTTTTTCTCCTTCCTTTTTCTCAAGATTTTCACCCTACTCTGGATGCTCTGTGTTTTTGTTTTTTGTTTTTTAAAGAGGCTCTCTCTTTGGTTTTCTAGGGTCTGACAGGCACAGACCCCAGAGCTAATCTTTGCACATGTTAAGAGAAAATAAAAATTTTAAAAATGCCATCTCCAGCAGGACAGGTTGGGCTGATCTGAGCTCTCTGCCTGATAACAGCAATCACTTTTCAAACTGTTACTTATGATGGGATTCCTCAGTGTCTACAAGGTGAGAAGTATGAGGCAGGACAGCCCCTTGTGGTCTCCTCTAACTGCTCCCATCCAAATTTGACATCCCCCTTTACATGCTGGTGAAAAGCCATAGTTTTAATGAGGATAAAGCAGTAGGCTGGGTCAAGACTAGTTTGGAAGAGGCTTTTGAACTTTAAGCACCTGATAAGCTGCCCAAATAGCAGCCATTCATTATTGTCTCATTTTTTTCCAGAAGGCTGTTCTGCTTAAGAAGCATTTATGAACAATAGATTCAAAACCCAGTCTCTTTGTAAAGAGGTTTCACCTGGAAATACAGTCAAGTGATTTTTTTGTGAACCAGCAACTTGGGCAAGGCTTGTTCACCAGCTCTAATGGAGTCTCACAGAAGTCTTTGAGGCCATCCAGCCATGATTTTTTTTTTATTTTCTTTAGTTGTAGGAATGAGAAGTATTCTTGTTTCCTTTGAAATAAGAACAGTTTCCTTCCCTCCCCCACAACTAGCCACACCTTTCTTTGACCTATATAAGGAAAAAATGCAATCCAATGAAAAGCTCATTAGTACTGCTTTTCTTCCTCTTATTTTTTTTTTTTATCAGAGTAGCACTCTGAACTCATCATACAGCCATTGATTTTGACATACTGATAGGCAGGCTCAATCTTCTTGTTCTACAAATGATTGGGATGCACTTAGTAGGATCAACTACCCAGCCTTGGGACAATTTTACATTTTCTGTAGAAGGCTATTAAAATCCAGGCTAATGATTTTTTTTTTCTGTTGGGGGGCTTTTACAAAAAAAGAAAAAACATGGGAAGGGGATTCTCAGAAGAAAGAAGAAAGTTATTTTCTATTTGAGCTATCACATTCTTGTACCTGGGAAACAGAATTAGTAGCACTCTTCTTGTTCTCTAAGATGGTCTACATCATTACCTAGAAAGCTCGCATGCATACTTTAAGCTGCAGAAAATATGCTTCCACCTCCTCTCCCCTCCCCTACCTCCCCTATAAGGAGCCTGAATGCTCCCTCCACCTCACCTTAGACTGCCAAGTGTTAAATCAAGGTAACTTGGTGATGCTTGCTCTAAGTGATACATATTTTAAAAGCAGTCTTTTCATACTTACGTATTCTATATTAAAAGTGGTAAAAAGGTCATGTTTCCGGCGAGTATTCCAGTAGCCGACTTAATTATTTAATAATAGTACATTGATTACATTGTAATTATCCTTGCTGTAGTCAGGTATTAGTATCCGATGGAAATTTCCTACAAACCTGCTATATCCAAAGTTTTGTAAAAAGTTGTAGAGGTTGTTGATCTTTTTGATTTTATATTCTAAAGAATTCTCTTTTTATAAATATTATTTATTATACAATGTATATACCTTTGAGTTAACTAAGATTATATATTATATAAATATATTATATATATATTTGGAGAAAATATATTTCATCATGCAGTTTTTTTTCTGTTAAGTCATTAAAGATAAGGTAAACAAACTTAAAACTGACATGTGGTTACAGTCTATGTACTTTACAGATGAACTCACACAAGGCAACAATATAAAATTTCAAACCTCAGCTTTCTAGTCCCTGGCCCCAGCTCAAGATTCTTTCCCCTACTGTGCCTTTGGAAGAATGTTGGCTTTTTGTTTTTATTTTTGTTTTTTTTTTTTTTAGGTTTTTTGCAAGGCAATGGGGTTAAGTGGCTTGCCCAAGGCCACACAGCTAGGTAATTATTAAGTGTCTGAGGCTGGATTTGAACTCAGGTACTCCTGACTCCAGGGCTGGTGCTCTATCCACTGCACCACCTAGCCACCCCTGGAAGAATATTCTAAACATAATTTCACATAGTAAAATCTGAGCTACTAACAATGTAAAGTTACCAGAGGCAACTTTCTGCTTAAATAAATTCAATTTACATGATTTATAAGTTGTAAAATTGTTAACAGTGAGTATTGATTAAATTTACAGAGCTTGATACATTTTATTTACATTTCAGCCTGGACATTATATATTAGATTAGCAGTATCTTCTGCTAAACTGAAATTTTGCAGACTGATTTTTAAAAAATCAGATATCACATTTCCTTCCATAAAAAGGAGAGCTATATTCTGGATACTTTCAGGACTCCCTGTCTCATCTGAAGCTGTTTTGGTTGGAAGTGGACAAGGTGGGAGTTTTGATGGGTAAAAAGAGAAGACCTTTGAGTCAAGAATGTACCATAAGGAAGTGCCATTGGACTGCCAACCAATTTAGTCCCTTCACAAAATGTTCTCAATTTATAGTATATTGGGAATTTTATGAGGGAAGTCCATGGGAATATAATATTTGTTTTGCAGGCATCTTTGATAAAACTGGTATATTTTACAAAATGCTGGTCTTTAAAAATGTAAATATCACTGTAAAATATCACTGTTTCCTCCAGGCCCTACCACAAGGAATAAGTCATAGAATGAGGATGATGACTGGTGAGTGGGAAATGGCATTCCAGGTCTCTTAATTTCACAGAAAACAGGATTTGTAGACTGACAGTTAAGAGTAGGAATTCTCAGTAGGTGTATTCCAGGTGAATGGGTTTGTTTTTTGGTTTGAAATACCAAGTTTAGCTAATTCTTATAAAGCATGAGATTCAATAATTCAGAATGGGGAACGGTTCTTCCCATTTTTAGACCCAGTTGCACAGTTCTACCTATAGCAACTCTCTCTGAAGCTCAAGTGTTTTAGTATTTTCATAATACTATTTATTTATTCTGTACTTTCTCTTATCATCAAACAACCTTTAGAATTTATAGTAATGAGGATTAAGGATGGATCAATATTTACCAGTGTACTCCAAAAAGAGTTTGGAGAGAATATTTTTCCATTCTTTTGTAATTGACTCCTTAATAATCAACTTCAATCAATTTTAATCAGACATCATGAGGATTACTGTGAGCTTTTAAGTTAGCACATATCCCAGAGGACAACTTGGGGGAAACAGCCTTAGAAGAATAAGGTGAAAGAAATGATGTTTATTTTTAAGTGGTAAAGGAGACACAGGATCAGGAGGAGGGCAAGAAGGGTGTGAAGGGAACACAATAGTTGTCTTATTTGAAAGGCTGTCATCCCAGAGAGAATTATGTTCTATGTAACCCCAGAGGGCAAAAACTATCAGCAGTATGTAGATGTTAGATATTATTTTGATAGAAGTTCTCAATAATTGGAACTTTGCAAAAATTAAATGGGCAGGAGGTAGTTGCATCCCCTTCCTTCCATTCTTCAAAGCAGGCTGAAATCATTTGGACCAGTGCTGCCAAGGCAACCACAGGTGGGACTCAAAATTCAATAAATCTAGGAGTTTTGTAGGGCTTGAATTATTTGACTAAATACAGTAGACTAATTTTTAAATTTTGGCCCTTGTCAGGAAAAAAGATTTAGTGCTATAAAGTACCCCTGCTACAAGGCCTTAACATAAGGGAGGGAAAACCAGATCTATCTCTTGATCTCTCTCTCTCCTATGAACTGATGAAAGGTCAGTGACAAACTGCAGTTTACCCTGAGGAAACTCACCATGTTCTAGCATCATAGGTTGAAAGAACTAAGAATACTAAGAATATAATTTTCCTCATGGAAATGGCCACAAAGAATTAACAAAAAGAAAGGAAATAAGATCTTCAAGAAAAGATAAAATGAAAACTAATTAGAAGGTTCACTTCTACGTTATATCATTTACTATGGAAGAAAGAAGGGAAAATAATGGGAGAAGTGCAGAGAAAAGAAGCAAAAATGATGGAAAAAGGCATGGAGAGACAAGGAAATGGTGATGCTAAGCAGCAGAATAAATGGCAATTTTACATACTTTTTTTTCCTTGATTGATGATGGAAAGTAAATTAATTGGTGGGGGGATGGAATTATAGTTGCTATTGGTGATTCTCTCCTGCCTCTCATTTCATTCTCCACCCCCCTCTTGCAAAAAAAGAAACCCAATAAATGTTTTGCAGGGGGAGAGGGTGTATGATGTTCCTGTTCATCTTATGTTCCTGAAGTAATACAGGATTGAGACTATGTCAATGGCCTATCTCATCTTGCAAATTTTATGCTATTTCTGTTCATGTAGTAGGGATTCTTATTGATCAGAGGTGATATTTTTAAAAATTTGAATGCTTTGTCATAGAGCACAAACACCCAGTGGGTTTATTTCAAGAACATGGTCCTGGCAATGCCTGACAGAACATAAGCAGTTGGATATATTTTTAGTGTCTCAATTAAAAATTCACAGATAACATTATTATTACTGGTACAAACCATTCATTGTTTCCACTGCTTTGAAGAGATTTACAAGCAGGTTACCAGAGAAAGAAAAAGAAAGAATGCTTCTATCTTTAAACTGGATTTGTCTTTACCTGAGACTATGGTTTTTTTTGAATAGAATGTGTTCACCATCAGTTGTAGTCAGATACTAAAAAGCTAGGTTTAGTGAACTGTTATTGAAGCCCAAAGGAGTTTCAAAATACCTGCATTAAAAAAAATGTAAGGAGATTTACATTATTTTAGAGATAATTATACTTTATATCCAAGGGTGTGCTAGAGCCAGTTCCAAAAATTTCATGAGAGTTGATGGTTAAATTTTTCAATGTGTAAATATTTACTCCCTGGAAATGTGCAAATGCTACAAATCAGGGCTTGATTTATTGTTTTGATGCTTATCTAAAGTGAAAGAAAAAGAAAGTGAAAGAAAATATTAATAAAGTGGATTAAATGGCAAAGTGTGTCATACATTCTGCCACTGCCCTCTTAGAGCTGGTTGTTAAACAATTATTAGCACATCACTGGTTATATCCCTTTCTATAGTAAAAAAAAAAAGGCTTACCAAATAAAGAGCTTAAGTCACTGACCCAAGAGTGAAGAGTGAGGATTGAAGGGAAGTGTGAATAAGGTAAGAAGTCATTCTCCTTTTTTGAAGTTTTAAAAGAAATCTGATAGAAATCATTTGATTGTTCATCTGGGGAGGAAGCTCCCTGTTGGACTATAAATAAGTTGTGTGCTGGTTAACTTCAGATTTGTAATTGCTGGGTTCTTGCTTTTAAGCCATTCTTAGGATACTTCATCAAGCACATTTCCAGAGAAATCAACAGTGAATCAAAGTAGTTTGACTTTGAGTTTTCAGATGCCGTTGGACACTCCTTAGGGAGATTTAGAGAGAGACCACCTCCGCCCCCCCCCCCCCCCCCCCCAATGCCAAGGCTTCAGGTTGTCCTAGGAGAAGTCTAGATCAGGAACAAAAACTTCTGGGATGGGATGGTCTACATTCTAATTTGGTGACTTCGGGTTTCAGAGGTACTCTGAAGGAGTTTACACATACCACAAAAAAATGCAAAACAAGTAATAAACCCACTCATATCCCCCAAATCCCAGAGGGACCCCAAAATTTACCATGAAAAGTTCTGTGAAGAGCCCCAAGGGGAAGGGTGGAACTGCTTAATTTGTATGCTTCAGAGAAGGGTATGGTTCTAATTAAGAAGTTTCTCTTTCTAATTTCGTTACTGACTTATTGCATGGCCTCTGTACCTCAGTTTCCCAATGGGAAAAATAAAATAAAGTACTTGCAATTTTATTTGTAGTATACCTCTTTTATACTTAACTTGTGATTGATAGTGGGGGAAAAATATAACCACACTTAAAAAATAGTATCCTTACTCTATTCTCCACCCCTAAAGAAAGACTGAACTAAGTAGCTTCTGCTGGTATCTTAATTCTCTTCACAACCTAGTCAATAGACTACCCAACTACTTGAGCAAAGTCATGAGGCTGACAAACTTTTCCAAGTATAGGTGCTATTTATTGCATCCAGTCATTGGCATTAAATATGATATAGTTTTCAATATATCCTTGGACAAAAGCACAATAAAAACATTTACCTCATTTAACCAGAGACATTAAGTTAATATAATATGTGCTGATTTCCTGGGAAGAGGAAGTTGCAAGATTTTACACAGAGAGGGATCACCATGGATACTGGCCACTGGAAATCACAGATTTTCACAGTACACATCACTTAAAATGAATAGAGGATGAAAATCCCAAAAGAAAGCTGATGACATGCATAAGACTGCTAAAAGTCTACCCAGCAAGGCTGGAGAATGGTCTGCTTTCCCACCTGGAGGACAAATCACGCTGGGGTTGGAAGTCTGGCGGTGGGTTGGCCAGGCCAGCATCAAACTCTGCCATTGGGCTTGGGTTGCTTGTCCTATGAAGGTAGGGCTGATGGAGAAAGTGGCATGCTCTGCAAGCCTCATTACCAAATGAGTTGACCTAATTAGACACAATCTAACTCAGTTATCAGAAAAGCCATCAAAAAGAAATTAGTTGATTGCCTTGCCTCTTTTGGAAGAAACAGGCAGATGATAACTAAAATTTGACATACTTGCTACAATGAGATCAAAAGATTAGGGGAAAGGGAGTATTTTTGGATATTTCAATTAATAAAAATAGCATATTCCCTAGATACTGCATAGTATAGATCAGCACTTTGGTAGCTGGTTCCAAAGGAAGAAAAGCTAGACTGTAATTTTAGTTTTCTCATTGGGGAAAGAAAAATTTAGGGATTCTAACAAACTTCATGGTGCACTAATGAATTGGCTCTTTTAATGTTGAACACTAATTAGCACAAAAGAAGTTTCTGAATGATTTTTAATAAATCATTACTGTTTAGGGTAATACACTTTCCCACAAATAACTCTTACTGGTTTTTAACAACCATTTAAAGTAGTAATAGGCTGAATTTCTCCAAATCAAATAAATAATATTAAGGGGAAATTCTGGGTTTTCAACACATTGCTGCCTCTATAGTGATATTCTGTTCTCCTACCAGGAAAAATATTCTGACTACAAATTGCAAACTTCATTCAAACAAACAAATAAACAAAGAAAGAGAAAGTGTGAAATTCAGATTCATATATGTATAGGCAAAGGTAATAATGGATATTCTGGAAATCTGTAATCTAATCTTTGTCTTTGACATCTAAATACATCAATGATACATAAAGAATCACATCCCTCTGAGGTTCCATTCACGTCCCACTTCTTTATGATGATTTTGGTCTCAGTTAAACAAGCAAGATGTTTACTTGCAATGCTCATTAAATTTACTGGTGGTATATGGGGCAGGACACTTGAAATGTATGTTAGCAAGTAAAGTACATTCCTTCCACACCTAAAAACTGAGTGAGAATGTCTTCTCTTGATCTGCACAGAAACAGAAACACAACACCCAAGCAACCTATCACCTGCCACAAAAACACCAGAGTATCTAAGACGAGGATAAGGAATGAGAATATATTGCACTACACATGCAGACAGGGCTTATGGAAGGTAGAGTTGCATTTCCATTTGTCCAGTGCCCTTGAATAAGATGCATGGTGGTCATCTTCACCTTGGTCACTTTCCTTGGTCACTTTGTACTGCAGACAGTCCACATTCAATCATAGTCAAGGGGATTACTGCAAAGAAACATGAAGGAGACCATTACTAGACTGATGGGACTATCCCTCATTTATCACATGAACCTTCCCAAAAGCAAACCAGTAAAAAAAGTCTTTCAGAGCTTTTCCTTCCTATAACTGCAGTGGCTATATACAGAAAAAGCATTTCAAAACAGGGCAAGATCATATTCACTAAATATGCACCATTAGTTTTTACTGATAACAAGTTTAGAGACAGAGGTCAGGGAAAACAAATCATCAGCAAAATATTTGTGTTTGTTTTTTGATCACACCTAAAATGATAGCAAATACTTTTGGAAAGAAATACAAGTATGGCTGAGAATTCTAATATGTAAACAACAGCAACTATTAGAAACATGGATGCAGCAGGATTAAACAGAGGCAGCTATCAAAATGTAAGCTGGGTTGACAGCTTTAAATGTATCTACTTACGCCCCTTCTTCTCTTAAGAGTGCCAGGAATTTTCTCACACGGTATTCAGGATCCATCTAAATATAACAGAAAAGAAAAGAAATCTAGGTTAACAATATACTGTACATCAAGTAAACTATATACTTATTTCATCCTAAATAAACACTAATAGCACCATTTCAGTTACCTTCTGACTGACCAACGAAGCACCTTGTCAGGCTTTTCTACATTAATATGATCTATAACAGACTACCAAGTTATTTTGAAACAGAGCCAGGTCTTCAAACACAGCTTCCCACATTCAGGTCTACAACAGGGTGCCATTATTTTGATCGGTTTAGTTGCCCACACAAAGAACTTCAGGAGTTCTTTAGCTATAGCCAGCATAAGAAAAACATTACATGCTCATAAGACATGTATAAGTAACTTGGGCAGGTGACCATTAACAAAGAACTCAAATTAAATACATTAAACTCTTGGCCTAGAGTCAGGAAAACCTGAATTCAAATCCAATCTCAGATACTAGCAAGTCAATGAACCTGTTTGCCTCAGTTTCTTTATGAGGATAATAACATCCACTTCAGAGGGTTAAATGCTTAGCTTATAGCTCCTGGCATTCTCCATTCCCTCATCTAACGATTAAGAGAAAATCTCTTCAATCAATACACAGGGTCAGGTCAAAAAAGGGGCAAAACTAAAACTGAAACAAAACAAAAGTACTACTAAATCTGAAACAAAACAAGTTTGAATGATAACTTAATGACCAGTCATGAAACTGAACAGAAGACTTATGAATCACTCTGTCATGATCAACAATTTCCCTTCTCTGGGTCTTAGTTTCCACCTAAAAAGAGGGGTGTTGTGAAGTTGAAAGCAGAAAGAAGGCCATTAGAATTCTTCAAGAAAAGAAGCGGGGGGGGGGGGGGGGGGGGAAGCTAGGTGGCGTAGTGGATAAAGCACCGGCCTTGGAGTCAGGAATACCTGGGTTCAAATTCCATCTCAGACACTTAATAGTTATCTAGCTGTGTGGCTTTGGGAAAGCCACTTAACCCCATTTGCCTTGAAAAAACCTAAAAAAAAAAGAAAAAAGAAAAGAAAAGAAGCAGAACTTAAGATAGTTCTGTTAATAGTCACATCACTGATTTCCATTTTTAACTTCTATAAAGTAAAAATAAATTTCCCTACCACTTTCCACTCATACTGATCTAGCAGAAATGTCAAATGATTTTGAAAATGATCACATCAAAAATCATTTCAAGTGCTCCAAGAGGAGCTTGGATTGTAAGAAACATACCTAATTTAAAAAAATGTTCTAGGACAAGAGTCTGATTCCCCAAGAGGGAACTCCCTTCCCTTCAGGAACAGCTTTCTGGGTACAAATGCAATTGAATTTCTTTTTAAGATTACTGACTTTTTCTATCTCAGGAAACAAGAAAAAGAGTTTCATATGCATCACAGTTGAGAGGTCATACTACAAACCACTTAGGAAAAGTGTGACTTTTTAATAAAAGAAACATTCTTCTTCCTTAGAAATAAAACTACATGTGACTCAATTGTCAAATTTTTAAAAAATGAAATTGGCTACAACTCTGTTGTAGTCAGTACTTGCAGGTCTTTGCCCATTAAATATATTTAATATGTGTGAGCAATGACTTACTGACTTGCCTGTAGCTATGGAATTAAAAGTCAAGAGAAAGAGAGGAAAAAAGTAATCTAGATAAATGACTTTATTCCCTCAGGTGACATCTAGTCAGAGCAGATCCTCAGTACTGTGCAAGTTTTAACAGAATTGTGTATGGTGAACAGAGAGGTAACATGACTTATATTCTGCTAAACTACATGCCTCTTCACTTAGGTTCAGCCTCTCTTAAGCAGATCTAAAGAGAATTCATTCAGCTGCACGAAATCCATTTGACATGAAGGAGTTCAAACCTAGAGGTCTATGAAATGTCAGTTGGCTGAAGATTAGGCCCAAGTGCAACACTCTTCTTTTTACCCCAAATACATAAGAGGCATTAACTTGATCCCTGACTTGGAGGCATCAAAGGAAGAAGGTGGGGGTTGGGGGGAAAAGAGCTACATATTTTTCTTTATGCAATGATTTTTTTTTAAGTTCTGAGACTAAAAAATGAAGAATGCAGCTGAGCACTCTGACAGATTTATCATCTTCCAAGAAAAGAGCCAATACACCTGTATCTATACCTTTACCAAAAAGAATCTTGAACAAGGTGATTAGTCTGCAATTTTAATTTACTACTGCAAGTAAATCAGTTTATTCAAAAATAGCACAGTTAGTATTTTAATTCATCCTCCAAAGTTTAGATTCCTAAAACCATACATTTAAAGTAATCAGCAGGGGACTCATTTTTATAATGTTCATATTTTTCTCTAAACATTTGTTCATGAATCCAATGATGAATTTCAGATTTCTCTTTTCTTTTAATGAATTCTCAATTTTTTTTTTTAGGTTTTTTTTTCCAGGCAAATGGGGTTAAGTGGCTTGACCAAGGCCACACAGCTAGGTAGTTATTAAGTGTCTGAGACCAGATTTGAACTTAGGTACTCCTGACTCCAGGGCCGGTGCTTTATCCACTACGCCACCTAGCCACCTCACGAATTCTCAGTTTTTAAAAATCTGTTTTGCTGTGAAATATATTGAACAGAAAAGGCAATTAGGGATGCTATTCTGAAGATAAGGTGGGAAAATACGAAAGGTCAGGTAACAAATTGGATTGGAAATGTTGGCTGGGCTCAACATCCAGAGTGAGAGAAAAAAAAAGGCAAAGACCAAAATTAGGAAATTTCTTTCCCTGTAAACTAAGTACTGGGGACAAGGCTTGCAATAGTAGAGACAAAGACAAAAGAGCTCCAATTCTATTGTGGTAGGGTTTTCATTGAATTCTTCTAGAATATTCTTCACTTTAGTATGGTATAGAAAGAGCATTGGGTTGAATCCAGATAAGGTTTCATGACGTTCTCATGGAACCACTGAACTATTTTATAGATCCAGTACTGTACTGTATTGAACCAGTCTTGAATGTTTGTTAGAATTCATTTGTAAATTTATCTGAATAAACTCATCCTGTTATTCCCCCCCCCCCCCAAACTTTTGGGAGTTCATTTATGGCTTGTTCTTTGTCTTTTTCTGATATTGAGTTATTTAAATAATCTGATTCCTATGCCAATCTGGGCATTTCATATTTTTGTAAATATTAATCGTTTTCATCTATGTTACTGATTTTGCTGGCATATCATTGGACAAATGGTTTCCTTTATTTCATTTTCAGTTGGGAATGTTCCTTTTTAAGTTTTTTTTTTTTTGCAAGGCAATGGGGTTAAGTGGCTTGCCCAAGGCCACACAGCTAGGTAATTATTAAGTGTCACATGAGGCCAGATTTGAGCTCAGGTACTCCTGACACCAGGGTTGGTGCTCTATCTATTTTGCCACCTAGCTACCCCACCATTTTTAGTTTTGATAAGAACAATAGGGTTTATCTCTTTTTAATGAGACAAGTTAACTTTATTTCATGCTTTCAATGGTTACTTTTTACTTTGAACATTAGCATTGGGTTACATATATAAAAGCTCAGCACCTTAGAAATATGCAATAATAGACCTTGTACCAATGTCTTACAAGAATAAGCTATATACAATACTTCACTGCAGCAGGTAGGCTACTTCTTTAATGAGATGAGTTGATTTTATATATTTCATTGTTTTAGTTCTAAGAATTTTAATTCAATATTTTCTTTACTGCTTTCAGTTTTGTTAATATTTTCTTTGATTTTCAGAAATTCTCTGATGTTTTGCTGAAATTTTTTGATTTGTTGCTCTTCTAGGTTTTTTTTAAATTATATGATCAATTAATTGAGGGTTGTTTTTTTTTTTTGGATGATGAAAGCATTTAGAAGAAGAATTGTTAATTTAGGGTCCATGTATAGATTTCAGGAGATAAATATTTTCACTAACCTCTAAATTAAATTTATTATTTCCTTCAGTTATAAATGTAGGCAATAAGCATTATTCTGAGAAGGGGTACAAAGGCTTCACCAAAGGATTCCAAGACATGCAAAACTTTAAGAATTTCTATTTCAGAGATATAAATTTTCTCTTAAATTGTTTTTAGTGGTCATGGTATGTAGTTGTGGCTTGTAGTCTCTTTGCTGACACTTTCTATCAAATCTATGCTTTATCCTCTAATACATGCCTTTTTAGAATTATTTAATCTCCAATTAAATTTTTTTGCTTATTTGTGGGGCAATGGGGATAAATGACTTGCCCAAGGTTACATAGCTAATAATTATCAAGTGACTGAGGCCATATTTGAACTCATGGCTTCCTCACTCCAGGGCCAGTGCTCTATCCACTGTGTCACCTAATTGCCCTCTATCAAATTAATTTTTCATCTTCTCTTTAAAGATCCTTCATTGAATATAATTTCTATTGCATTTATTCAATAAAGAGTCTAGTATTTCTGCTTTTCTGTATTTGTTTTTTTTTTATGGACCAATAAAGGATCTATCTTTGTCTATCATCTCTAATTTCCCTAAAGTTTTATTTGGGTGTTTAACTTCTTTGTTCTTTATCTTTTTGTTATATTTATCTAGTTCTGAAAGGGATACATTGAAGTTGTCCCTCATCATTAGATTTACTGAATAATTCTTCCTTCAAGTTTATTAACTTTTCCTTTACATAGTTAATGCTATACCAGGTCTCTCTGTGTATAAAAAATATTTCTGCTTCATACCTGTAAAGTTTTTATACACAATAGTTCTGCATATTTCATATTTCTTCCATTAGCCTTCCTTTTTTTGAATGTATATGAAACATAATAGATCCTCCTTCTAGCCCTTTATTTGTATGAATTTTTATGTTTCAAATGTTTCTTGTAGACAAAATATTGTTCTACTTTCTAATCCATTCTACTATATCCTTTTCCATTTTATGAGTGAATTCATTCCATTTGCATTCATGAAGAATGTAGATTTTTGCATTTCCTTACATCCCATTCTCTTACATCCCTTGTACCCCCCCCTTTACAAAGAAGGTAATTGGGGGGAAAGGAAGATTTTGTTTAATACCAGTGATCTTCAATTGAAGGGATGTTTCTGTTCTGCTTACCTTTTCTTCTCTTTGCCTAGTCTTCAATCATATTTTTCTTCTAGTTTCCTTTTTATGCTGTATCTTGTGATGTTGAAATTTAAGACTATTCTCTTCTCAATATTATCTTCTGTCTCTCCTTCTCTGTTTCCTCCTATTCCCCCTGCTGAGATTAATTTATTTGTACCCTGTTGCTTGTATATGTGGGTACAAGCATGTGTATGAATATATTCACCTTTCCTTGGTCAAGGTTCAGATAAAAATGAGGTTCATGGGATAATTCCCCTGGACCTTTTCCTTTATATTCTCAAAGTCTTCACCTTGTATGTCACTATTATATGAGAAACTAAAGTTCCTTCCCCTTTCCTCTCCTTCATTTAACAGAATAAAGTTCCTTCCCTTTTCCTCTCCTTTATTTCACAGTATATTCCTCTATTCCAACCATTTCCTTCTTCTAGGAACATAAAGCAGAACAGAACACTCCTAGACCTTCTGCCTAACTAATTTTGGTCTATCTATGATACTTGAAGACATAAAAATCCTGAGAGAAACTGAGAGGAATGTCCTCCCTATGTTAGAATGTAAACAATCCATCATCATACAGTCCCTTCTAATGATCAAATGTATTTACCTTTCTGTTTTTAATGCTCTCTGAATTTGTGCTTCTAAAATTCTGTGCAGTTCAATTATTTTTTTATCAGGGATGCTTGGAAGTCCTCTCTTTCAATAAAGTTTTATTTTTTCCCTCTCTAGTAATTTATTAAGTTTTGCTGGGTAGATTATTCTTTGTGGTAAGCTTTTATATTTACCTTCTGGACTATTACATTACAGGCTTTCCTCTCCCTTCTAAAGTCGTCTGTTTCTCTGAATGTGGCTCCTCAGCATTTTAATTCATCTCTTTCTAGTAGCTTCCAGTTTTTTTTTTCCTTTTGACCTGGAATCCTTGGATTTTGGTTATGGTCTTGTTCCCTCTCCTTCCTTCTCCTTTCCTCCCTGGCATATTACCTTATTCCTCCCTCCCAATTCCTTCTGCCTGACTTATTCAAGTTTATACATGATCTATGAAGACAAGAAAGTTTTGCTTTTTCTTTCTATAATAAGATTCATTTTTTAAACCTTCTAATATATATACCTATTCCTTGAAGTTTTTGTATTTTTGGTACTCCTTTCAGGAGGTGACTAATAGTTTGTTTTTACTTTGCCCTCTTGTTGCAGTTCTTATTTATGGGGCAGTTTTTTTATTTATGATTTCTTCAAATAATTACATTTGGATTATATCTGAATTGTTTTGATTTTATTCATGATGTTCAGGTAGTCCAAAGATTCTAATTATAGTAAAATTTCTTTTGCTTCTATTTTCAGTCTTTTATTTTATATCTTTAATTTAATATTTATTGTTTTCTTAAAGAGTCATTGCTTGTGGTTTGGCTCAAATTCTAGGGAGTTCAATTCCAGGGCAAGTCTTACCATTATCAATTTTAAGTATTAATTTTCCTTGCAAGGTTTTTCTCCTTAAGCTGTTAATTTCTCTAATACTGCATTTTGTATTCCTTATATTTCATTTCTTCCAGGTACTCCTTTATTTATTGGTGCTAGGATTTTCTTTTCTCTGAGGCTCTATTTAGATATGTGAAGTTATTACTCTTTTCCACTGAGTTTATCTCTTGGGTTTACCTCAGTCCTAGGTATTTCTTGATTGTATTCAGCATTTTGTTCTATTTACTAATTATCTCTAGCCTCAATTTCTGAATTGGGGCTTTGGGTTTGGATGCCATTTTGTTCTCTTTCTAACTCTTGCATGGGCAAATCCTGTTTGGTCCTGTATATGGTAAGACTTGATCCTGCTTTCTGCAGGAATTATTGAGTTTTGGCTCAGTTTCCTAGTGACTTTACTTAGATTTTGTCCTTGGACCCTTTTTGGTCTCATTCTTTTTCCATAGTTCCAAACCTAGATTTGGTTCTGCTGTGAGTCTGATAGGTCCACCCAGATGCTATTCATGGTGCTGATAGCAGGTTTACTGGGAGACCCCAAAATGCTTTGCTTCTGAGGGGTTAACGTGGACTATTTCTACTTGTGTGGCTTGGGATGAGTTTTCTAGGCCTCAAGTTACCTGGTGCTTTGCTGTCTGCAGTGCCTTGAGTGGGGCTGCCTGGGCACTGAATTTTGTTGGAAATGCACACTATACTGTCTAGTGCCAGCCTGGCTCCATCTCCTGCTGTTTTTTTGGCAGGCTGCCTAGGCACTAATCTCTGGGCACTGAACAACCAAGAGCTAGTCTGAATCCATGCTTTGGCTTCTGGGATTCTTTTGTGCACTGTATGGAAAAGTTTGTAACTATATTTTTCTAATTTTATCATTGTTCGTTCTACTGTAATCTTAATTTTTTTTTTCCCTAGGGTGTTTGTGGGTAAAATAGGCTTCCAAAGGTCTTAACATGCCATCATCTTCCCAAAATTCCAAGGCCAATCTTTTTAACATTAATATCTCTGGTGTTCTATGGTTGTGAATCATGGAGTATCACAACTTTTGAAGAATCTAAATTGAAAGCCACAAAGGAACAGAGTCAGCATGGAAGGGATATTACCATTACTGAACTGTGTTCAAGAAGCTGTATAGAGGAGAACAAAAAGATTTGTGACTAAATAAGAAAGTGGGATGGTAATATATGGAGTATAGGTAATAAATGTGAGGATATTTTTCATGCTATCCCTGGGACCTTTGTAATGTAAGAAGCCCTGGAGGAAAAGCTTCAGCATGTGTGGCCTCCTTTGGAAAATTAATAAGAAAGGGATTTTTTTTTAATTTCTGAAGGAAATACTCATATTAGGATATTCCCAAATCCTTTGAAATACTGAAAAACAATTTAGTAAGGACTAGTTTTTTTTAAATAAAAATAAGTTTGCCAGAAGAATTACTGAATAGGACCACAAGATAAATATTCAGAAGAACTAGATTTGGAACAGAAGGTAGAAAAGAAATTCCAGAAGGAAGAAATTAAAAGGTAGTAAAGAAATTTCATGTCTTAGCTCAGGACTGATCCTAATCAAAATAATTTCTAGTTGTCTTTGTCTTGTATACTGTACAGGCTTGACCACTAAGGCAAGTACCTACACTATTGTACATATAGCAGATGCTCAGAAATTGTACTGAATGATTTGAGAAAATGAAGATAACTGTACAATTGATACATTCTTTTGGACAAAAGTATAAAGAATTAAACCATAACCAAGTTCAGTAAATGGTGCAGTAGGCAGCAACCTCAGAGCCTTGGATTCTCAGCTTGGTTCTATAGTTCATTAGCTTTTGAACCAGGGCAAGTCACTTCCCTTCTTTGGGGCTCAGGTTTCTTTTCTAGGAAAGTTGGGGAGTTGGTGAAGATGTTCTTTAAGGCACTTTACATCTCTAAAGTCTAAGATAAAAGTAACTAAATCACCTTGAGGCTCTGTGCAATACAGAGATTTGACTAGGTGATGTTTAAGATCCTTTTCAGTGCTAATGTTTTATATTTGTTTGAACAAAAAGGAAATATATATTTTACAATTGTAGAGGCAAACATATTCTACATGACTTGAATTAAAGGGAAATGTAATAACACCATTAGCTTGCTAAAACTAAACCTTTGTAAAATAAAATAATAAATCCTTTAATGGCCTATCAATGACTCTTACTTGCAGCGACATCTCAATCAGCATTAGTAATTTCTTGATTCCTATCCAGACCTTCTTTCCCTTGACTTGCTGTGCAATAGTGGAACGTTCTTTATCTTTGAAATTACCCAAAAGCTAGAAAAACGAAAATAAGAATTATTTAAATGGGGCTTAAAATTCACACCAAAAACATATTAATTCTTACATTTATCCTTAAGAGATTGATTAGAATATTTTACTGCCAATTAAATTGCTATGATCTTCTCACAGTACATTATGATCAACCTTGATCTCATGTTCTACATAAGTTATAATCCCGAATAGATATTTCTTTACCATTCGTTTTATTTCCACAAATTTTTTTAGCATAAACATGTAACAATTATCAGAGTGAAAAATCCAATTTTTACTTCTAAAACATGCTACCTATATTATAATAGAATAAATTGATATTTCATTCTCCTCTAGAGACTTTGCAAAAAAAAAATTAGACAGAGGAATAATGAACTTATTCCTCAAATAAACATAAAGGCTGTATACAAGCTAAACTATGGTAACTAAATTGTCATTTTATTGGGATTTCTCTTAAAAGGATTTGAAAACGTATTATTGAGACTATGTAGTAAATCATAATGGTTATTCCATTCAAGTATTTATCAGAACTTGTGAGATTATTAAGTGTCTACTTTATGTCAGGCTCTGTGCTAGGCAATAGGGACACAAACACAAAAAACAAAGAGTTCTTGTTTTAAAGAAGTTGACATTCAAGCCTTCTGTCATCAGGTCACTATAATTAGTGTAATCACTTAACAGATATTTAGTACAGGTATGTATGCAAGAGTATAAAAGTAAATAGACTAAGGTTAGATTCAAGAATCCACACTGAACTTTAAATAAATTAATACTGATCCTACAAAGAGTCCTGAGAATCATTCTCATTCTGCAAAGTTTCTGAAATTCTGCATTTGCTTCTGCAAAAAATGTTTTATATTAGAATACAAATGCTAATAATGAATCTGATAAGATAGAGATAAATATGCTAAAAGACAAAACAAATGTTCTAGGTAATTTACTCTTAATTATTTTACTGCCTTGTACAATCTATGCGTTTTTCTCCATATAATTTATTAGCATGCTACTATGTTGTTCCCAGGGTTTCTAAGTGTGGGAAAGAGGTTTTTCAATTCTCTGTGCAGACTATAATAACCATAATGCAGAAGTAGATAATGATTTGCTTCTAACTACACTTACTTTTTTCACTCTTCCAGAAGAGATGCATCCTTATTAGCATAGTTTTCTGTGTATTGAACCTAACTGAAATAAATTACCAAGAATTCTACTGCCAATTTATTCACAATAAGCAATGTCTTTGGTCAGAGAGGTACATTTTAGGGATGGCATGCATAGATCAATTCACTAATTTATTATCACCTCCAAAGCCTCCATCAATTGTTCTCCTGTAGCAATGTTAGGCACATGAATGGTGGTACTGAATGCATTAAGCATTTCCATTTCCTGAAGGACATCTTTGCGGCTGGTGGTACCAATGATGAGAAGCTTGCGTCCCTGATCATAAGGAGAAAATATTTGAGAATTCAGAGAATTAATCTTAGGAATACTAAAAAAAGAAGAAATCATGCAAAAAATCTATTCATTTAATCCTAAATATAAAAATGAATAAAGAAAAATAAAATATCCAGAATTTCCTGTATAAAAGACTGAGAAAAATGGTAATATTTAGTATGAAATGAGGACAACTTCTGAGGAAATCTTTCTCTCCAATCAAAACAAGAAAACAAAATCAGGAAACTGAAAAAAAATGGCAATGATAATATACTGGGTATTCCAAAAGTCTTAGTGTTGTTTAAACTTTTTTTTTTTGTTTAAACTTTTAATAGCTTAGTGATCTTATTAATTTGGAGAGTTCCCTCTACCAACACAGTCCACAATCTTTCAAACAGCTAGCTAGAGAGTTGCTATGAACAAAAATTTGACCCTATGGTTCACCTGGTGATGAGCATTTCTAAACAATGATTTACTGATGAAAGACTCTCAGTTTATTACTGGATCCATGCTTAAAGACTTAATATATAATTTGAAAGAAGAGTCTGTGTTCCACTTGTTCCACTTCCTTTAAGAACCCATGGTAATAGATAAAGAGGAGATAAAACTACCCCTTTTTGGTAATGATATGATGATGATGGAATGTCCCTTAGGGAATCAGCAAACATATTAATCAAAACAATAGCTTCAACAAAGTTGCAGATTCAAAAATTAACTGCATTCATATGTAATATAACAACATTCCAGAGGAACAGAAAGGGAAATTTCATTCCAAATCACTATAAACTATATAAAGTGCCTAGGGATCAATCTATTGAAACACATAAAAAATGAATCAATTACAAAGTATTTAAAGAAATAAAGAAAAACAAATACTTGGAGGAAGAGTCAGTGCTCATGTCTGGGTCATGCCAATATAAGAAAAATGACAACACTATCAAAGTGAATTTATACTTTTAATGGTATACTAATCAAATTATTGAAGGAATGCTTTATAGAATTTGATAACAAAATTCAATGGAGAAACAAAAGATCCAAAATATAAAAAAAAAGATAAAGAGGTAGTAATAGAGGGCAAACAGGACTTTCAGACCTATTGTGAAGCAGAGGCCATCAAAAGCATTTGGTACCAGAGAGGGAGGTAAATGGAACAGAATAGAAAAGGGACTATTAGAAACAATGGAACTCAATAACCAAGTATTTGATGAAGGGTGAAACATAAATTACTTAGGAAAGAACTCCCTATTTCATAAAAAATTGCTGAGAACACTGGAAAGTAATTTGGCATAAACTAGATTTTGACAAATCCCTCATTCTATATTCATTCTATAATACATTCTAAATGATTGTAATTTTAAAGATCATACTCTAAAAAAATTAGAAGAGAAACAGATTAAATATCTCTCACAGCTATGGAAAGGACATGGTATTCTTTTTTTTTTTGTTTTGTTGTTTTGTTTTGTTTTTTTTGTAGGTTTTTGCCAGGCAAATGGGGTTAAGTGGCCCAAGGCTACACAGCTGGGTAATTATAAGTGTCTGAGACCGGATTTGAACCCAGGTACTCCTGACTCCAGGGCCAGTGCTTTATCCACTGTGCTACTTAGCTGCCCCATGGACATGGTATTCTTAACCAAATGAAGGATAGAGACAATTTACAAAAGATGAAATAGATAATATTGATTATATGACACTGAAAAGCTTCTGCTTAGAGAAAATGAATGTACTTAGACTAAGAAGGGAAGAAGTGGAATGGAGAAAAAAAATTTATATTCTGTTTCTCTGATAAGGGTTTGGTACTAATTCACACAAACATAAACACAAAGACACAGAAACACAACCCATATTCATTATCCAATAGATAAGTGGTCTAAAGATAGGGACAAATAATTTTCAAAAGAAGAATTCAAAGTATTAACAACCACATGAACAGCATCTTCCAACTCACTGATAAGAGAAATGCAAATAAAAACAGTGCTAAAGTTTCAGCTTAAACAACACAAATTGGGAAAGATGATAAAAGATGGGAATAGTTAACATGGAAGGAACTGTGTAACGAGATAGGTGCTCTGATCCATTGCAGTGAGGCTGTGAATCAGTGTAGTTGTGTGAAGAACAGAAAGAAGACCAACTGGAATAATACAACAATACCAGATAGCCAGACTGTCCTTTTAGAAAATGCATTGAGTCTGGCCCTAACATCATGGTCAAAGTCAGGAAGCAGCCTGAAATAATGAACAGCAACAATAAAAAAAAGAATCCACTAAAAAGAGCTATTATGGTGACAAGACACAAACCCAGAAGAGAATGACTCCAAAATGGCTAAAAATAAAACATCAAAAACAAAACAAACACATTTTGAGTATAAGTTCAACAATTTTAGGAATTTCTAAAAGGAATGAAGAGAATTTTAAAAAGCTAAAACATGATTTTATAAATGAGCAGAGGGTTTGGAACATGATATTCTAGAAGGCAAAGGTTACAGGTTTATAGGCAAGAATAACTTAGGCAGCAAAACTGCAGGGGGAAATAATTAATCTTTAATAAAATCTTTAATAAAATAATCTTTAATAAAATAAGCATTCTTAATGATGAAAGCTAAGTAGAAAATATGGAATAAAAACACAAGACTCAAGAGAAGCAAAAAAAAAGTAAATAGGAGCAAGCAATCATAAGGACAAAGGACAAAAAACTAGTATATATTCTAATATGAGAAGGCTATCACCATCAGAGATCCTAGAGGAAGTCTAATAAGACAGGTTTAAATGTAAAGATAATAAATATAAATAATAAAAATAAAGCTCTGGGTCAAAGAAAGAGAAGGGGAACTGAAGACAACATTAAATCTGAGCACGCTTTTTTTTTTCACCATTCTCTTCTTCTTTATAAAAGCAGAATATAAAAGTCTTATCAATGCAATAATCAACCATAATTGCAGAGGACTAATGATGAAACATGCTACCCACCTCCTGCCAGAGAGGTGAGATAGACTGAGGGTACAGAATGAGACTTTGGAGGATGGTATGGCCAATGAAGGAATTTGCTTTTCCTGATTATTCATATTTCTTACAGGGGATTTTCTTTCTTTTTTAATGGGTGTGGAGAAGAGATGAAAAGAAGCAACTCTTTTTATAGTTTTAAAAGAATGTAAACTACAGGGGATTCCTAACAATTGAGGAAGGGCTGATCAAATTATTTTATATGAAGGTAACAAAATATTATGTCACTATAAGAAATTACAAAAGGAATGGTTTCACAGAAACCTGGGAAGACTTGTATGAACTGATGCAGAATAAAATAAACAGATCAATGAGAATAATTTAAAAAATAATAACATTGTAAAGACAAACTATGTTAAAGGACTTAAGAATTCTGATCAATGCAATGATCAGCTACTATTCTAGAAGTCTGATGATAAAGAATACTACTCAACTCCTGACACAGAAGTGATGGACTCAAGATGCAGAATGTGGGGCAACGAGAGTGGATCCTGTCTTAGGTGCTCTCTCATAAATCTTTGAAACTAAGGACTTTAACTAAATTTTTGAGAGACAGAACCCACAGAGGGACGCCAGAGGGGTGGCCCACTAGAACCAAAGAACTTTAGCCTCTAGAGGCAGCCCCAGGGCGCTGGGAGCCACGGCTCACAGCAGCAGGGGAGTTTCCTGACCTATGCCCAGGGGAGCACCGGGCACAAATTGGGGGAACAACAGGGGGACCTCTGCCAGAGGGAGCACATGAAGCCCAGCCCTCAGGACACACAACAAGCAATGTGGTCTTGCAGCAGACCAGATCCAGGAAACAGAAGCAGGCAGAGACAGTAAACAGGAGCCCCCAGAGCATGAGCCCATTGAACCTAGGGAGGGGAGTGAAAAGAGAGACTGCCGAGCTCTGTCCCCTGCCCCTGGAACGGGAAGCTGGGGCTCTGAACACATTCAGATCCTGATCGCAGTCTAGGCCCCCCCACAGAACAGCAGCCCCCCCACCTCAGCCCTGTGGCGGGGGGTGGGGTCGCATATGGTCATTCACAGACTAGGAGGGAGGACAGAGCCTCACACACTGAGACCCTTGTGGGAGTGTCCCAAAAGCGCAGGAAGCACTCCCAAAACAGGCTTAGGCTGGGAAAATGAGCAAGCAGAGAAAAAAGAGGAACACCACTGAGAAATAAATACATTATCTATGATCCTAAGAGGGATCAAAATACTCAGTCTGAAGATGAGGAAGCACAAGCTCCTGCATCTAAAGACTCCAAAAAAAAAAAAACAGAAATTGGGCTCAGGCTATGACAGAGCTCAAAAAAGACTTTGAAAATCAAATGAGGGAGATAGAAGAAAAACTGGGAAAAGAAATGAGAGAGATGCAGGAAAAACATGAAAATGAAGTCAGCTGCCTAGTCAAGGAAATCCAAAAAAATGCTGAAGAAAATAGCATGCTAAAAAACAGCTTAGGTCAAATGGATAAAACAATTCAAAAAGTTATTGAGGAGAGGAATGCTTTAAAAAGCAAAATTGGCCAGATGGAAAAAGAGATAAGAAAGCTCTCTGAGGAAAACAAATCCTTCAGACAAAGAATAGAACTCAGAGAGATTGATGAATTTACAAGAAATCAGGACTCATTACTTCAAAACCAAAAAAAAAAAAAAATGAAAAATTAGAAGAAAATGTGAAACATCTCATTGAAAAAACAACTGATATGGAAAACAGATTTAGAAAAGATAATTTAAAAATTATTGGAATACCTGAAAGTCATGATCAGGAAAAGAGCCTTGACATCATTTTCAAAGAATTACTACAGGAAAATTGCCCTGATATCCTAGAAGCAGAGGGCAAAATAGAAATGGAGAGAATCCACCGATCCCCCTGAGAAAGAGATTCCAAAAAAACAGCCCCTAGGAATATTATAGTCAAGTTCCAGAATTCCCAAGTTAAAGAGAAAATATTACAAGCATCCAGAAGGACACAATTCAAATATCGTGGAGCTGCAGTCAGGATCACACAGGACTTAGCAGCAATTACATTAAAAGCTCATAGGGCTTGGAATATAATATACCGGAAGGCAAAAGAGCTTGGAATGCAACCGAGAATCAACTACCCAGCAAAACTGAATGTCTTCTTCCAGGGAAAAAGATGGATTTTCAATGAACCAGGGGAATTTCAAAATGTTCCTGTTGGAATGGTCAGAGCTGAACAGAAGGTTTCATCTTCAGATACAGGACTCAGGTGAAGCATAGAGATTGGAGGAGAAGGGGAAAATATGAGGGACTTGATGATGAGCTGCATGTACTCCTGCATAGAAAAAGGACACTGATAATACTCATATGAACCTTCTCAGTTAACAGAGCAGGTAGAAGGAGCTTTTATAGTTGAAGCACAGAAGAAAGCTGAAGACAAAATATGGTATAAAAATGGAGTCAATAGAAAAAAAGGGAAACGTAATGGGAGAAAGAAAAAGGAGAGGGGGAAAAGGCCAAGATATTTCATATAATAAGATTTTTCTTTATTACAATGAGCTATTGCAATGATATGGAAGGGGGGAAGACAAGGGGGAATGAGGGAATCTTCGCTCTCACCAGAGGTGGCTAGGAGAGGAAACAGCATATATACTCAATGGGGTACAGACATCTGGAGTAAGAAGGAGGGGGTAGCAGGGGGAAGGGGTGGGGATGTGAATAAAGGAGGAGAGGATGGACCATGGGGGAAGAGTGGTCAGATATAACATTTTCTTTTTTACTTCTTTCAAGGGGCTGGGATTGGATGGCCGTCCGGGACCATAGGGCCAGGTGAATGCTGGGCCTAAGGGGGTAGGGGGTTCGGGGCCTCTTGACCCCAGGACAAGGGATCTGTCTGCTGCTCCACTCAGCTACCCTACAGCAGAGTCAGAGTGAAAGGAGAGAGAAAATATAGTACATGGTAGTGGAGAAATACGAAAGGCGGGAGTTGCGATCAGCAATGGCAAAGGTGGAAAAATAGGGAAGTAACTTTTGCCATGGACTTATCATAAAGAATATGATCAACCTCCGACAGAGTTGTTGGTGTTGGAATAAAACTGAAGCACATTTTTTATTATTATTATTTTGGGGGAGGGTACAGGGCAAATGGGGCTGGGTGGCCTGCCTGGGGCTACATAGCAGGGTGATCGTTGCGTGTCTGAGGCTGGATTTGGACCTGGGTGCTCCTGGCTCAAGGGCCAATGCTCTGTCTGCCACCCAGCCACCCCTACTATTATTACTATTTTATTTTATTTTGGGTCTTTTTTTTCTTTCTTTTTTGTTTTTTGCAGGGCAGTGGGGTTGGGGTGGCTTGCATGTCACATGGCTGGATGATTGTTGGGTGTATGGGGCCGGATATGGGCTCAGGTCCTCCTGGCTCCAGGGCTGGTGCTCCGTCCATTGCGCCACCTGGCCATACCTACAATTCTTATTATTATTATTTTTTTTCTCTCCCGTTTATTGCTCAAGCGAGTCTATTATTTTTTGGAGGGAGGGGGTATTTTGTTTACCCTTAAACAAGAATATTTTATTAATGTGCAGAAAAACTTTTTTTTAGGTTTTTTCTGCAAGGCAATGGGGTTAAGTGGCTTGCCCAAGTCCACACAGCTAGGTAATTTTTAAGTGTCTGAGACCGGATTTGAACCCTGGTACTCCTGACTCCAGGGCCAGTGCAAAAAAACATTATTTGTAAAAAAAAAACCAAAACGTGCATACCCTTTGATCTAACATAACACTCCTCCGTCTATACCCTGAAGAGATGATGAAAAAGGGTAAAACCATCACTTGTACAAAAATATTCATAGCAGCCCTGTTTGTGGTGGCAAAGAATTGGAAATCAAGTAAATGTCCTTCAATTGTGGAATGGCTTAGCAAACTGTGGTATATGTATGGAACACTATTGTTCTATTAGAAACCAGGAGGGATGGGAATTCAGGGAAGCCTGGAGGGATTTGCATGAACTGATGGTTCACTACACACCCAAATAGCAACATGGGGGCGATGATCAACCCTTGATGGACTGGCTAATTCCATCAGTGCAACAATCAGGGACAATTTGGGGCTGTCTGTAATGGAGAATACCATCTGTATCCAGAGAAAGAACTGTGGAGTTTGAACAAAGACCAAGGACTATTACCTTAAATTTAGGAAAAAAACCCCTGATATCTTATTGTCTGATCTTGCTATCTCTTATACTTTATGTTTCTTCCTTAAGGATATCATTTCTCCCTCATCACACTCAATTTGGATCAATGTTTACCATGGCAACAATGTAAAAACTGACAAACTGCCTTCTGTGGGGGTGGGGGGTAGGAAGTAAGATTAGGGGAAAAATGGTAAAACTCAAAATAAATAACACCTTTAATGAAAAAAAAAAGATGCAGAGTGTGACATACATTTACATGACTAAAGTGGAATTTGTTTTGCTTGACTGCATATTTCTTACAAGGGTTTTGTTTTCATTTCTATTTTTTTTTAAATGGGAAATATAAGTGGAAAGTGAAAATAAATACTTGTTCAACTGAAAAAATTATAAAAATCTGAATAAATCTGGTATTCTTTCAAAAAGCAGCCACTGTCTTCTGATATGCTTTTAAGGCTCATTCATACTTAGATAATTTAAACTCTCAATTCCCTTGTTTCTATGTCAGAAGATACATCTAAACACAAAAGAAGTAATAATAGACTATATTCTTTGCTTAGTCCATGAAGCTACAATTTTTTTTATTACTTGTTACTTCCTTAGCAAAACTCCCATATTAGCTATGACTCTGACCTGCAGAGTGATGAAAGATTGGGAAATGCACAGTGGCTTATAATGGAGTGCTAATTTATGTTATGCTTTCTGTCTTGTTCAACAAGACTGCAACATTGCAAAGAGGTCATGACCCAGGAAAAGTTCAGGTCTCAACTTGCAAGGTTTCATCTTTAAGAAAACTTTGAAAAACATTACCAAATAATTAAATTGTGTTAGATCATTTTGTATGCTAATTAGTGGTAATTCCCATGAGGAAGTTTTATCATGAACAAACAGCTCTGAGTATATTCGTGTAATAAATCACATTGGACAACAATTTGGAAAAAACTGACAGCTGCATGAAATGGGAATGTGAGCTATAAAAACAAAAAATATTATTTCAACAAAGTGGAAAAAATACCATTAATAATATGTAGTTACAATTCTCAAGTATATTGATAGAAATGAAATATTTCCCACTATATTACTATCTAGATTACTATCATTGACCAAACATCAAATCAGATTCAAATATATATATTTTCTCTCAATATTAATTCAAATGTCCTAAATTTACTATGGGTCATTAGGATTGCGAAAAATCACACTTTTCTCACTCAACACTTCTCTGTTCAGGAAACTCTTGTTAGCTAATGGTCATATGATGAAGTCAGATTCTAGATAAGCATTTTTCAGCAAAATGTTTTATAGATGAAAAATTGAGATAAGTACTAGAGTATCTAATATCTAAGGTTTCTGTTACCCAGAAGATAGACTAATTGGATTATATTTCTCCCTTCCAAATGAATTCCCCTTCCCTATCAACTGAAAAAAAAGGAAAGATATCCTTAAAAAAAACCAAAGACGCTAAATCAAGAAAAGAAAAAGAAAAAAAAAAAACCTATACAATTAATATGGAAGGCCTGATTTCAAAGGGGAACAAAAGAAATTATAATTTGAAATCAAATCAGTTCTTTTTCTATGAAACTTGGTTGAGGAATTCCAATATAACATCAGTATGATAACTATAAATACAAAAACCCTTAAATAAATTAAGCAATTGGGGGGGCACAGCTAGGTGGCACAGTGAATAGAGCACCAGCCCTGGAGTCAGGAGTACCAGAGTTCAAATCCGGCCTCAGACACTTAATAATTACCTAGCTGTGTGGCCTTGGGGCAAGTCACTTAACCCCATTGCCTTGCAAAAACTAAAAAACAAAAAACAAACAAAAAAACAAAAAACTTTGGAGTCTGTGAACCAGATAGACAGCTAAATAAAAATAGGACAAAAGAAAGAAAACCAGATAGTTAATAATTCAATAAATAAAAATGTCAATTGGGTAAAGGGCACTAATCTAAGTGATATGGGAAGAGAGTAAAGAATTGGAAGACTTGTCACTGCCCTCAAGAAATTTCCGATATAGGTAGTAGAACTACTAAATAAAACCATATCAACAAGTACAAAATAATACAATATAAATTGAATGAGGATTGAGAAGGCACAGAATGCTTGGTACATAGCAAGTCTTAAAAAATTCTTGTTGATTGATTGATCACAGTCTGGTGGAAATTGTCCTGAAGGTATTAGGGAGATTCTAGAAAGGAGGGGAAAGTTAGTCCATGTGAAGAGAATGGCACTTTGATGATGGAGAGAAAGGAACCTATGTGATGAAAATCTTTGTATGTATGCTAAACTGAAGAATGTCAGGATGAAAGTGGTATTTGCAAAAGATTACTCTGGCAGGTATGTACAAGATGAGCTAGGAGTTAGAGAAAACTACTGCAGTAAAAATACAATATCAAAGATGGTTAATGCACTTAAACAGTTCTGGGACCCTGGGCAAGTCCTTTAACCTCTTTGAACCTCAATTTCCTCATGCATAAAAAGAGGGGGTTGGACTCAATGGTTTCCTAAGATCCTTCCCTACCCTATATCTATGATCCTGTGTCAGGTTTGAGGGTCATGACTCTCAAAAGTTAAGCATCAAATAAGTATCAGATTTTAAATCACACACCCCAAATTGGCAAACATGACCAAAAGGGGAACAGCTGATATTAGAAGGGCTGCAGAAACACAGGTAAATTAATATAGTTTATGGAGCTCATTCTGGAAGGTAATTTGGAATTATGCCAAGAAAATGGCTAAAATATCCATACCCTTTGACCCAGAGAATCTATTTCTAGTCATATATCAAAAAAAAAAAAGACCAAGACAGAAAGGCCCCACATATATTGAAATATTCATAACAGCACTCTTTTTTAGTAGCAAAGAACCAGAGGAAAAAATAGTTGTCTACTGACAGGGGAACTGGAATATATTATTGCACCATGAGAAACAATATAAAAAAAATCAGAGAAGCACAGTGAGACTTGTAAAGTAAGCAAAGCTAGGAAAATAATATACAGAATGATTTCATCAAAGTAAAAGGAAAGAGCAAAAATACAAAACTTTATTGTCTATAACAAGAATGTCCAAGCTTGTCCTTGAAGAAAAGAGATGGGTGACTATGGTAATGGACTACTGTATAAAAACTATCAGATTTTACAGGTGCACTGGTTATGTAATTAGGGAAGGGTGGGAGAGTAGATTAAAACCTGTCAATTAATTGATCTCCCTTACCCCCTTCCAGCTGAGGTGATGAAGTCACAGACTGTAAGAGATAAATAAGAGAGTTAAAAGTCTTTTGTTTTTAATTTTTCTTCAATTAGCAAAAATATATTTTCTCCCCCTCACCTCCCCTCCATTCAAAAAGAGGAAAAACAAAACCTTTGTTACAAATATGAATAATCAAGTAAAATAAAATACTACCATGTCCAAAAAAATTTCTGAATCTACACTCTGAGTCCTACATTTCTCTTTCAGGAGTAGAATCTAGGGTAACATCTTTCCTTATATGTCCTTTGCAATTGTGGTCCTTAAGTCTTTCATAATTGTCTTTATAATGCTGCTTTTATTTTTTAAACTCTTCTGGTTCTGCTTGTTTCACTCTACATCAGTTCATTCAAATCTTCCCAGATTTCTCTGAAACCATCTTTTTTCATTTCTTACAGTATAATTTCCATTATATTCATGTACTATAATTATTCAGTTACTCTCCAAAAGATGGGCACTCCCTTAGTTTTCAGTTCTTTGTCATAAGATTTTTAAAGAGAAGTGTAAAGGAGGACTTTACACTGTTATCTTTTTATAGCATTTGAAGTCCTTCAATCAAACTTGATGGAATTAGAGAGGAGATAGTTATTGGATAAGGATTAGCCTTCCCTCTTTAAAAAGGCAGATTTTTAAAAACCGAAGGCAATTTTTATTACATTATGGTTACAGAAAAATGTATTTAATATTTCTGCTTTTTTTTTTGTTTGAAGTTTTTATGTCCAAAGACATGATCAATTTTTGTGAAGGTGCCACTCAAGCAGAGATTAGGCATATTCTTTTCTATTCTCATTCAGTATTGTCCAAGTTTATCATATTTAACTTTTCTAAAGTTTTATCTTTCTTGTTTATCTTATAGTTAAGTCAAAAGGAGCAAATTAAGGTCCCCTACAATTATAGTTTTGAGTAAGACATTTTCTAAGGAGGGTTGAGGCAAGAGGAGTCTGAAAAATATGACTTCTGAAATAGGAAAGAGATTCAGCTATGGAAAAACAACTTTTGTGTGTGTGGAGGGGCAATAGGGTTAAGTGACTTGCCCAAGTTCACAAAGCTAGCAAGTATCAAGTGTCTTAAGGTCAAATTTGAACTCAGGTGCTCCTGACTCCAGGGTCAGCGCTCTAACCACTGTACCACCTAACTGCTCCCCAAAACACATTAAGAGGGAATCATATTCCTGAGTTCTGGGGTGATGTTGGGAGTAGATTTATCTCTTTATCAGTCATATTTTTTAGCAGAGTTAATTAAATTAGTGGAAAACTGGAATTACTTACCCAGCAGTAGGCAGATACTATGAGTTAAGGCACAAGATAGGAGGAACCTTGTGAGTTGAGTTAGTTCTGGCTATCAGAAGTCTAGCTGAACTGTTGATGAAGTTGTAAACTGATTCATCCACTCTGGGGAACAATCTGAAACTATGCCCAAAGGGCTATAAAATTATGTATACCCTTTGACCAAACACTATCACTACCAGATCTGTATCCCACAGGGATTAAAAAAAAACAAAAAGGAGAAGGACTAATTTATACAAAAGTACTTATAGTACCTTTTAGTGGTGACCAGGAATTGGAAATTTTATATTTCAGTTAAAGAAATAGTCAATTCAAAGGACCAGAAATGGGATATCAAGAAGATTGGCTTGGTTTATCTGTAGAAAACAGGAAGAGAACTTGTTTAAAATGGTCTAAGGATCAGGTTGTCAAGGGTTAAAAAAACTAAAAGAAAAAGGGTTTATATTTGATTATAGGATCAACAAAAAGTCACTGTAATGAGTTGAGTAAAGTAGTAACATGGTCAAACTAGCACTTTAGATCACTTGAACAACTATGTGGGGAAAGAGTAGAATGGGAAGAGATGGGGCCAGAAGACTAAACTTGGGGACTAGAGTGATGGCTATATAAGATTGACAAGGAGGCATATGAGAGATATTATGGAGACAGAAGTAAGATTTGGCAATTTATTGGAAATGGAAGTAAAGAAGAGTGAGCAGTCAAGAAAAACATGGGTGTATGAACCTAGTAGGTAATCAGAAGTATGGTGGTACCCTTAAAAGAAACAGGGGATCTTGGAAGAT
Organism: Macrotis lagotis; assembly: GCF_037893015.1. NCBI lineage: Eukaryota > Metazoa > Chordata > Mammalia > Peramelemorphia > Peramelidae > Macrotis > Macrotis lagotis. Next base: position 197,794,580 of record NC_133659.1, read on the forward strand.
AGAGATGGTTTCAGGATGTCAGAGCATTGAGCTGGTTGTTGGTTGGTTGTTTGGTTCTTGTCCTTCATTATTGAAGAAGACCAAAATGACATCATTATGTTTGAGAATATTACAGCGTTCCTTATTGTGGCTGATCAGACCAAAAGAGTTTGAAATAATCTACCACAGGTTGGGCACAAATAGTCCATGTGAACACCTAGGGTGAGCACTCTAAACTTACAGATGTCACATTTCCTTTGAGCTGCTTCAATTCTGCCTTCCTCATAGAGTGCAGCATCCTCCTGATGAGGGCATGCCATGCTGGGTGGCTCTGTGCTGGTGTCTCCCATGCTGAACAATCAATTCTAAAGTTCTTCAATAAGACTTTCAAAGTGTCTCAATATCGTTTCTTCTGACCCCCTTGTGAGCACTTGCCCTGTGTGAGTTCTTCATAATTTTTTTTTTTTTTGACAAATGTATGCTGGCATTCTAACAACATGACCAGCCCATCATAGTTACACTCTTTGTAAGTAATGTTGGAATGCTAGGCAGCTTAAGTCAGTAAAGGACCTCAGTGTCTGGTATCTTCTCCTGTCAGGTGATCTTCAGAATCTTCCTAAGACAATTTAAATGGAAGCAATTCAGTTTTCTGACATGGCAATGGTAGACTGTTCAGGTTTCACAGGCATATAGCAATGAGGTCAGTTCAACGGCTTTGCAAACTTCAGTTTGATGGTCAATCTAATACCTCTTCTCTCCCACGCTTTCTTTTGAAGCCTACCAAATACTGAGCTAGCTCTGGCAATGCGAGTCATTGTCATTGTGAACCTCCCTGGAAAAAACACTGCCAAGGTTCTTGTCCACAGGACTCAAAACTTCTCCATTTACTGTAAGCAATGGTTCCACATAGGGATGGTGTGGTGCTGGTTGATGGAGCACTTGTGTTCTCTTGGTGTTAACAGTTAGACCAAAATTAGCATAAACAGCAGCGAATTGCTCCATACTTTGCTGTATCTCCGCTTCAGAGGCTGCATTGAGTGCACAATCATCTGCAAACAGAAGTTCATGTACCAACACTCCCTCTACTTTGGTCCTGGCTTATAGCCTTTTCAAGTTGAAGAATTTACCATCAGTGTGGTAGCTGACCTTGAGGCCATGTTCATCCTCAGTGAAGGCTGAAAATATCATGCTATAAAAAATAAGTGAGTAAGGACACATCCTCGTTTCTCTCCACTAGAGACTGAAAAATCTCAAGAGCATCGTCCACTATCTAAAATTGGCAATTTTCAAGGGAATCAATTCACTCTTTTCCTTTTCCTGCTGGTGAAAGAAAACTAAAAATCAAATTTAGAGGCCACTAGAAAAATTCATAACTGGGGCGGCTAGGTGGCGCAGTGGATAAAGCACCGGCCCTGGAGTCAGGAGTACCTGGGTTCAAATCCGGTCTCAGACACTTAATAATTACCTAGCTGTGTGGCCTTGGGCAAGCCACTTAACCCCATTTGCCTTGCAAAAAAACCTAAAAAAAAAAAAAAAAGAAAAATTCATAACTACCCTGTCTAGTTGTTGGGTTTTGTTTAAAACCCTAGTACAAAACATCATGTGCTACTCTCCTGGTTTTCCTCCTACCTGTCTGACCTCATCTCTGTTTTCTTTACTGTATCCTCTAATGGGTCACATCTTTGCCCCTGACATTTCTGTCCTGAACCCCCTGCTTCTCTCCCTCCATTTTTATTTCATTCACTTTGTGATCTCATCAACTCCCAGTAACCATCTTAAGCTCAATTTGTCCAAAATAGAACTCATTGTTTTTCCTCCAAAACCTTCCCCTCCACACACATAACATTCCTACTACTGAAGAGGGTAACACCATCCTCCGGGTCCTCAGGCTCACAAACTAGGAGTCATTCTCCCTTTCTTACACCTCTTGTAGTCACTGTTGCCAAGAGTTGCTTTCCATTTCATCTTTGCATCACTTCTCAAATAAATCCCCTTCTCTCTTCTCTGACATTGTCACCACTCTAGTGCAGGTCCTCCTGACCCCACACTTTGATTATATAATACCCTCCTGATGGTATTTTCTGCCTCAAGTCTTTCCTCACTCCAATCCAAGCTCACTTCAGCCAAAGTGATTTTTTCTAACCATCTTACCTCTACTCAATAAATTGCATTGGCTCCCTATTGCCTCTAGGATCAAATACAAAATGCTGTTTGAAATTCAGAGACCTTCATAAGCTAGACTCTTCCTGCCTTTTTTGGTCTCCTTACATCTTACTCCCTCCCACATACTTTTTGATACAGTCATTGGTTTACTGACTGCCACAAAAAGACACCCTGTCTCTCAGCTCCAGGTATTTTCCGTCTCCCATCTCTGAAGTGCTTTCCCTCCTCCACTCCATGACTGACCTCCCTGGCTTCTTTTATGCCCCAATTAAAATCTTACCTTCTTTAGGAAGTCTTCCCTAACACCTTCGGAGGTTAATCATATTTGTTTGCAAGTTGTCTTGTTTGTTGGATTTAAATACACTGAGGGTGCAGGGACTGTCTTTTGCCTCCTTGTATTCCCACAACTTAGCACAGTGTCTGGCCTACAGTAGGTACTTAATATAGGATTGATTGCTAAAGAATAAAGAAGTAAGAATAAAAAGAATTGGAGCACCACATATAATCCAACGGATCAGAAGCTGTCATTTCTGCTTTTTTCAAAAAAAATTTCATTTATTCTTATTTATCAGTTGATCACTTTATGACCACTAATACTGAATATCAGACATGTTCACAGAGACAAATGACTCCTCTGAGTGTCATCTGCCAAGTCAACAAGTGTATTATGCTCTGAACCAGGCATACAAATAGAAAGATAGTCCTCTGCCCTCAGGGAATTTACTTTCTAAAGAGGAAGAATACATAAAAGGTGATTGAAAAGGGAGTGGGGGAAGAGATGAAGGGACCAGCCAGAAGACCTGGAAGAGAAAGGCCAGAAGACTATAGAAAAAGAAAACACTTCAAAAAAACAACCTAGAGAGATTTATCAATCCATAGGTGCCAAATGATCATGATGGGTCTTGGTACTTAGGTTTAATCCAAACAAGATAAGATATAGAACAGTTAAGAAACAACAAAAGATGCAATCCTGCTTTCCTCAGCAAAGAGTGTTCTTAAATGAAAAATTGTTGAATCTTTCCTATGATCATGCAATGGGGCCTCTTTACACACATGGAGTCATGATTTCTTATCCCCCAAATGTATGTTTCTTTTTTTCTGTTGTTAAATGTTTTAGTTGAATACCAAAGGAAGTATAATCCAAATAAATCAAGCTACAACTAGGCAGATAGTTACACTTAAACACTCCCCATTCGTTTTTGGCCTGTGGCAAATTTTGAGTCTGTCTCTATATCCTTCATCATGGTGAGGCAGGCAGACTTGAGAAAGATGAAGGGAATTTATGGTGCAGGTATAATGTGCGATGAGAAACTTAGCAGCAAATAAGCTTTAAATAATTATTGCAGATAAACTAATCCTTAAATCATAAGACTTTTCAAAAAAATTGAGCAGGACCTCAGAGACAATCTACTCCAATCCCCTTATTTTATAGAGAAGCACACTGAATTCGGAGAGATTAAATGATTAGCCCAAATAGGAATAGACTCAGAACCAGAACCCAGGTTTCCTGATTTTCCTTATTCAGTGTTCATTTATTTTATAAAATTTCATTTTATTTAAATCTTCATTTTATATTACACTGCCTCTCAGACAATGAAAAAAAATTTAACAACTCTTGTATTTGTGGAAAATACTGAATATTATATCAACTCCAACTCCTCAGTATGATCTGACTCTATTATGGCACAATGGATAGAAAAGTAGACTTGAAGATATGAGTCTGAATCTTGTTCCAGACATTGTGTCACTTATAGACCACTCACTCAATCCTCTAAGTCTCAGTTTCTTTATCTATTAAAGGGGTAACAGTAGTACCTATCTTACAGTTATCATGAGGATCAAAGGAGAATATAAAGTGTATAAAACAAACCTTAAAGTGACATATAAATGTGAACTGTTGCAATGATTATGATTAAGAGTTACTAGTGAAACTATATTTTACAGTTCAAGATAGCACTCAAGTACAAGAACTATGTCTCACTTATTTTTTCTTTTCCTTAGTGCCTGGCTCAGGGTAAATACTAAAAAAAAATAACCAGTGAATAATAATAATAATAATAATAATAATAATAATAATAATAATAATAACAACAGTAGTAATAGCAGCAACAGCAGCTCATGGTTATACATTGCTTGGCAGCTTTCCCAGTTCTCTCCTTCCAGTAACTATACAGCAGGGAATAAAAAGATAAAAAAAAACACATAAAATTCAGAACTCATTTTAGAGGAGATAATAATAGACAAAATAGAGGTTAAAGTGGCCTGGCTAATAACTTATAGATGTCTCAGATGTGACCAAGCTGGAATATATTGACCATAAATCATAAGTCCTTCCTATTGCACCTCACTGGCCCAGATATACAATACTGGTTGGAATATAGGCAAGAGACACCTTAAAATGATCTTTCTTTGAAAGGCTATATACTTAACATACATAAGAGAGACACAGCGAAAATCAATTACATAAAAGTACATTAAAGAAATAGGAGAAAAGGTAAATTCTTTTAATTCAAATAAGATATTTTCATTCATTTTTAATCATCCCAGTTTTTTGTCTATATCACTTTCATTGTTATTTTCATCTTCCCAATCTTACTGCAATCTATATCATTATCATAGCATTTCCTTCCTATTTTATACTATTTGCATTTTCAACAATGTTACAGAATCAAATAATTTAGATGGCGAAGAAGCCTCTTGGAAAGCATCTGGTCCAGTCTCATAATTTAACAAATGAAGAAAGTCATGCCCAAAGAAATCACCAGTCTTGCCTAAGATTACAAAGTTAATGGTAGATCAAGTTAATGGTAGAACTAGGATGAAAAACCCAGTTGTGAGCTACTGTAATTCAAGAGTTATGTAAATAGGAAAGGAGGAACTAAAATGAAGCAGATAAGAAAGAGGCAAAATAGAAGGAGCTGGTTTCCTCTATTTCCTTCAGGTTTTTTTTTTTTTAAACAAGTCAGGACAAAAAGCTAGCAAAATATATAGAGAAGTGGACTTGAAGACAGAAAGACTCGAAACTGACTCTTGTTTAAAATACCATATGACCCTAGGCCAGTCACTTAACCCCCTGAGTCTCAGTTTCTTTATCTATAAAAGGAATAACAGTTGCAACTACCTTACAGAGTTGTCATGAGGTAAGCTAGGCACAATGTGAATACTGCACCTGTGTCCAACAGTGATTTTTGAGCCTTCGTCATAATATTCATTCATTCACTCATTTATTCATTCATTAACAAAAATTTACCAAGCCTCTAGAAGTAATTTACTGCTTAAAGTGCTCTACAACTATATCTTAGTAATAGCAGTGTTTCAAAAAAAGTTTTTTTAATTAAATATTTTATTTGTTTTTCCAACTTCATGCAATGGTAGTTTTTATCAATCTTTTTTTTTCTTTTGCAAGGCAATGGGGTTAAGTGATTTGCCCAAGTTCATACAGCTATGTAATTATTAAATGTCTGGGGTCGTATTTGAACTTAAGTCCTCCCTATGCCAGGGCCAATATTCTATCACTGCATCAACTAGCTGCCACATGATCAATTATTTTTTTTACAAGGTTTTGAGTTATGCATTTTTTCTCCCTTCCCTCCTCTCCCCCTTTCCTGACAAAAAAGCAATCTGATATAGCTGCATATTTATAACCACACTAAATATAAATCAATATTAAACATATTTCACAAAAGTTTTCACAGAATTAGCTAGAAGCTAGATTTGATACAAAGATGACTTAGGATACTGGTCCTTGTGCTTGTGGAGCAAAGAGGAAGGAATATGACCACATGCAATATTATAAGAAATTTTAAAAAAATTGTAAAAGTTTCTCCCTTTTCTTAATTTTTTCTCTAATTTATTCCTTTTCTCTCCTACCTCTTTACTTTCTTAGAGTAAACAAAATAGCCTAAATCTCTACATTGAGGCTGTGAAGTGACAGTGGTTGGTTTCTCCCCCCCAATATAAAGTAAAACAGAACATACTAGAAGCATGAGAAAAACATGAAAGGTTTTTTGATGTCAAGAGTAAGAAAAGATCATTCCTGACCTGGGGAAAAGAGTTGAGTGAAAGAATAATGAAGGAGGCAGCATATGAACTGGGATTTTTAAAATTTGAAGAGGTGATATAGTGTAGGGAAGGACATAGCCTAGGCAAGAGAACTATGTGAGCAATGGCATATTGGTGAGAATGCCTAGGCAAGAGAACTATGTGAGCAATGGCATATTGGTGAGAATGCACAAGAGGCAATACTGTGATAAACACAAGTCACTTGATATCACAAAGTAAATACTATGGAGGACAGAATTTTCTGATATTAAATTACATGGATTGATATCCCTGAGCATTAGGCCATTAAACACTACCTATCTTTCTTCAGATATTCATGATCTACTATTAAAAAATCAGAGCAAAAACAGTTTTTAATCCCCTCCCTTTCATTGCTCACATTTCTACAATCTAAAAAAAAGTGTGATCTCTAGTCTCATCTTACAACTTATTCACTGAGGGCCACTTGTTTTGTATTATGGTTCAATTAAGCTTTTCTTTTAGGCATTTAAAAGTTCTGTTATTGTATACATGTTTAAAAATGATATTATTTCATCTTACCTATACTCAATTATTTTTAAATACTGTGTATATTGAACATTTTCTTCTCCAAGTTCAGATAAGAGCTACATGGGATGCTCCCTATCCCTCAGCCAACTTTTTGTTATGTCCCTATTGTGATAAACAGTTTCTCTCTCATCCTCATTTGATAAGTTAGCATTCATAAAGTCCTTTAAGATTTGTATAAGTTATCTCATTTGAACCTCAAGACAACCCTATGAAGTAGTTTTATTATTATCCTCATATGACAGATGAGGTTGAGAGAGAATTTTGTAATTTGCCCAAGGATCACATCAAAAATCTCTATGGGAAGACTTGAAATCAGATCTTCCTGATTCAAAGTCCACTGCTTTATCTACCCCCTGTGCCACCACTTGTCTTTAAAAATAAGGCAATTTCCCTGTTTTACAGTTGTTTGATCTTAGATAATGATTGCTACATCTGCTTTTTTTGATTAATGGGGACATAATCAATTCTTCTTCAATTTCTAACTCTAACTCTATGTATATCCTTCAAAAGTATTTCATTTAAACAGAATATTGTTGAATTTTACTTTCTAACTCAATCTGCCATCTCTATTTAATGGGTGCAAATGTCATTTCACATTCATGGGTTATTATTGCTAGGTATGCTTTTTCTTTTGTCTAATAATATTTCTTCCCTTTTCCCTCCCTTCCCTTTTAAAAAGGTAGTGAGAGGAAATTGAATCAATACTAGTTATTTATAATTAGTGATCAGTACCTATTACTTTGTCTTTCTTTTCACCTAGGCCAGATATAAATTACTAGGTTTTACTCTTTTATTCTTCCTGTGATACCCCATTTTATTATTTTTTGTAGGTGAAATTTGTTTAATTTGTGACAATTCCCTCTCCAGATCTACACTCTCTGAAACCACACTTCTGTCTTCTGTCCCTGCCTATTTATTTCCCTGGAGATTTTAATCTATTTCTATACTAAAGACTGTGTTCAACCTTCTTTCCTCTTAGTTCAAAAATGAGTAAGAATTATGAGATATCTATTTATTATTATTACTATTTATTATGTGACTGTATTATGAGAAATAGAAAATAAGCTTTCCCTTTTTCTTAATTTCTTCTCTTCTTGATGTAAGCAACCCATCACAGTTTAGACCTTCCAAATCAACTTAGTAGTTACAATTTAAGGCTTCTCTTGTGCTCTATGTTTGTATTTCAAAGATTTTCTCCAGCTTTGGTTATCTCAACAGGATTGTTTCAAAGTCCTTTATTCTGTTAAAGTTCCATATCCTTGTTTCCTAATCCCATAGAATTATACTGAGTTTTCAAGATGAGTTATTCTGGGGCTTAAGCCTTATTCTTTTAAATAGTCTGTTTGGCTCTCACAGGCAAATAAACATGAAGGTCAGAAACAGTAATATAAGGATACTCTAAAGATCTCTCTAAACAACTATGGAGCAGATCAAAAGACATGAAAGACACTAGAATAGAACCACTCAGCAATGGCATGTCTGTATCAAAAAAGGTGCTATGCTCTATGAGTAAAGCAGAATTGCAGTAGTTCAAAATAAACATGAGATGAGCAAACGTAGAGCTATCCCCACTCTAAATGTTCATAGGGACTATTTTTACCTGTCCTGTGGTAGAACTTTCTGAATGTTTGATCAGTCACTGCTGGACACACTGTATCTTGAACCCAACACAATGATGTCATTTTGGTCCTCTTTAAGAATGAAAGACAACTATATGAAATTCCAAGATTTCCTTTTCCTCCAAAAATTAATTGCTAATTCTGATTATTGTGCTTATTGTGATTCATTGCTATTAGATCTTTTTCTTCCTGTTCTTGCTGTTTTTTAATTTGATCTGAAAACTCTGGATTTTGAATATGCTATTTCAATTTTTTTCAAATTATTTTCCTCCTAAGAAGAGTTCAGTAGATTCTTTCAATTTTCTCATGGCCCTTTGGCTATAACAGTTCTTTTTTTTCCAAGGCAAATGGGGTTAAAGTGGCTTATCCAAGACCACACAGCTAGGTAATGATTAAGTGTCTGAGGCTGGATTTGAACTCAGGTACTCCTGACTCCAGGGCCGGTGCTCTATCCACTGTGCCACCTAGCCACCCCGGCTGCAACAGTTCTGAACAGTTTTATTTTGTGATTTCTTAAATTATGACATTACGGTTTTTTAATTGCTCAAGGTCTTCAGTGAGTCTAAATGATTCTTATTTTTATTTTCATTTTTAGTAGTAGAAATCTCTCATGTTCTAATTTTTCAGTCTTTTGACTTTGTTCAAGCATTTCTTGTTGCCTCATCAAATCACTGGGTTATATTAGCTCCATTCTGTTCTTCCAGGTATCAATTGTATGGATAAGACTACGTTTTTTATTCTTGTACTAAATGTTTTTATTAGTGGGCAATCCATTTTTTTTCTTTTCTGAAGCTTTTCTTATGGTGATTATTTCTTTCACAGGAGACTTTATCTTGAAGTTCTTTTAACCCATTATATTTCTTCATTGTAAAAGAAATAATAGAGTTGCTCTTCCTGCACTCCTTTCCCATGCTTATAAAGATCCTTCTGACTGCACAGGGAAGAAAATAGAACTTTTTCCAAGGTCAGAATCTGTCTTCTCCAGAACTGTTGAATGGGGAAGATAGGTCTAGATATTTTCCTGATGTTGTATTTTCCTGTCTCTTCTACAGTCTGTAATCTCTTACCTTTTGATCCCTGGATAGGGGGCTAACTGATTCAAGAATCTCAATCCCAGACTGTAGCCTGGTAGTGAATCCAGCTCCAGTACTGTTTTACCTACTGCCACAGTCTGTAAGTTCTATTTTCTGGAGCTTCCTTCATAGTTGCTCTGGCTTTATGTATTTCTTTTAAAGTTGCCTACAAGGTTCACAGCTTAGATCTCAGGCATTGGTAAGCTTGGATTGTGCAAGTTTCAAGATAGACTCCTAAGGTTTCCTCACACCCCCTGGATGAGCTGGCTCAGGCCACTTCCCTGTGCAGTCACCTACCCAGGCCCTTGGTTTCAGGTTTCTGTCCTAATTTGCTCCTCTAGGAGATAGTATTAGTGTAAGGCTGGTTTTCTACTATATCCAACAACACTCAGGTATTTGACCTGATTTCCTTATGCAGACTCCAAACAGAAGGTCTATGCCCAAACAGATGCCAATGCTTCAATACCTATCTCTTTTGTATGATGGAGGATTTCTTTGGTTGCATTTTATTTTATGCTCTTATTTTTAAATAGATATTCTTCAGTAAATTTGGCTTTGCCTAGTATCTTTCATGTAGATACCTTAAGTGGAAGTCAAACACCATTGCTGAGAAGTGTGGGTGAATTCAGCTGAAGGACAAACAGCAAATACAAGGGATTCTTAGGTATAGCAGGAAGGCAGATGGTAATGGGTATTAGAAGCCACATCCACCCAAAAACCTGGAGCCTGGAGGGGTCAATACCTATGATCACTGAGAAGGAAAGATCTTAGTGTGTTGTGAGCAGGAGGTTGGCTGGAGTGTTGGGGGAAAGCATCCTATTCCCCATTTCTAGTGATATCTGTCTTCCTGTAGTTAGTGACAGAAATCTGGGCAGACGGGAGCTGGAGGATCATTGAGGAAGAGGTCTTGTTCAGTTCAGGTGGTCTCTGAACTTTGTTTCCTATCATGGGGGTGGTTAGGGGAGAAGAATCTTTAACTCTAGTTCTATCAGCAGAGGAGGAAGGTTTGCTTTTTTAGGGGTTTGTGGCACTCCTCAGATAACTGTTTTTTCAGCTCATAAGTACTTGAGCTGACTGCTGTTTCTGTTTCCTTCTGATCTCTCCAATCCCTGACAAATATTACTTCTCCTAGTTTAATTCAGAATATCAAATCTAGTTTGGAAAAGATATATAGTTCAAGGACATTGGGACTGAGTAAAAGGCTCTCTTCATATGCTTACAAAAATCCTTTTGAAATTTGGAACTCAAAATTTAAAAAAAAATGAATGTTAAAAATTATCTTTACATATAGTTGGGAAAAAGTAAAATATTATTTTTTTAAAAAAGATCCTTCTGCCAATCATCCAGGATATGCCACTCTTGCTATGAGAAGTATATGGTTTATACAGTTATTTTTTATTTTTATTTTTTTTGCTTTAGCTTTTGCAAGGTCACTTGGCTGAGTAAGTATTAAGAGTCTGAGGCCAAATCTGAACTCTGGTCCTCCTGACTCCAGGGCCAGTGCAGTGGACAGAGCAAGAGAACAGAAGTTCAAATTCAGTCTCAGACACTTGAATCTTACTAGCAGAGTGACCTTGGGCACGTCACTTAACTCTGATTGCCTTGCCTCAAGGGCCTTCTCAGTCATCTTGATCCATATCTGGCCACTGGATCCAGAAGGCTCTGGAGGAGAAAGTGAGACTGACTTAGCACAGAACCCCTCCTTACTCAAATCTAATGCATGTGTTTGTCATGGTATCACCTCCTTCATATCAAAACATTATATGGTTACATGGACAAACTTTATGGCGTTCAGGGTAACAGTTGCTTGGACTATTACCTTTTGTTTACATTAGCCATATTTGAGAAAGAAAAAAAAGCAAAAAAAAATAAAGTGCTTTCACAGTTGACTGTGAAACAATATTGCTGTCAATGTAAACAATATCCTTAGTTCTATTTTCTTCACTTAGTATTAGGTCACATAAGTCTTCCCAGGATTTTCTGAAACTCTTATTTCATTACTTCTTATAGCACAATAGTATTCCATTTCAATCATTCACTACCACTTGTTCAGCCATTCCCTTATTAATGGGCATCCCAAATCTTGTCTCTTAAAATTGAACATTTTTTCATGATTATCATCATGCCCAAGAAGTATCATTTGATCAGTTGGGCAAAGTCTGGAATTTGGGTCCTGGCAGGTTTCTATCTGAGATTCTGGGTTTTTTACTCTAATACATGCAACTTGACTGATCATAAGCCATGGAAAGAAGAATTTTCTGTCATTAGTTATATGGGCATAAATGAAAAGAAACATTAAAAATACTATATATGCTTTACAACTCAACATGCTGTGCTCCAGGTTATTGCCCATTTTGTTAATCTCTAATCCTGAGTCCAGTTATAGTCAATCTTTTCAATCTGTATTGTCTTACTCTATAAGAGTTAAAATTTCCCAGGGGCAGCTAGGTCATTCAGTGAAGAGCACTAGGCCTGGAGTTAGGAGGACCTGAGTTCAAATCCAGTATCAGATACTTGGCAAGTCATTTAACCACAGTGCCCCACCCCACACATACAAAAGGAAAAATTCCTTGAAAATGAGTATCTTTTTCCCCCCAGGTTTTTGCAAGGCAATAGGGTTAAGTGGCTTGCCCAAGGCCACATAGCTAGGTAATTATTAAGTGTCTGAGGCTGGATTTGAACTCAGGTACTCCTGACTCCAGGGTCAGTGCTCTATCTACTGTGCCACCTAGCCGCCTGATAAGTATCTTCTAAACTTTATTATAATTCACCAGAGCCTTTAACTGGTATATCTTCCTTTTAACATTTTTATATGTAAAAATCCAGATTTACCAGGTTAGTAAATTAATACTGTTTATAAAACGATTCATCAGAGATCATTATGAATACATAAATGCTTTTCAACTATGATTCTATTTTAAATGTAATTTCCATGTATCTTTTTTAAGGCCTACAGATTTAACAGGCATAAAGTATAAAACAAAGTAACTAAAGTCTACCTATATAGTACATATACACACACATGTGTGTATGTATAAAATGTAATTAATATTTAATATAGCAAATTTATATAATGATGAATTATTCCCCTTTTATTAAAGCCATTAAGTATCAATCATCACTAAGCATTTTTCCAACAAAGAAATGGTCTCAAATGCAAAGCAGTTACCATATCAGTGATAATACTTGTAAGTTTATCTGGCAAAATGTCTCGTCTTCTTTCCTGAAGCAGAGAGATAAAGTACCCTGAATCATACTGAAATCATTAACCATGGTTATTTTTGAACAGATAAAGAGATATTCCTGTGAAAATATGCACAATTTTCATTCTTCCATTATCTAATTATTTCACCCAAACCATCCAAAGTAGGGAGAGACTTCCATATTAGTTAAGACTTGATTGCATTTCCAAAATAAAAAGGCATTATGATATTTCTTAAAGGGTACACATTGACATTATAACAAAATCCAAGGAGAGGAACAAAAAATCTATGTCATGAAGTGTTTGTTTGTGCTTCTTGGTTACATCTGATCATCATGATTGCTGGCAGCATTTTCTTATTGGTTTACACATCACACCCTTCCCAACCCCCAGTCACGTCCTCTCCATATCACTCTCTATTAAAGAAAGTTAGAGAGGGGGAAAAAAGCTCTTCTAACAACTTTACAAATTAGCTAAAAATGCTAGTGACCAACATGCAGGCTTAAAAGGTGATATGCCATGAAGTTACATGATGCTGCTGGGAAGAATGAATGGAGGAGCATTCTGTCATATTAAAATAACAAGTAGAGAGAATGTTCTCTACAAATGATACTATCATTCCATTTCACAGGTACAAATGTGGTTCTCAGTATGAGTCTATTTTCACCTTAGGGTGAGAAAATGCTTCATTTTTAGTCTTACAGTTTAGATACCATAGTTTATTAAAAACAGGGAAAGGAGAGCTGCAAAAAAGAAATGAAAGGAACAGGAATGAAAGGAAAACTTCAAAAAGACTCTTATTCTGTTATGGAACATTTCAAGATTTACTTGGGCTTCCTATATATACAAAAATATTTACAGCAGCATTTATTTACAGCAACAGTTGCCAAAAAAAAAACTGGAAACAAAGTGAGTTTCAGTCATTTGGGAAATGGTTTAATAAATTATGGTAGAACTGATGAAAACCAAAATGAACAAAACAAGAGAACAATTTATATGAATTCAATAATGTAAGGCAGAACAATTGTGAACATTTTAAGAATTTTTATCAATGCAATTACAAATCACAGCTCTAAAATATACTGATGAAGGAAACTTTCTGCCTCTCGGTATAGAGGAGATGAACTAGATGTGAAGAATGACATGGTCAATGTGTGGATTTGTTTGCCTAACTACACTTTACACTTACCAGATTTAAGAGAGGGTTTTCATTTTGGAGAGAGAGACAGAGTTGTTGAGGGGAGAGAAGACAGGTAGTGATATCTCCCCTCCACATTTATGAAAAAATTGAAAATGAATCAATTAAACAGTAAAAAAAAGAGAAGAAAATTCAGAAGGTGCAACAGACAGGCAGGACAATTCTGGTACTATTGTGTTAAATTTCAAAACTACACAATAGAAGTTCAGTCATATACCTCTTTTTTCTATTTTTTGAATATGAAATGTTCACACACATATACTGATATCTGTTCAACTCGTAATAAAAAATTAAAAAAACAGATTTACTCATCATTGGCTGCTTTATATAAGTACCCTTTCTTTCTCTGCATTAAAGATTAAAGCTTTCATCTTTCTAAACTAAAAGAACACATCTCTCCTTCCTATTCCACACCCTACCCCTCCTTCATTTTAATAAACCTGCAAAAACTTGAAAAGTCCTAGTGTCTAAGTATAGGAGATGGTCCAGGAACATCACTAAAGTCTCAGAGTCTCTCCCTGCTCAGCTGGACATTTCCTAACACTGGACAAATTGTACCTCCAGCTCAGTGAGAGTGCACAGCAATGGTCTTTCACCCTCCAAACTGATTGTTAGCTTTTCATAGGAATCAGCGGGGAAGCACATGTGAACCCTCTGGTGATGGTGAGCATGCCCTGCCTTGTGGGGCTCTGCATGTAGATGAAGCCGACTCTCAGGCCGGCTGAGCTGCCCTGTTTCATTCTCAGAGAAGCCCTTTTCTCCAGCTTGGCTCCCTGCTGGGACAGCCCTTTTCAACCTTTCTATTCCCCCCTCAATCTCTTCTCCTGCAGAACACAGAGAAACTTGATTAGAATAAAGACCTAGGGAACATGTTTTATTTTCCCCCGTTCAATCCATTTTAGAAAAGCTTTTAATTGGTTTTAAAAAGATGCTAAACAAAATGTGATGATGTTTTTCAGTCTTCATGATCGACGCACTTTACTTTTTATATTCTCAAGGGGACACCAAACCAATCATTAAGCTTTTTATGGAGCTAAATTTGAAACAAATCTACTCAATTCTAGGTTCACACAAGTCCAAGTATTTGTTTAGCAAAACATAAACTATAAAGAACACTATAACATTATCTTAGTGACTTGAACCTAACATTCATTTTTAGATCTGCAATGGAAGTGCAAAACCCTCAGACAATTACAGAGGAGATCAGGAGGGTTTGTGAGCCAGCTTTAGTGAACCAATTTACAATGCAGGGGGACAAAAGTGGGGGTAGGGAGTATCTTGATACACAACACAGCTCCCCTGAAGTAATTGTCTTGCTTGGGCATGTGTACACATGATTTTTCTGCGTAGAATCATACCATATATAAAATTAAGGCTTCTGTGTGGCTTATTATTAGTGGATTGCTTATCAGTATAATTAAATTCTTTTTTAAGAATGCCTATAGCTGAACTGTTTATTGCCAAATTTCCTACCAATGACACTGTTTCTACAATTTTTGCCAAACTTACAAAGACAAATACCCTCAATATTTTACTTCAGAAATTCACTAGAAAGGGCTTACTGATAATGGCTTGGAAAGGAAAATGCTTCTGTATTTTAATGACAAAAATTCTTGACATAGGATCTACCTGAAAGATTCTCCTTGCTTTCTGTAACAGTTTATACTAATTTTAAAAACATGTTAGAACACATAATAATATTTTTATTTGGGGAATTATAGGCCACCCAGAAATAGTGTAACTATTCAGTTTTCCTTTCCCACATCCAAATATAAAAAGGAATCATTTCACCTAAGCCTAGATTACAATGATCAAATTCTGAATAAGAATAGAATGATAGTTCCTGCTTTAAAAGACTTTAATGACAATTAGTGTTTACCAGAGTACTAAATTTCATTCCCTTTTATTATTTAATCACCATCATATATCTGCATATTTACAATTTCTTAAAGAAATTCTGGTTTAACTGATTATACAATTGTTGCCTTTCAGCTCTTTTCCAAATTATATCAGACATATTAAATGCGCACCCCTTCCAATCTTTGGGAAGTTTATGAAGTCCTTTATTTATTATTTATTAATTCCCTTAATCAATGTTTCCACTCACCAACCCTCCAAACAATACCCCAGGTGTTCTTATTCGTTATTTATTACATGCCTACCCTAGTCACTATGCAGTGCATAAAAGGAGGGGAAAATCCTACCCTAAAACCACTTACTATAAATGTAAATAATCCATTTTCTGTTCTTGTCCAACTTAGGATGTGTATTCCTTTTCTACATGTTTGCCTCTATCACTACAATCTCAGGTCAATAAAAAGTATTTCCAAGTTTGAAGCATGCAAAATTTAATTTCCTTTGTTCAAAGTCTAGCAAAAGGTAAAAATGTGTAACTAAAAATATTGTGATGAGGGACTGTTATGGAAAATGATGGTTCCTTTGTTCTACCTCCAGAATAAATTTTATAACAATTCTTACTGGTCAGAAAGAGTGTACCCTGAATAGTCCATCTGCCTATACTACCAAATGAAGGCTGTGGAAGGAAAAATAGATCTCAGAAAGTATTTTTTGAGGGATGGAAGACAGTAACTTTAGATTTATGTGAACATTAGAAGAAATTGGTAATAGAAATTTGTATATTCTCTTCTCCCAATCTGATACCTGATAAAAGTTAAAATTCTAATTATTAAGTTTACAGAAGGATAATAAACCCTTTAAATCATAAAACCCTTTAAATCAATTTATACACAATTCTCCAAAGACTTTATAAGTTATGTTTCTTTACACTATCTTGAATACAATAATAAATTATTAGATTAAAAATTATATTAGCTCATCATTAAAATTTCCTATAATGTTTGTCCTTCATTCTTGAAGAAGACCATGACATCTGGGTGATGCCATGACAAGTACATGAACTAATTTAAGACAAAGGGTGCTGTGCTAAGTCACCAGTCTCACTTTCACCTCCAGAGTCACCTGAATCTAATGACAAGATATGAATCAGGATGACTGGAGATGGCCCTGGATTTGAGACAATCAGGGTTAAGGGACTTGCACAAAGCCACACAGTAAGAATCAAGTATCTAAGGCTGGATTCAAACTCCTGTCCTCCTGATAGTGTTCTATCCACTGTGCCATTTAAATGCCCTCAAATAAATTTTCTATATTACCTAGGTAAACTCCAATCTCAGATAAAAGATTAAATCATTCTTAAATTAATGTTTTCAAGTCAGGACTTTAAAACTTTTTTATTTGGCTTTTAACTGTCATATCTTTAAGGTTGCAGGGTGAAAAAGAGCTTGCTTATTTTGTCAATCAAGTGAAATTGTATTTTGTGACATAATCAGGTACCAGCAGATTATACATTTTAATATTTTTAAATCATAGATTCCAATATATGTGAGTAAAATATTTAAGTATATTAATTAAAATCTGAACTGTAGACATCCTTCTCAAGTCAGTAATGGATCAGAAAACCAATACTTCTATATAAATTAATTTTTAAAAATATCTTCATGAAATATTTTTAAGTTTCTCCAAAATAGAAACTTTTATAAAGTTTAATATAGAGATAAATGAGAATGGATAGGTTGTTTGTTCAACCTATTTTAGGCCTAAAGCATGACCTCTCATAGGTTCTAAATACAATAACAGAAATGATGGGGGGGATTTTTTCCTTCATTTAAAAAATTATTTCAGGTTTATCAACCAACAGAAAAACAAAAGGTTCTGATAATTGGAAAGATTAAAATACTGAAAAGGTCTATGAAAGAAGACTCCATTCATGGAAATGCTCAAGAAAATAGAAAACTGTTTAGATAGTCACCTACATGAAAACAGGGGACTGGACTAGAATACCTCTCTGGAATCCTTTTATCATTGGTACTTTATAGTTACATAATGATCTATACTAGTAGAAGGAGTTTCCACACTTGGAATTCTGGACTTTCTACACCATGAAGTCACAGTAGCGAAACAAAAACAAAAACAAAAACAAAACACAAAAATTCCCCCAAATCTTAACTTTACTCATAGTCGAAAAGCATTAAGTTTCTATCTTTCATAAAACATTAATAAACATTTCCATTACTTATTGAGTTTTGCTACTGATTTTACCTGAGGTGGTGCTTTCTTCAGTAATACAAGAAGGGCCTGCAGTACAAGATTGGAAAACCGAGGTCCAATAGGGACATAATCTAAAAGATAAAAATAAATGTTTGTCGATTAAAACACACATATACAGAAAGTACAGAGTATCAAAAATGATACTTTTTAACAAGTCCTAAGCAATATTCAAGTATCCCTAAAAACAAGATAAAAGAATAAGGATTGATGAGGGAAGAGAATGGACACCATACTTTTTGAATATCAGTTGAAAAAGTGGAGATAGTTAGCTTAGAGAAGATATATAACAGTGAAGACAATATAGTTGTGTTCAAGTACTTCAAGGCTATCACTATGTACTAGAGACTGGTTTTGTTTGTATACAGAAAGGCACAGTTCATGGAAGTCTCAGGGGTATATTTTGACTCAACACAAAGAAAATCATTATAATAACTAAAACTGCTCCAAATTGAAATGGGTAGCCTGAGAAGATTTTCCATAAAGGGGGCTCTTTAGGCACAGACTAGAAGGGATTCTGAATCAAGTGTAGACTAGTCTTGACATTAGAAACTCTTTTCAATTCTAAGATTGTGTGACTGATTTTATTAAGTTATTTTGAGGAATTAATGAAAATTGTAAGAATTCAGTCCTTGCAAATGAATAAATAATCAAGAAGCATTTATTAAACCCTTACTAAAATATTATTTAAATAATTTACTACACATTGCATGCATAAGGTACTTCTATGTAACTAATAGCAGAAACACAAGAATTTAGCCATCATTCCCTACCTATTTAACCCCTTAAGATTTATCCGTATACTTTATTACCACTATTGTTAATAAAGTATATTGTACTTAATTCCCTTCAATTTCTGTTAGTAACTTTGGTGCATTATGTGTGCAATCAGTTTCTTCCTAGTACTTATAAACTACAGAGATATGGAAGTTATTCAGTGTAGAACATATTTGGTACGATCTCCATAAACTAGATGTTGGAAGAAGGTAGAATAGAAATAATTACTTAGCATGCAGAAGAAGAGACCATCTACCTTAGTGTGTGGTCTGCTAAAAGAAGAAACAAAGGAGAATATAGCATACAGTTAGCACATAAACAGTGCTGTTTTGCTGTAGTGCAAGTGAACTGCAGGCAGTAACCTCCAAAATTCAACAAGTTGGGGCAATTGTTCCAGATCCTAGTCTGCTGTTTTTTTTTTTTGGAGCGGGTGGTGGAATATGGGTTTCCCTGATGAAAACACTCTTTTAGGCAATAATGCAGAAAGGCAGCAAGCAGAACATGAAGATGGCTGTGCTAGTTGATACTTAAAACAGATCCACTAGTTCACTTTATACTCTCCACTCACACTACATGTTTTGTTACTTTTTCCCCTTCATGGCTCCTGGGTGGGCAGAAGTCCCAGAGTGAGGACTATTAAGGAAATGGCAGAGTACAAGATGACAGTGGCCAGACCAGGGCAGTCCAGATGCTCAGAGGCCCCCTCTGGCTGTAGATATTTACATAGGAAAAACTCTACTGACCTGATAACTTAGTCCCAAACTCTCTCTCTAGCTTTAGTGATTACACTTCATGATCCAGCTAGACTGACCTTGTCTCTGCTTCTCACATGACACTAGATGCCAAATCCACTCTTCTGTACTGGTTAGCCCTCTTGCATTGATTGCACTCATTCTTCACCTGTCTCATAGAATCTTTCCTCTCTTCCTGCCTCCAACCTCCACCCCATATACCTTGGTTTGTTCCCCATTAGAATATAAGCTTTTTATAGAGATTATCCATTCTCTCTACTTTTATCATCACCACCTAGTATAGAGCTTGGTACATAGTAAGCTCTTAATAAACACCTGATGACTTTAAGGATCATAGGATCCTTAGAACATAGTATCATATATTAAAAGCTTGAATTATCTTAAGAGTTCAATTGGCCCAACTCCTTTATTTTACAGACATAGAAACTTGCTGAAGATTCTACAGTAGGTGGCAGAGCCAAAATTTGATGCTTTGTGTCCAAAGTCAGTGCTGTTTCTACTGCATCTCCATAAAAATAAAGCATTTCAGTAGACTACCCTAAACTAAATTTATAAATACTTATCTTCTTTATAATAAAAATATAAGTTATTGTATACCATATATACATCAATATATATAACTCACCTAAAAGTCTCTCAATGTCATCCACAACCACACAACTGAGCTGGGATTTATATGCATCATCAAAGATCTGTAAGAGAGAAATGCCACTTATTATTTTCCCGAGCTTCATGAGTATGACATATCTCAAGAAATTTAACTTTAGTCATTATTATTATCATTATTATTTGTTTTTTTGCAAGGCAATGGAATTAAGTATCTTGCCCAAGTTCACACAGCTAGGTAAATATTAAGTGTCTGAGGGTGGATTTGAACTCAGGTCCTCCTGACTCTAAGGTCGGTGCTCTATCCACTGTGCCACCTAGCTGCCCTGAGTAACTATTGTTATTAAGCAATGCTTAGACAAAAATAGTAAAATTTCATTCACACCAGAATTCCAGAATCCTAAAATGTTACATTTGACAACACTTAGTCTAATCCTTTTAATTTATGGAACAGGATACTCTGACCTAGGAATGGAAGCTGACTTGACCAAAGTAGATGTAGTTAACCGAAGAGTTTCTACTAGATCTGAAACTTAGTAATTATTCCAATGCTCCTTCCATTATGTTACATCTAACGTGTAATTTTCTAGGTAAATCTGAAGTTCACCTTGACTACATTATCATATAGTCAGTCTAACAATGATGATCTTATTTCTCTGAAATGTTTCTGACACTGGTCCCTTCTTTTCCATTACCACCTGAATCAGTCTTTTTAACAGGCAGGTAAGCTATAAGGCATTTAATTCAACTCCTTATTTTACAAATGAGGGAACTGAGACCCAGAACGGTGAAGCATCATCCATGATTACATAGATCATAGGGATTCAAGCTTGAGTGCTCTGACTACAAATTTGAGGATCTTTCTACCACTCTACATTTGTTTACCTCACTCAAAGAGGCTCCTAAATGACCTGCTAAATTTCCCTAAATTCTATATATCAACATCAGGTGAATCTCTCTCAAGTTCTGGTTTTAACCCTAGGCAGCTCAAAATGAAACTCTATAAACTATGTTTATTGACATCTTCAATCACCAATCAGACAATTCCACTTGGATATCCTCTGGTTACTTCAAACTAAGCCTGTCTAAAATTGAACTCATTCCTTGACCCATCTCCTAAAGAACTTCCTTCCTAATTTCCATACATCTACTCCAAAATACTCCACAGTATTAGCTATCAATTCTTCCAGTGACCTAGACAGAAGATCACAAAATCATTTCTGATTTTGAGAATTTCTTGATTTTTGATAGGTGCAAGAAGATCCTTTTGTTCAAGCACATATTAGAGATGAACCAAGAGCCATAGAAATAAAGTGACTTGTCTGAGGTCAGTCAGTAATGTGCATATTTTATTTGTTGTTTGTTGTTATTGTTGTTCAGTCATTTCATTCACACTCAATCCTTTCTGATACTATTTGTTTTTTCTTTTTGGCAGACATTTGAGTGGTTTGTCATTTCCTTTTCTGGTTCATTTTACAAATGAGGGAACTGAGGCAAATAGGAGCAAGTGACTTGCTCAGGGTCATATAGCTAAGTATGTGAAGGAAGATTTGAAATCAGGTCTTCCTGACTCCAGACCTAGAGCACTATCAGAGCCCTATCAGAGAACTACCAGACCTGGTGCTGTATCCACTGTATCCTTTAGCTGCCCTTCATACATACATATTACATATTGTTTCCCAAAACCAGTAAGAAAGGGGCACAACAAAAGGACCAGGCTGCCAAGTCAAGAACATTCTTTTCTCTTGAGGAGTTTTTCTTCTCTTCCTTGGGGCAGCAGACAACTTGTCATTTAAGTAGTTTAACAGGGACAATCTTTTAGGATTCTGAGAATATTCCTAGGGTAGAGCCCACTGAGAGAGAAGGCAAATGAAGGGACAGATAAGAAGTGAGTGGAAGGAAAACACAATTTAATTCAACTCAATCAACAATTATTAACAATCTAGAGTATTTACCAAGGCAGATGCTAAAAGAAAATATAAATTAGAGATCAAAGGTTGAAGGCTGGAAAGAATTTTAGAGATTATCTAGTTCAACATTCTCATTTCACAGATGAGGAATCTGAAGTCCAGAGAGATAATATGGTCCCTATCCTCATAAAGTTTAATAGGATATAAACATGAATAAAAATGACAAGTGGTAAATGCATAAAAAATTTAAGTAATGTGCTCAAAGAAGTTGAAGGAAAGCAAGATACAAGAAACAAGCATTTAATATTGTCATTTCAGTTGTGTCCAACTCTTTCTTGACCAAGATCCTGTAGTGTTTTTCCATTTCCTTCTCCAGCTCATTTTACTAATGAGGAAACTAAGTCAAACAGGATTAAGTGACTTGTTCAGGGTCAACACAGGATGAGAGGAAGATGAGTCTTCCTGACTCCAGTCCTGGCACTTTATTCACTGTGCTACCTAGCTGCCCTGAGAAGCACTGAATATATGCTAGGAACTATTTTAGGTATTGGAAATATAAATGCAAAAAAAATGGAATTTTGTCTACTCTCAAAGAGCTTACATTCTATAAAGGGAGACAAGTACAAATGCAAGTATATACAGGATAAATGTATATGTAATATATAGAAAATACTAGGTAATTAAATATGTTAATAATTAAACATAGATTAGGAAGGGTATAGCATTAGGAGTAGGAGGATCAGTAAAGGCTTCCTCCTGAAGGTAGTTTAAGTTGCATCTTGAAGAGAGGAATTCTATGAAGTAGAAATGGATGCATTCCAGGCAGGGGAGATGATTTGGGCAAAGATTTGGAGATGGGAGTTGAAGTGTCATATAAAGAAAACCAAGAAGAACAGGTTTGACTGGACTGTAAAGTATGGGAAAGGGAGATATAGATAATAATGCTGATAAGATAGGTTGGAGCCAGGATGTGAATGGTTTTAAAAACCAAATAGGGAATATGTCTTATTCTAGAGGCAAAAGAGAATCCCTGGAGTAGGGGAATAACATTATCAGAGCTTTGCTTTAGGAAAACCACTCTGGGGCAGCTAAGTGATGCAGTAGATAGAGCACCAGCCCTGGAGTCAGGAGGACCTGAGTTCAAACTCAGATTTAGACATTAAATGCAGAAGTTCAACTGGAATGAGAATGACGAATGATTTAAGGCTGGGAAACCATTTAAAAGCTTTTATAATTAAACAACAAATCAAGAGGTAAGAAGGGCCTGAACTGTAGGTGGCTATAAGATGGATCAAGGTGAAAGAAATTTTGTGGAAATAGAAATGGAAAGATATGACAACTAATACGATATCTGGAATGAGAGTGAGGGAGCAGATAATGCTAGGAAAACTTGATGTCTAGGAGAATGGTGGTGCCTTTGACAGAAACAGGAGAGTTAAAAAGTGATGGGGTTGAAGGGAGATGAATTCTGTTTAAGACATGTTACATATCATAATGTCTGAAATGTATCAGAGGCAATTGGTCATGTGAGACTGAAGCTCAAGAGAGAGAATGTAATTAGATATTTATCATCTGAACAGAGTTATAAGTCATGGGAGCTGATGATGTTACCAAAATAGTATAGAGTATCCAAAACAGAATCTGGGGAAATAGCCACAATTTAGGAATATGTCATAGGAATGTATTTCTTGAACTGGAAAGAATCTCAGAGGTCATTTAGTCAAATTCCTTCATTTCATAGACAAGGAAAATGACAGTCATAGGAGTTTTTTAGAAGTCACAGAGCTAGGAAAGTGGAAGCAGAGAAAGGGAAAGGGGCAGGATTATGCAGAGAAATTAGCATGGCTTGGTTGAAGGGTAAAGTAATGTGAGATAAAATTGTAAAGGCAGGTTGGTAATGATCTAAGGATCACATAGCTATTTAGTGTCTGAGGCTGTATTTTAACTTGTGTTCCTGATTCTAGGGCCAATGTTCTATCCACTGTGCCACCAGTTGTCTCAGAAAGAAAGAGAAGAGCTTATTTATAAATATATTTATATGCTATCAGAAGGGGAAAAATTTTATTGCATAAATGAAAATATCTTTTAAAATTCTACTGAAAGTTTGTTACAAATATAAGTTTATCTCCATTGAGCTCCCATCATTTCTTTAAGAACTGAACTATAACAGCACTTCCAGGCTATTGCCTCAGCTATACACATTTCTGGGATCTAAACTCACCTTCAAAGCAACTTGCAAGGCCACAATGCTAGAAGGTCCGTTTCCCTAGGTCCCCTTGGTACTTCTGCAAAGAGGCTCACAGTTGGACAAGGTGGGTAGAACCCAAGGATTGTACTCGAAATCCTTATCAGCTTTCTTAGATTATTTATAAAGCAATAAACTACACTTTAGTGGTTCCACTGGATTGTCTAGCATCCAAAGAGAAAAATGCTTCAGCTACAATAGCCCACAGGCAGTAATTTTTCAAGGCCTATAGCTAAAAGTAAAAGAACTGCTAATGGGCTAATTAGTAGCCAGGGAGGATAACCTGGCTCTTGCAACCATCTCAATAACCTACTGACTTTGAAAATAAAATGCTGTCTGCCTTGATCTGATTTCAAGTTAATTGAGATAGCATGAAAAACACTGCATCTCCTGATCTTCAGGTTGAGCTTCAATTCTTCATGTAAGATTTCTATAACTTGACAAGCTCTGATTTTAGTTATGTATGTATAGTCTAAAGGATTTCTTGACAGTCATATACTTTTACTCTCCTATTTATAACAACTAAAGATGTGGTTGTTGGATAAGAGTGTTTACCAGTAGGCATGAACCAGTTTCAAAGAGCTGATTAAATTTTCAATGTGAGCATTTACAACTGAGAAATTGGTAAATGCTGCAAATTGGAGCTTGATTTGTTTGTTGGTTATTTAGACATGATAAAGTATTGGAGAAAAAAGTTAACAATGCAGATTAAATTTAAAAGTATATCAGTAGAAACTTGAAGGGATGCCCATCACTTGGGGAATGGCTGAGCAAATTGTGGTATATGAACGTGATGGAACACTATTGTTCTATAAGAAATCATGAGGGATGGGACTTCAGAAAAGTCTGAAAAGACTTGCATGAAATGATGCTTGAGTGAAGTGACCAGAATCACAAGAACATTATACACACTAATAGTAACATTAGGTGATGATGGACTTGTTCATTTCAGCAGCACAATAATCAAAGACAATTCTAAAAGACTTCTGATGAAAAATACCATCCATATCCAGAAAAGGAACTGTAGGGTTTAAATATAGACTGATGCTTGCTATCTCCAATTTTTAAAAGTTGTCATATGTATTATTTTTTCTCTCTATTTTTTTTCCCATTTTGATTTGATTCTTTTTTCACAACAGGATTAATATGGATCTAAGTTTAGTATGGTTATAAATGTATAACCCATCTAGATTGGGTTTCTGTCAAGGGGAAAGGGGAGGAAAGGAAAGGAGGGAGAAAAAAATGTGAACTTTAAAACCTTGCAAAAAAAAACTGTTGAAAACTACCATTGCATTTAGTTGGAAAAATAAATAAAAATTAAATATATATGTATATCAGAGATATGACCCCTACCCCAAGTCAGTTGTTAATTACATTTATTGGAATATCCTTGTTTCCTTTCTTTTGGATCTTTGGGTATGCTCTAGCACATGCTCCATGGTTATATTCCATCCTTTTAATATTTACTTCTAGTATTTTCAGCCTTTTCCCTTCCATTTTTATTGCCCTGGACTCCAGCAGAAACCAAACAAAGAAAACTATCACACTCCACTAACTGGAAAATGATAAGAGATTAGTTGCCAGGCGAAAGGGCTAAAAGGCATTTAAAGACTAAGCCAGGAAAGCCACTACAATTTTATATGAATTGACTTAGGAGAGGGGAGAGGCATAAGAAAGAAAATGAAATACCAGTGTCAGAGAATTTGGGACCCAGCAGTCTAAAAATTACTATTATTGATATTATAAAGTACATATATCATGAGCTCAACAATTGCTCAATGACTAAAGCAACCAAATGAAAATTAAAATACAAATAGGTAAAACGATGTTATGGGAAAAACAAACAAACAACAAAATCATTGGAGAAGTCAGAAGACCTGGCCCCACCATTCACTCTTGCAGCTTTGTGTACCTCACAAGCTATCTGAGCCCTAGATTCTTAATTTATAGATAAGAATAACATTGGGTTTGCATACCTTTACAGTATTCGCCTGCTCTGTGCCTAATACTCAGCTGTATCCACTCTGCTGAATGTTGCTGTAGGAAGGGCTGCTCAGATTCACCTCAAATGTATGTTACAAGAATCTCTATTGAGCTCTTCCTGCCCTAGATTTTCTTTCTCTCCCTAGATTTCTATACCCATTGTTTTAAATAGTTTCTCTTCCAAAACTTTAGCTCCTCACACTTTCCCTCTCATCAAAAGACCTCATCTCACCTCACATTTGTCAAGCTCCTTATCTCCAACTCTACATTTCAAATCATCTCCATATCATTCCCATCTCCCCTTCCCCCCCCCCCCCCCAGTAATTGAGGGGGAAAAATGTCCCTTCTTTTTTTTTTAAATTTATTTTTATTAAAGATATTATTTGAATTTTACAATTCCCCCCCATCTTACTCCCCCCCCCCCCCACGGAAAGCAATCTGTCAGTCTTTACTTTGTTTCCATGTTGTACCTTGATCCAAATTGGGTGTGATGAGAGAGAAATCACATCCTTAAAGAAGAGACAAGAAGTCTAAGAGGTAACAAACTCAGACAATAAGCTATGTTTTTTCCTAAATTAAAGGGAATAGTCCTTGAACTTTGTTCAAACTCCACAGCTCCTTATCTGGATACAGATGGAACTCTCCTTTGCAGACAGCTCAAAATTGTTCCCGATTGTTGCACTGATGGAATGAGCGAGTCCTTCAAGTTTGATCATTACTCCCATGTTGCTGTTAGGGTATACAGTGTTTTTCTGGTTCTGCTCATCTCACTCAGCATCAGTTCATGCAAATCTCTCCAGGCTTCCCTGAATTACCCTCCCTCCTGGTTTCTAATAGAACGATAGTGTTCCATAACATACATATATCACAGTTTGCTAAGCCATTCCCCAATTGAAGGACAAAAAATATCCCTTCTTGCAATATGCTTTACTTTTGGCCTGGATCTCCCATCTCCCACTAGGAGTTGACCTTTTAATTAATCTTACTCTAAAATTTTAATTCTCCTTATCTGTTACATTGGTTCCTTCCCTGAGGAACCTAAGTTTGCAAAGGTTTAGGAAACTGGTCCTGGTGAGTCAGGAAGAGTTTGAATTAAGCTTTAGATACC
The DNA here is from genome assembly GCF_037893015.1 of Macrotis lagotis. Classification (NCBI taxonomy): domain Eukaryota; kingdom Metazoa; phylum Chordata; class Mammalia; order Peramelemorphia; family Peramelidae; genus Macrotis; species Macrotis lagotis. The sequence goes on from NC_133659.1 coordinate 197,821,931, forward strand.
TACTAGCTGTTTGATTTTGGGCAAGTTACTCCACTTTTTTGTCTGCCTGAGTTTCCTCACCTAATAAAAGTACCTTCCTCCCAGGGTGGCTGTGAGGATCAAATGAGATAATATTTGTGAAGTTCTCAGCAGTGTCTTGCAGAGAGTAGGCACGTAAATCTTCCCTTCTTTCCTGAGAGACAACACCCATGCCTAAATCTTTACCCCATCCCTTAAAACCCTTCTCTTGACCCTACTATTCCTTCAAGCTTTCATTTTGTGTCTCTCCCTCCTTTCCACTGACAAATTCCTAGAAAAAGTTATTCACCCTTACTGTCTCCCTGCCTCACTTTCATACCTCCTATTCCCTTCTTCTTCCTTTGCAATATGTCTTTTGATCTTATTACTCAAATACAAATCCTACCTTCAAGACTGTCAGTTATCTTTTTTGAAAAAATAAAATTTTATTGATATCTTTTGTTGGTAAGTCACTTAAATATCTCTCCCAGTCTACGTGCTTTCTGACCTTTGCAGTATTTGACATGGCTGACCTCTCATGCATGAGTTTTTGGATACAGTTCTAGTCTTACACTTGGATTGGAATTAAGGTTATTCTATCAATCTGTCTCATCTCATTAGTTCACTAGCATCTCCATGTTGAAGTCTTTCAGATTTATATATCTAGTTCCAGACTCTTCCCTCTAATCTTACATGCCTACTGTACATTTCCAAATAATTGCCCCACAGTCAATTCAAATTCTACTTGCTCAAAACAGAATTTATGCTCTCTCCATCTTCCCCCTTCTTACTACTCCACAACCATTCTAATTCAGTACCTTATCCTGGACAACGATAACAACTTTTAACTTTGCACTCAGTCTTTCCCCTTTCTAATCCATCCTCCAGGAAACCCAACTGTCAAACTGGCATTCTTCAAGCATGAGTCTATGTGTTTTCTTCTGTCTACTAGGTTAAAAAAATTTGTCTTTAATTTTTTTATTTTATATATTTTTTCCAAATGCATGTAAAAACATTTTTTAACATTCTTCACAATTGTTATTGTTAACCCCTTCACAATCTGGCTCCAACTCACCTTTCCCCAGACTTAATGTATATAACTCCCTCCCCTCTATGCCATCTCCCTTCTCCCCCTGTCCCTTTGCACACTGCAGCCTAACTGGCCTGCTTGCCATCCACTGTAGAAGGGATTCTCTCCCTCTTTACCTCTACCTTAGGAAACCATGGATTCCTTTAAAGTTATCCTCTCCCCTTACTAATACTCTCTTGGAAATTATTTTGCATCTACTTTGAATCTCTTTTGTATTGAATTTTCTATATACATGTTGTTTCCTGCAATAGAATATAAGTTCTGCCTTAGGACAGAACAGGCACTTAATACTTCTTGTGGGTGGATGGGTGCAAGATGAAAGAATATAGGCAACAGTTCAGCTAAACCCTCCCAACATTTCCCTCTGAAAAACTTTAAGATAATACTTTAAATTGGATTCTGGAGTGGCAGAGTGAACAAAGAAGTTGACAGGAGAGTTCTGTGACTGGGAATTGGCTAGAAGCAAAGCAAAGGTTACAAGCTTTGAATGCAGCAGAAGTAGCTTTAGGAGTTTACGGCCCAGGAACAGTAAGGGGTCCGACAACTGACAGAAAAAAGATTACGGGGAACCTTTGCTGGCACTAGGTACTGGACCCTATTGAATTGACTACATGTGGCCACTGACTCGCCAGGTTGTATTCAGGATCAAGAGGATCATTAGTACTTGTGATTACGGGGACCAGGAGTGAGTGCTTATGTTCATTCATAAAGGAACACAGATCCTGGTCTCAATTTCAAGGCAGAAAGGAGCACTAGCATTTGTAACTGCAGGAACAAGGTTCCTTCCTTGGCAAAAATGAGAGCACAGGCCAGGAAAACAATGACAATGCCTCTTCTTGGATCATAACCACCACGGAAACACCAAAAACTCACAAATCTGTAAACTATATCTGAAAACAGAAGCATAAAAAGCCTCAATCTTGGGAGTTAAAAATCAAGAAATAAGTTGGAAAAATGAGCAAAAGACACACAAAAAGAACTGGACCTACTAGGGTGAAAGGGAAGATCAAGACATAAATTCAGGGGTGGCTAGGTGGCATGGTGGATAGAGCACTGGCCCTGGAGTCAGGAGTACCTGAGTTCAAATCTGACCTCAAACACTTAATAATTACCTAGCTGTGTGGCCTTGGACAAGCCACTTAACCCCATTTGCCTTGCAATAAAAACCACAACCAATAACATCAAAAAAACAACTTACCTAAAAAAAAACCAAATTAAAAGAAAATACTTAAAAAAAGACATAAATTCAGAAGAAGACAGCAATGTCAAGGCAGCTTATAATTAGAAAAAAGTTGCATTGAACACAAGCCCAACAAAAATTCCTAGAAGAGATCAAAAAAGGATTTTAAAAATCAAATTATGAGTGACAGCAAAAAAAATTGGGGGGGGGATGAGAATGATGCCAGAAAACTGTAAAAAGAGGCACAGAAAAATGCTGCACAAATAAGACCTTTTGAAAAAAATTGATCAATTGTTAGAGAGGCATAATATTTCACTGAACAAAAGAATTTCTTAAAAAACATAATTGGCTAAATGAGAAAAATTCACCAAAGAAAAGAATTCCTTAAAAAGCAGAATTGGCTAAATGGAAAAAGATACAAGGGCTCATTGAAGAAAATAGAACAGAGAAAGTAGAATGATTCCATAAGACTTTGTAAAATAATAAAACAATGTCAAAACAAAGTAAAAAGAATGAAAAATAGAGGAAATTGTAAAATATCTCAATGGAAAAACAAATGACTTGAAAAATACTTCAAGGAGTGATATTTTAAAATTATTAGACTAATTAATAAAAGTAGGAGTTGATTTTCTGAAAAAAAGAATAAAATAGACAAACAATTGGTTAATTTGATTTTTAAAAAAAGAAAGAATAAAACCAATTTATCAATATCAACAATGAAAAAAGTCAATGTACAACAACGAAAATGAAATTAAATCTGATAATTTAAGTGAAATGGAGATTTACAAAAATATCAATTGCTTAGGGTAACAGAAGAGGAAATAGAATTCTTAAATAACCCTATCTTATAAAAACATATCAAACAAGTCATCAATGAACTCTCTAAGAAGAAATGTCCAGGACTGGATAGATTCACAAGTATATTCTAACAAATACTTAAAGGACAATTAATTCCAATACTATTTTTTTTAGGTTTTTGCAAGGTGAAATGGGGTTAAGTGGCTTGCCCAAGGCCACACAGCTAGGTAATTATTAAGTGTCTGAGACAGGATTTGAACTCAGGTACTCCTGACTCCAGGGCCGGTGCTTTATCCACTGCGCCACCTAGCCACCCCCTTAATTCCAATACTATTTAAACTATCTGGAAAAATAGACAAAGAAGGAATTTTATCAATTTCCATTTATGACACAAATGCTGATAACTAAACCAGGAAGAACAAAAACAGAAAGAAAACCATAGATCAATTTTCATAATGAATACTGGCCTGTGAGACCCATGGAATTATATACTGTAAGAGTACTTTCTCATTAAATTTCTCAGTATATGTAAACAATTACATCTTCTACAAATGTAACAAACTAATAAAGAAAAATGTATAGAAGAATTTCCAAATTAAATTATCATGTACATATTATTTTCTAAGCAAGTTATGATTAATATAATACAAATTTATAAAAAATAGAGTTTCACTAGATGATTTCTAAAGTTCTTTAAAATTACAGTAATCAAACCTTCAACAAATGTATATCTAAATGGATTTTCCTTCCTATTTTCTGGGTGAAGTAGGTTTGATTCTCTTGCTCTTTAAGGATCTTGAAAAATTATAGGACCTGGATAGTAAGCAGGATAAAGGATGGCAGGGATATGATGACTTTGAATTCACTAGAAAATAAGAGTCAAAAGCAACTGGTACAATAACTCAAGTCACTGGGTTGTTTACAAAGAAATATATACGCAACAAAGGTAGCAATTACCAGTTTATAAAAACAGGCAAATTAACAGCTGACTTGAAAAACAAGTAAAAGAGAGAAAATATAAGAATGAAAAGGCTTCCTGAAAAACCACAATTTTTTAAAATAGCCTTAAAAAAGATATTATATTCCAAGAAATCATAAGTAAAATGGCCTAGACCTACAAACATAAAAAGAACTTGAGGGCAAGGTAAAAACTGAAAGAATCTACTAGTAATTTCCTAAAGAAAGCTTGGACTAAAAATTCCAAAGAATACCACCATATCCAAAAATCCAACGCTTCTGAGTCAAGAAAAAAAAAGGATGCATGTAGTCAGAAAGGAATTTGAGTATCACAAAGTCATAGGAAAGATCATACAAGATATGTCAGCTACACCTATACAAGAGAGAAGAGAATGGAAAAGGCAAAAAGATCAAGAAATACAATCAAAAATAACTTAGCTGACAAATTTGAGTAATATCTGTCAAAGGAACAGACCTTTAATGAAACAGAGAACTTCCAAGTATGCCTGATAAAACAAGACCAGAGCCAAACAGAAATAATGAAATGGAAATACAAAAAACAAACAATATTTAAACTCCTATTTAACTAACTCCTGTTTAACAGTATTAATTGTCCTCCAATTCCTTTGTATCATAGTCTTTTAGAGTCAAGAGAAACAAAAAGGTAAAATATTTAATCAGTAGGAATGAGATGAAAATAAATTGTTTAAAATAATAGTGGGAGAAAAAAAAATATCCCCTCAGAATCTTGTACTCCATATGCTCTTAGACTATACCTTGACTCAAAAGAAATAATGAAGAAATACTGAAATGTTCAACCATTTAAAGGAAAATAATTCTAGAAAGCTGAATTTTTCTGCCTCTCTTCATGCTATTCTCTATAACCTGTACTATCCTCTATCATCCTTATTGAATTCCCCTTGAAATCCACTCAAATTTCACTTCCTCCATGACACCTTCCTGATTCATTTCTCCAACTAGAAAATACTTTTGATTTATCCTCTAGTGCTTATACTGCATTACTATATATTATGTTTATTTTTATAGACACTTACATAGTGTGGGACAGGGGATAAAGACCCAGTCTTGAAGACAAGCCAACCTAGGTTTAATTCCTGCCCTTGACATATATTACAACCTAGAGCAAATCATTTAACTTCTCAGTTCCCAAGGTAACTCTTTAAGGCTATAAATTGTAGAGTGGGTATTGATCTGCATTAGTTGAGGCTGATTTTTCATTAGGAACTTCCTAAATATCAGAAATCACATGTCTAGCACCCAAAAGAAAATACAGGTCTTTTATGATCTAAGTATAAATTCAATGGGGGCAAGGACACGTGTCCCTAAATTTTGTTCTAAATTTTTTATTTTCATCAGTACTGCGTAATGTGTTCCATAAATAGCAGCTACTCATCAAATGTTTACTGAATGAGATTAAATTACACAATTTTTTTTCAACTTAAAACTTTTCTAATAATAACAAAATCCTTTCTGTTTTGTGTGTCCTTTAGGATTTAATCAGCTAGGGGTCATAAAATGCAGTGCAAATTTTAAGAAAAAAGATTACATATCTATGTGCTATTATATATGTTTGGTGGGAGCTAATTAACAGAATTAAAGATACAAATTTACTAGACTCCCTGAGAATAAGTACACTATGGTAAAAAAGGTTCACAATCTCAACAAACCATGCAAAAAATATATTAGGATGTTAACCAAAAGCATCCAAAATCTGTTGCTTAGAAACTGATGTCAAAAGACCCAATTTCTAGCTCTGCTCTTTGTGTAGACTAAGCCATGAAAGGAAGAGGATTAGACACCACCATTCTGTTCTGTGCAGACATCAGTTTGCAATGGGATTTATAGAAAGACATTCAGAGAAGATTATTTCTTTCTTGCAAAACTAGTGAAAACTGTCTTCCATTAATTTTTGATCCTTTGAAAACTATAATGTACCACACATCTGTAGATCTCTTTACAGGAATATAGACATTAACTTAACTTATTCAAATATTTTATTTATATCAAATTATTTAACTCTTTCTTCTGGGTGTAACCTAGAAAGCATTAAGAAACAAACTAAAATTAAATACTACTTCTTAAGAAACCTTTGCTCATTTTTTCCTTCTATCATTTTCTACACATAAGTAAAAGGATATATAAAGTAATAAGTACATAAATAAAAGTAATCAAGAGGTCTTTCTATGCACCAAAATCAAGTCTTTTTGTTTTCTTTCTCATTTCCTTCATACAAGACTCTTTTCATCTGATAGGTAAGATTTGGTAAAGAAAATGTAATTTAAAACTACCATTTTGACAATCTAGTCTTGAGGAGGTGGCTAAGTGTATTCACTTATAAGCTGACATTATCTGCCAGCTGGTTGAAAGATCTTAAGTGTACAATCAGAAGTCTGTATTTTATTGAAAGGGGTAGTTATGTAAAAATGATTTCCAGACTTGTTTATTAAATAGAATAAGCAGGATATGAAAACTTGCAAGCAATGAATGGTAATTCTAAGTATAAGACAAGTATTTTTGATGAAGCATTTAGTCAAAGAAAAAAAATTAAGTATACTCCCACTTGGGTTGTGCAAAAGAAAGCAGGAATGGGGGTGGCGAGGTGGTGCAGTGGATAGAGCACCGGCCCTGGAGTCAGGAGTACCCGAGTTCAAATCCGACCTCAGACACTTAATAATTACCTAGCTGTGTGGCCTTGGGCAAGCCACTTAACCCCCCTTGCCTTGCAAAAAACCTTAAAAAAAAAAGCAAGAACAAAAGATGGAGGCAACAATATACTTTCTATCTCCTAAACCAATGCTTTATTTCTTTTAATCAGAAGTTTTTAATCTGAGGTGTAGTTTGAGAACCATTTCAATTATTCTCCTTTATGATTCTATGTATTTTATTGTATTTTTTTTGCAAGGCAAATGGGGTTAAGTGGCTTGCCCAAAGCCACACAGCTAGGTAATTATTAAGTGTCTGAGACCGGATTTGAACCCGGGTACTCTCCTGACTCCAGGGCCGGTGCTTTATCCACTGCGCCACCTAACCACCCCTGTATTTTATTTTTTTGCATTTAAAGCATTCTGAGAAAGTCTCCATAACACTGACAAGCCTGTCAAAGGAGTCCAGGACACAAAAAAAGGTTAAGAACCACTGCTATAGATTTTGGCTAAAATCTTAAGTTAAAGAAAAGTATATTCTTTTTTGTTTTTTGTTTTTAATTTATGAAGGCAGTGGGGTTAAGTGACTTGTCCAAGGCCACACAATTAGGTAATTATCAAGTGTTTGAGGCCACTTTTGAACTCAGGTCCTCCTGGCCCCAGGGTCAGTGCTCTATTCACTGCACCACCAAGCTGCCCCCAAGAAAAGTATATTCCTAAAAAAGACTAACTAAAATTGCTATATAATCTTTTTTTGTTGCTACTTTCATTTTTTAAAAGATATTTCTGTTCCAGCTAGCTCTCTTCCACTTGCCCCTTTGCCTCCCCTCCCCAAAACCCTTTTTTTAGGGTTTTGATTTTTACTTCCTCTCTCCTGTTTTTATCTGATTCTATATTTCTTCCTCTTCTTTTTTTTTCTTCTTCTCCTCCCCATTAGCTACCCTTGTTCATTAGTTTTTTAAATTTCATTTTTTTGGCACTCCTTTTCCATAAAAGACTAATTTCTTATTCATTATCCATGTTCTCTGTTTACTCTGATTCTTGACCCCTATAATTATCTTGATTGTCTCTTTTTTCTGTATTCTTCATACAACGTTTCCAAGGTATCCATTCTCAGTTCTGGTCTTTAGGCCCTCTCAGCCACTGTCCTGTATAGTTTTGCCATTCTTAGGATAATTCCAATTGCTGTAGGTGTGTCAGAAGGAACCTGCCCCATTGTAGGGCTCCTACTAGACCACATCACTGATTATGTACCCTAATCTATAACCTCTGCTGTTTACTTTTTTCTATATATGCCTGGCTATCTCCTCCCTGTCCATGTTCTCCCACTCCTCCAGGTGCTAGATATCCTCAGTGCTTCTAGTTTCTTCCCCCCTTTACCCTAGCAAGTAGATTTTTAAAGTACCAAATCCCCCAGGCTTCATGTAGTATAAGGTATTCATTTTTCTACCCTCACAGGACCTTCATCAGTGGAACTCCCACCTGTCTCTAAAGTAAGGCCACCACAAACAGTTTTTATAATTATTATTTCTGACAAAGGACTCATTTCTAAGATAGAGAACCGAGTCAAATTTATAAAAAAAAAAAAGTCATTCCCCAGTTGACAAACGGTCAAAGGATATGCAGAGGCAATTTGCAGATGAGGAAAACAAAGCTATCCATAGTCATATGAAAAACTGCTTGAAATCATTACTTATTAAGGGGAATGCAGGGCAGCTAGGTGGCACAGTGGATAAAGCACTGGCCCTGGAGTCAGGAGTACCTGGGTTCAAATCCGGTCTCAGTCACTTAATAATTACCTAGCTGTGTGGCCTTGGGTAAGCCACTTAACCCCATTTGTCTTGCAAAAACCTTAAAAAAAAGAGAGAGAGAAATGCAAATTAAAGCTTCTCTGAGGTACCACTTCACACCTCTCAGACTGGCCAATATGACCAGAAAAGACAATGATCAATGTTGGAAGGGATGTGGAAAAACTGGGACACTAATACATTGTTGGTGGAGCTGTGAAGTCATCCAACATTTCCAGGGAACAATCTGGAATTATGCCCAAAGGGCAATAAAAATATGCAAAAATATGCATACCCTTTGATCCAGCAATACTCCTACTGGGTCTACAACCCTGATGAGATCATGAAAAAGGGTAAAAACATCACTTGTACAAAAATATTTATAGCAGCTCTGTTTGTGATGGCAAAGAATTAGTAATTGAGTGAATATCTGTCAATTGGGAAATGGTTGAACAAATTGTGGTATATGTATGTGATAGAATACTATTGTTCTATTAGAAACCAGGAGGGATGGGAATTCAGAGAAGCCTGAAAGGATTTGCATGAAGTGGCAGAACCAGAACAACACTGTACACCCTAACAGCAACATGGGGGTGATAATTAATCTTAATGGACTTGCTCATTCCATCAATGCAACAATCAGGGAGAATTCTGGGGTATCTGTGATGAAGAATACCATCTATATCCAGAGAAAGAATTGTGGAGTTTGAACAAAGACCAAAGACTATTACCCTTAATATAAAAAAAAAAGTTAACTTATTTTGTAATTTTGCTATCTCTTATATTTTACTTTTTTTCCCTTAAGGATAAGATCTCTCTCTCTCAACTCACTCACCTTAGATCAATGTATAGCAAGGAAACAATGTAAAGACTGCCTTCTGTGGTGGTGGTGGGGGGGGGAGGGAAGCAAGATTAGGGGAAAAATTGTAATAAATTATATATATATATATATGTGTGTGTGTATGTGTGTGTGTGTGTGTACACACACACACACACACACACACACACACACACACACACACACACACACACACATATATATATATATATATATAGCAATGCAAATGGGGTTAAATGGCTTGCCCAAGGCCACACAGCTAGGCAATTATTAAGTGCCTGAGACCAGATTTGAACCCAGGTACTCCTGACTCCAGGGCCAGTGCTTTATCCACTGTGCCACCTAGCCACCCTAAAATAAATAAATTATAAAAAAAATAAGGTAAGGCTACCTTCCTTTCCCTTTTTTCCATTTCTCCCTCACTTCAGCCTCCTCACTTATTCTCCCTATAGGCCTTTCTCTAAGACCCTCATTGCTGGCTCTTTGACACTGACATATCACTTAATCCTCTTTATTTTTCTGCTCCCCTCCCTCCTTTTTGTGTACCCTCTATGTTGTAATGTAGTCCTATAAAGCATTCTCCTATAGGCAGTGTCACTAGGCTCTGTCCATAATAATACCACTTGTCTGTTTTTTTTTTTTTACTGTTACCTCTTACCAGATCTCTGCCTTCACTCCTCTTTCCTTGTATACATTTAGAAATTACTTTTACTATGTATATATTTTCATTCTATTAATGTTTTTGCCTTCTACATTTATTCACTTTCCCTACATTTTTGTTGTCATTTTTGTTGAAGAATTTAAGAAGGAAATAATCTCTTCTAAATCTTTCTTAAAATGTTTCAAACTCTTCTTTAGTAATGATTTTTTTCCCCATCTTTTATCCTGTATGGGCTAAGCTGAAAATGACTTTATAATGTCACCTTGGCATAATAGCCTGAACTCTCTTGCTCTTCACAACAGTTTTCTATTCCCTTCTCCTGTTTTTAGTGGGCATATTACTCCAATGTCCATTACTTTGTATTTAAAGGTCTCTCCTAATGATTTTTAGAACTCGCTATTTTTTTTTTAGGTTTTTGCAAGGCAATGGGGTTAAGTGACTTGCCCAAGGCCACACAGCTAGGTAATTACTAAGTGTCTGAGGTCACATTTGAACTCAGGTACTCCTGACTCCAGGGCCAGTGCTTTATCCACTGTGCCACCTAGCCACCCCAAACTTGCTATTTTTTAACTGAATTGTTAAATTTAACCACTATGTGTCTTGGGAGTTTGCAGCCTTGAGATTTTTCTTGGAGGTGAACTATGACTTCTTTCAAGTGGCATTTAGTTTTCCATGTTCAGAAGTTCTGGGCAGTTCCTTTCTATTATTTGTTTCATTATGGTCTTAAGGTTTTTTGTTCTCCTGTTATGTTCTTCTGGGAGACCTATGATCTTTAGATTGTCTTTGTTTCATCTTGATGTTTGGTTTGCATAGAGAACATATTTTGTTTAAATATTCTTGGATTTTGCTTCTCTTCTTCTAGACTGAGAATTTAAAAATACAGAAGTAAATAACAATCTATTATTCTTTTTGTTTCTTTGGTGAGGCCTGCCATGGCATATTCAGGTTTTTTTTATTCTATTCATTTTACAAACACACACACACACACACAGAAATTCTGCTCTCATAATTTTCATTTCTCTTTTAGGTTTTTTTTGCTAGGCAATGGGGTTAAGTGCCTTGCCCAAGGCCACAAAGCTAGGTAATTATTAAATGTCTGAGGCCAGATTTGAACTCAGGTACTCCTGACTCTAGGGCCAGTGCTCTATCCACTGTGCCACCTAGCTGCCCCTCATTTCTCTTTTAAATCACTCAGGAATAGCATGTTGTGATTCCATGTTCTCAGATTACACAGGATCCTGTCTCAGCAAGCATTTATTCTTTTTTTTTTTTATTTTACAGGATTTATTCATAGATGCCTGAACTTACTAGATCTGGAGTTCATATTTCCTTCTGTTCTACTGTTGTTCTTCTTGATTCAGCTATTCAAAGTCTTTGAGATTTCATCTTTCTGTAATTTTTGGTACATTTAGTCTTTCACCCCCCTTACTTTCTTATCCTTCACTTCCTTTCCCTCTGAATGCATTTTCCAAGGGGACTGGATGTGACAGCATCTCAGTCTTCTCCCGCTCTGTGTAATTCAGAGTTCACTAGTCTGTCTCTGTCCCAATTGACTTTTGTTTTTAGGTTTTTGCAAGGCAATGGGGTTAAGTGGCTTGCCCAAGGCCATACAGCTAGGTAATTATTAAGTGTTTGAGACTGGATTTGAACCCAGGTACTCCTGACTCCAGGGCTGGTGGGTGCTCTATCCACTGTGCCACCTAGCCGCCCCTCCAATTGACTTTTGAGTAAGATGAACTGGCCTCAACTGAATGCTGTGCACTATCTCTCAGACTTTAAGGAGAACTACATTGTTTCTTGTCCTGATGACCTTGCCCCACTCCCTGTTTCTCAGTTATCTGACCTGGCACTGTCAGTTCAGAGCTCTGCAGCATTGGTTCTTCTGGATTGCTGTCCCTGGCAGCTTTGATTCTGAAGGGATGAGGTCAATTTGTTGAGGCCTGAACAAACTTCTGCAGCCTGACACTGAAGTGTCCAAGGCACTGGAAAAAGGAAGGGAAGGCTGGGGGCTAAGGGTGGGTTTTGATGTAAGCTTTGGGACTGCTATTGAGATGGGGGGGAAGGAATGATGAGTGAGCAACAGTTCCTGGGTTTTATCATTTTTTAAAACTTTCTTTTGGATTCTAGGTGTTCTAGACTATGGAATGATTTGAAGTTGCTTTATTTTTGGTGAATCATTTCTATTTTGAAGAGATTTGAGAGATCATGGGGAGCAGAGAAAGTGTATAGTCTGTTATCTTGTTGTTTATGTGACTCAGAAGTCCTATTATACCTTGGTCGTCATCACTAATAATTTCACTACCAACTGTTCAGCTTGAATATTATGGAAGCAACAGACCTATTTATTTTCCCATATCATGTTAAAAAAAAAGGATAAGTCAACTATTAGTGCTTAAATGTGTGGACAGAAATGGAGTTTTCGAGTAAGAAGGAAAAAATAAGAGAAACTTCTAAACTTAAAAGCATTCTATTTCTAGGCTCTGTACCTTGCCAGGAGCTATCCTCATGCTTGGAACATATTCTCATCATAAATAAAGGGAAAAAACCTATATGGACAAAAATATTTAAAGAAATTTTTTGTTGTGGTTAAGATTTGGAAATTGAGGAGAAGCCCATCAATTGGGGAAAGCAATAGAATACTATTATTCTATAAGAAATGAAGAACAGGTGCATTTAAAAAAAAACCAGGAAAGACTTACATGAACTGATGCTAAGTGAAATGAGAAGTACTAGAAGAATACTATACACAGTAACAGCAACTGTGTGATGATCAGCTATGATAGTCTTAGCTCTTCATGCAATATAGTGATCAAAGACAATTCTAAAAGACTTGTGATGGAAAATGCCATTCACATCCAGAAAAAGAGCTAGGGAATTTGAATGCAGATCAAAGCATATTATTTTCACTTTTAAAAATTTTCTTTTTTGTTTTTTTCCTGTTACAACATGACTAGTAAGGAAATATATTTAACAAAACTGTGCAAGTATAACCTATATCAGATTGCTTGCTGTCTTGGGGAGGGGAAAAAAAGCAGGGAGAAAAATTTAGCATTCAAAATTTAATAAAACTGAATGTTGAAAATTATATTTCCATGAAATCGGAAAAATATTATTCAGATTAAGAAGAATGTTTTCTTTTCTCCTATCTTCTGAGAATTCTTACTTTTTAAAAAACATTCAGTCTAGTTATTCATTCTTTGGGAAGGCTTTTCTGATCCCCCAGGCAATAATACTTTGCCCCTCTCAAATGGATTTACTCATGTACCATTCTCTTGGAACCTCCTCTTAGTAGAATAGAGGCTCTTTAGGAGCAGGAAACATTGTCTGCTTTTCTTCCCAGTGTTTTGCATAGTGCCTTGCACCATGCAAGCACTTAATATTCGTTGAACTGAATTAAAAGTGTAACTTGTAGAGAAAACAAGTGGTTTCTCACTGCTATAAGCTAGTACTAAAAATAAAATCTTGCTTAGTTAAAATTTGTGATCATATGACAAATAAGAATTATTTCCTGCTACCTATGAATGGTTTGCCAATAAGTAGCTTAATATACTGAAGGCTGAAAGTGTAAACTACTTAAGAATGCAACTTTTCAAGTGGTTTAGTAGGATCCCAAGCAATTAAGACACCAATTACAAATTATTTTTATCTATTCATTAAAACAGACTCAAAGGATATTGGATAGAACTCTGGAACTCAATTCAAGAAAACTAAGGATCAAATCTTCTCTCTGACCCCTACTAATTATGGGATCCTGGACAAATCACTCAAACTCTCTGGCCCCCAAACTTCTTATCTGTAAAATGATGGAGCCTGGACTTAATGACCTTTAAAGTTCATTTCAGTTCTAAATCTATAATTTAGTTTTAAATCTATGATCAGTACAGATTTGGCTTAGACTATATATATTTGAAAGTAATAAAATGAGGAATTTTCCAGATAAGATGGAATCACAGAGAAGCCCAGCTCTCCCACATAAACTGAAAGCAGTCTAAGAAAAGCCAATAGTGAAGAAATCCAAAAAGAAATGGAAGTGGATTAGACAGAGGAATTTAACAAGAGAAGCTACAGTCAGATTAGAAAAATACAGAAACAACTGAGGTAAGGAAAGGATCATGCTAGAAAAACTACCTCCAACTATAGGGGTGAGAAGCTGGCAGAGGTCGGGAAAAGAAGGGAGAATAAACTCCTACAATTATCTAAAGCCATGGGGTACTCTGAACGGGGACATCACAAAATAATTGCCTAGAACCAGATCCTGGCCCTAGCCTGTCAGAACACAAACAAGGACAGAATTGCCCTTCAGAGAGATCACTCCACAGGAACGCGGAGCCTGGTTGTATATTCCTCAGAGCACTGGGAACCAGAACAGGAAAGAGGCAAATTCAGCACCTGGGCACTAGCCTCAGGGGGGCAATCTAAGAGTCCTGAGTGCCACATGATGTCCAATATCCTACTGCAGGCTATTAAAGTCACAGCAGAGGATAGAAGCAGCTCTAGACTGAGAACTGCACCAAGGAAAGGAGAAAGACTGGAGCAGAGGTCTGAAGCTACAGAGGGCAACCAGGAAACTGAAAAAGAAGTAAGGGATTGAGGAAGAGGCTGGGGTCAAATACTGGCCTCTTGCTTCTTTAAGGGTAAATGGAGAGGAAATTAACTACTCATTTTGGGGCCTTGCTACCATAAAAACTATGACAATACTACCTAAGTTAATTCAAAGAATAAGTGCCCTATCAAATGACCAAAGGATTACTTTAGAAAACTAGATGAAATCAGAAAGAAGTCAACTAAAAAACAAAAAATCGAGAATCTCATGAGAGGATTTAAAAAAAAAAGTGAATATTAGTTCTAAATCTCCAATTATACTATGAAACACTTATAATCAAAGAAATCTGATATTTCTTATGAAAATTGAAAAGTTGATCAATGGAACATTTTAAGTACACAAGATCCAATCAATCAATCTATAAGCCTTTATGAAGTACTTACTTGTTATCAGACCCTATGTTAAATGCTGGGGATAACAAAAGAAGGCCAAAACAGTCTTCTCTAAAAATTACCATCCAGTCACAATGGCACTGGTTGCCTCTCACCTAGAATACTCTCCCCTCTCTCCACCTTGGTTTCTCTATCGAAACTTAATTCAAATTGGATCTTTTGCAAGAGAAGTCCCTATGCCCCAACTGCTACTGCCTTTATCTTTGAGATGACTTTTCATCTACTTTGTATATATATTTGTATATACCAAGTTATTATCTTATCTGTTTCCCTTGATGGAATGTCAGGTCCTTGAAAGCAGGGATTGCTTTTGCCTTCCATGTTATCCCCAGAACATAGCAAAGTGCCTGGCATAGAGTAAGCCTTTAATAGGCAGATAATACAAATGAAAGTATAAGAATCATTCCCCAGAAGATAAGTAGCTGAAACATATAAATGACTGTTGTCCTTCATGCTTAAAGAGGAACAAAATGACATCACTGTGTCAGGGTCAGGTTACAGTATGTCTGACTGTGGCTGATCACCCCAATATGAGCTCAGTAGGCTCTCCCATAGGTTGGGCCCAAAAAGTCCATATGAACATTTGAAGCTTAAAACATAATTAGTTCTCAATGAAGAAATGCAAGCAATCAATAAAAATATGAAAAAAATGCTTCATATTATTAAGAGAAATGTAAGTTAGAACAACTTTGAGTTTCTATCTCTCATCCATCTGTCAAGACTGTCAAAGATGACAAATAAAGTAAATTACAATTACTGGAGGAAGGCATACTATGCTCTGGTAAAGTTGTGAAAGAATTCAGTTATCCCCAAAGTCACTAAGCTTTACATAACCTTTGACTTCAGTGATACTTCCAGGCATATCCCCACCAAAGGATGTATATATACAAAAATACTTATAGAAGCACTCTGAGATACAAAGAACTAGAAAGTAGGTGGTCATCAACTAGAAAATGGATAAACAAGTTATGGTATTTGAATGTGTTGGAATATTATTGCATTCTAAGAAATGATAAAAAGGCTGTATTCAGCAATGATTTGCATGAAGTGATATAGACTACTTGTGCCCAACCTGTGGTAGACCATTCCGAGTTCATATTGGTCTGATCAGTCACAAATGGAAACCTATAATTTGTCTCAAATGTAGTGATATTATTTTGGTCTTCCTCAGCAATGAAGGACAAGAATCAGTATGAAATGAATAGAATCAAGAAGGTTTTTTTCTTTTTAATGAAGTGACATTAAATATTAGAATATTAAGAGGACCAGTTTTGGGATAAAAAATTTTGATCCATACAATGACCAATTGTGACTTCAGAAGACTGATGATGAACATAAGAGGTGATGGACTACAGATGTAGTAGACACATATTTCCAGACATGAATATAACATAAATTTGTTTTGCATGCATATATATGTATATATCTTGCCTATATATTTGTTACAAGAAAGAAATTTTAAGGTAAGGGGAGGAGAGGGAAACAAAAAAATAAAGGGAGACATAAAAGAAAGATTATCAATAGAAACACAAACAAGTAGGATAATTTTGGTAGTAACATTTTATTTTATTTTTTTTAGGTTTTTGCAAGGCAATGGGGTTAAGTGGCTTGCCCAAGGCCACACGGCTAGGTAATTATTAAGTGTCTGAGGCCGGATTTGAACTCAGGTACTCTTGACTTCAGGGCTGGTGTTCTATCCACTGCACCACCTAGCCACCCCAGTAGTAACATTTTAAATTTAATATATATTAAAAGGAACAAGCTACTTAGAGATTTATAATGTCATTTATATTTGTATAAGGAAATTCTTAGTATAAGGAAATGATGCTTGTTTATAATTTTCTAGGTCTTCTTTAAAAATATTTTTAAAGTAATAAGGTAGCATTTAAAATTGTTTCTATAAAACCATAAATTTGGGTAGATTTCTCTATGATTAATCCCTGTGAGTGAAGTTTTCCTATAATTCTGAATTCTACAAACTTACAGCCCCTGAAAAGTTATTAAGAATTCTCAAAAGTGAGCATTCAGTCATTATACCCTTAATAAGAAGTTAAAGAAATCACCCTTCCACAATTTTAGGGTATCTGCAATGGAGAATACCATCTGTATCCAAAGAAAGAACTATGGAGTTTAAAAAAAGATTAAAGACTACTACTTTTAATTTAAAAAGTTATTATATAATTTTGTTATTTCTTATATTTTGTTTTTTTTCTTAAGGAAATGATTTCTCTCTCTTACCACATTCAATTTTGATTTATGTATAGTATGGAAACAATGTAAAGACTATCAGACCGCCTTCGGGGGGGGGGTTAGAGGAAGGAAAGCAAGATTGGGGAAAAATTGTAAAATTCAAAAAAAAAATAATCACCCTTCCAAGGATTGTAAAATGTGACAATTCACTTATGATTTGAAATAGTAACATTTTAAAATATTTCCTTCTATTATTGAAGAAAAAAGGGCCAGTAGAGGAAGGTAAATCAGAAATATCAAAGAATAGTTTTTGTATTTCCCTTTCAAAAAGAGAATGATCTGGAAAACCCAGCATCTTTGGACTGGTTTGAGCCCTCAGGCCTTTGTCAACCTATCATTAAGCAACAATGTGAAAACTATTCACGGGGAGAGATTTTGCAATATTTCTAATATATTCCTGAGACACTTTTGTTTCATTCCTTTCTCTGTTATATATTTGAGTTACAGGATAGAGAATGTTTATTCCTCCCCCTCCTCCCCAAAGTAAATCCAAAGGAAGAAGTGATCTGATATGATAATAAATTTTTTATAAAGTTGGAACAGAGAGACTTCTTTATATCTTTGAGGTACAGGGAAGATCCAGACAGTGTGAATCATAAGTCTGCTTAATTTTGAGTAAACTTGTATAGACACTTATTTTTATATTCTTTGGCCTTCCACTCACTTAAACTCTACCTTGAAAGGCTCAACAACTTAAAGATTAAATCATAAGTTATTAAGTCATTAATTTAACCATTTAAACCTCTAAAATCAACACACATTCCCTTCCCCCTCGAGTCAATTTGCAAGAGATTAAAATAATAAAAATGATAGTATCTTATATTTACAAAGTACCTTTGATCCTAGCCCCAGCCTAAAATAATTTGGTAAACTTTATAGAAAATTAGGACTCCTTCCACCCACAATACAAAAAAAAAAAATATATGTAAAATAGAAACAGGCATCTAGTTAAAAACTTCAGTGTAAACAACATCAGAGAAGAATAACTACTGCTTCTGAACTTTATATGGGACCAGATACATGGAAATGCAATTATACTAAAATGAAAATTGGCTAGGATTAATTTTTCCAGTTAGATGAATTTTTATAATGAACAGAAGTTTCAAGAAGTTTTTTTTCTTCTCATATTTAATCCTTTATCTAAATAATACATAAGAGGTGTATCAAAACCAATGATACTTCCTGGGGGTCCTAATTCATGGACTATATTAGAGGAACAAGAACTAACTCCCCAGGAATCACTAGCCACATTGAATAACAATTTAAAAAATTTTTTTACCACAGTGATTGGTAGAAAGTAGTATTAATAAATTGTTGTTGACTTTAATTGATGAAAATTCAACCAAATTTAATTCAATAACTTTAAGTATAAGGTAGGTATTAGAATATTTGTAAAAATTAAGCAATAAACTAAGCCTCCAATGAGTTCACAATCGAAGCAGGGTAAACTACCTCTTGTCTCTTTGGTAGGTCTGTAGGCCTCTTTAAGTTCACAGTACCACCAGCCTCCCTAGGACACAACAGGTCCCATTCATGCCTACCACAAGATGAGCTTCCAGAAGACCTCTTTTAAGACACAGAAACAAGGCAGGACAGGCAATTGAGGGCTTTTGTTCAAACCAGAAAGGTCAACAAATTACCTGTCTTCATGATCAATCCCCCTCTCTGTTGTTTTGCCTGGATTCATTTCCCATTGGGATTCTGTGGATGCCATTCCCTTTTACTCTCCTCATTCCTATAACAGATTCCCTGACTGCCAAAGAAGAGAATCTTCCCCCTAGATGCAACTGTCTACTTCCACATTCCCATCTACCTCAGTCTCTCTAGATCTGCCTGCTGCTTTAACTGGGCCCTCTGGACTCCACAGTAACAACCTTCCTCTCATCTAACATTGGTTCTTCTCTTACTCCTTCCATCTTCTGGCATTTGCTGATTTCCCTAGGAAGGTAGCTGCATCCCTGGGCAGTCTTTTCCTGTATCTTGGCTGCACTGTCATTTATACTTTCCTCACTGATTGGGGTGAGGAAATCACTCTCCTCTTGTTCCCCAAAGATATTCCAGACTCTTCCCCTGTTGCCAATACTTAGCAAGCTTTCCTTCCTCTGAAGTTCATGCAATTCAAATTTATCACAAAATCCAAATTGTATTAACCATTTTCTATTGACTCCCCTTCCCAGGTTTTCCCTTTTCCTCAATGAATTGCCTCTGGTTTACAATTTCCATGTCACTTTAATTCTTGCTCTCATTCTACAGGCATTCAAAATATGTCGATGTTCTTTCATATATCTCAACTTCTTGGTTCTTCAATCTATTCAACACCTGTGACCTTTATTTTTTTTTTTAATAAGGCAATGGGGTTAAGTGGCTTGCCCAAGGCCACACAGTTAGGCAATTAAGTGTATGAGGCCAAATTTGAACTCAGGTACTACTGCTCCAGGGCCAGTGCTCTATCCGCTGTGCAACCTAGCCCCCCCTAGGGTCATGGTCATAACCTTGATTTTGACATCACCCACAAATGTTCTACTTCCATGTCAAGAACAATGAAACTACTTTACAGATCATAATCTTCTATTGTTCCATCACTCCCTATGCTTTTCTCTTTCCAAACCTATTCTTTGTCCTTATCATGATCTCCAAATCCTTTTTTTCAAGGGTCCTTACTGTTCTGTGTCTTTTTCTTAGAAGAGTTGCTTTTAAAGTATGTAAATATATAGGATTAAAAAGGAAACCAAAGGTTAATTTAAATAATTAAATAATTATTAAACTATTAATTAAAATAAAGATGTAATTTTTTTCCCCCATCCAAATTCATGAATCCCAACCACAGAACTTTCTGGGAGTCTAGGATCTCAGGTTAAGGATCCATTCTATACTATCCCAGACGTTCATCCCTGCACTGGATATACTGTGAATTCCATGCCCTTAGTGAGCCATTTTAACTTGCCATTATCCTATACTACTGAATCCTTTGTTCCCTTTTCCAAACACTAACCAAACATTGTCAAACCACAAACTTAGATTACTTTTACCATCTGATTCCTGATTCTACTTACACATTGCTGAACAAAACTAGGAAATTATAAATTTGTGCTTAATCAATCAACTAGAATTTATTAAGCACTTACAAATTACCAGTTATTAAGTGCTAAAGATACAAAGAAAGGCAAAAACAAACAAAAAAAATAAAACCCCAAAACAAAACAGACCTGCTCTCAAAGAGTTCAGTCCAATGGGAGAGATCACTGCAAACAATTTTGTACAAAAAAGATAAACAGGATAAATGGAGAAGAGTCTTTGAGGGAAGGCACTAAAATTAAAGAAACTGAAAAAGGCTTTTGCAGAAGATGGGACTTGAGATGAGACCTGGAACCAGGGAAGTGAGAAGGAGGAGGAGATAAAAAAGATAGTGGCATTCCAGGCATGAAGGACAGCCAATGAAAAGGTTCAGAGTTGAGAGATGGAATGTCAGGTTCAAAGAACAGCAAGGTCAGCATCATGGGACTGAAGAATTTATAAAGGAGAGTAAAAATGTAAGAAGACTGGAAAGGTAGGAAAGGTTAAGGTTAGAAAGGACATTAAAAGTCAAACATGATTTTATCTTTGATTCTGGAAGTAATAGGGAGACAATGCAGTTAATTGGGTTGGGGGGAATTGTGATTTAGTTAGATCTATGATTTAGGAAAAATCAATTTGACAACTAAACAAAGGATGGATTGGAGTAGGAAAGACATGAGGGCAGGGAGACCAATCAGTAGATCACTCAAACTGTCTAGGTGTAAGGAGATGAGGGATTGCCCCAAAGTGACAGCAGTATCTGAGAAGAAAAGGGAATATATACAAAAGATATTCCAAAGGTAGAAATGACAGGACATGGTCATTGATAGCATATGGCAGAATGAGAGAGCTAGATATTGGAGAAGTAACTAAAATTTTAGGTCAGCTAATTTCAACCAGAATCTTACTGAAGCAAGGCAATAAAACTATTCCTTCTTAAGTAATTCTCTATTTCACTAAACACAGTGGCTGTTCCAAGTCTCTTCTCAAATTTCTCACCCTTACAATTGAGATTTTGCCTCAGACTTCACCTAAAAAACCTGAGGTCATTAACCAAAAAGTTCTCATTCTCCCCTCTTCATCATGTCATATCCCTCTTTTATCTCTATCCCTCATTGACTCAAAGTCTCTGATGAAGAGGTCACCCTTCCATCTGTCAAAGGAAATCACGCAACATATATTGTTAATTCATCCCTATCTTTTTCAGTTGATAGAACCACTATTTCCCCACCATGTCCTCATCAAGATCTCTTTTTTTCCCCCTGGTTCCTTTTCTGGATGTGTACAAACATACCTAAGTCATCTCCATGCTTAAAAAAAAAAATCCTTATTAGATTTTACCATATTCACTACCTACCATCCTAAATCTTTCCTTGGGAGGAAAGGATAGAATTTGGATCTCTTAAAAAAAAACTGTTTATGCATGAAATTGAGGAAAAATAAAATATATATTTAAAAAAATAAAAAATTAAAATTCCTTTGAAAAAGTTATTGATTTAAGTTGTCTCTGCTTTCTTACCTTTCATTTTCTTCTAAATATTCTAAACACTTTGTGTCACCTTTTGCCTAGACTACTGAAACAACCTTCTCTGCAAAATTCAACACTGCTGACCAACTTTTTCTAGATACTTTTTCTTCTCTAGGTTTTTCTGATTTTGGTCCTCTGGTTCTCCTAGTTGTCTGACTGCTTCTTCTTAGTTTCCTATACTGGATCTCTATCCATGTCAATGCAAGGTCTATCCTGAGTCCTTTTGTTTTTTCCTGTGTACTGCCTTGTTTGATGATTCCATCAGCTCCCATTGATTCAAAGTAATAATAAATATAATATAATGCAATATAATAATATGATATGATATGATATGATATAGAATAACATAATATAAGATAAATACAATTGAGGGCAGCTAGGTGGCACAGTGGATAGAGCACTGGCCATGAAGGCTGGAGGACAGGAGTTCAATTCCTACACTTAACTCTTAGTAGCTGTGTGACCTTGGTCAAGTCACTTAACCTTGATTGCCTCACATTCAGGGTCATCTCTAGTTGTCCTGATTTATACCTGGCCTCTGGAGTTGGATGGCTCTGGAGGAGAAAGTAAGGCTGGTGACTTAGCACAGCACCCCCTCACTCAAATACAATTTACGTGTTTGTCATGGCATCATCTCCCTGATGTCATAGTCTTCTTTGAAAATGAAGGACAAACGTTATTATTAAATACAAATGAGTTAGAGAACCATTTAGTACCAGTCTCCCTCCTGAGTTCCTTTCCCATATCACTAATTGTCTGGACATTTCAAACTGGATGTCTTGTATGAAAACCCATGTGTCTATCCATTAGAGAACTCATTACCTTTTACCTCAAAATCATTCACCTTTCAGGGCAGAGCCAAGATGGCTGCATGAAGGCAGGAATTCCTGGAAACTCGTTCCCCCCAAAACTCCAAAAGTCATCAAATTATGACTCTAGCCAAAATTTAGAGGCAGAATCCAGAGACACTTAGTGATACAATTTCCCAGTCCAAGAAAACTTAGAAAGTTTTGTAGGAAAGGTCTGTTTCACTGGGACTGGGGATTTAGAAAAAGTCCATTGAACACAGCCACGGCACAGAACAGCCAGGCTGGGTGCCTAGATCCCTGGGAGGAGCCTAGATCCCTGGGGGTGCCTGGGTCCATGGCAGAGGCATGGTAGTTTCCAGAACTCCTGGCCTGGGGATCACTGGGAATAGCTTGAAGGGATGGTGAAAGAACTCTGCTGCACCAGACTTGAATGCGAAGCGAGCTCTGGCCTCAGAGCAGGAGGAATCAGGGAAGTCAGCCTGCACCTTCAGAGTGCAGCCCACAGATGGTAAGGGGTTGGGGAGACTGCAGAGGTCTCTTCTGCTCTCCCTGGGGCAGTACTCAGTTGTTTGCCCATACTCAGACCCAGGTTAAAGTTTGGGCCCCCATACTACCATAGAGGAGCAGGGACTCTCCTCATAGCTCCAGGACAGAGGGGAGGGGGGGGCCTGTAGTCATCCACAGACCAAAGCACAGGCAAGAGAGCAGTCAGAGCCTCTCATGAGACCTTGGAGGAATTAAGGTCCCTGTGGGTTGTCCCCAACACCCCCCAAAGCCTTGGAAATGTGGTAAATCAGTCATAGACTGAGGAAATAAGCAAATAAAAGAAAAAGAAGACTCTAACCATAGAAAATTACTTTGGTCCCATGAAAGATTCAGAAGATGACAAAATTGAAGCTTCTGTACCCAAAACTAGCAAGAGAAATAGAAAATGTGCTCAGGCTATGGATGAGCTCAAAAAAGACTTTGAAAAGTAATTAAGGGAGGTAGAGGAAAAATTGGGAGGAGAAATGAGAGCAATGCAGAAAAATCATGAAAATCAAATCAATAGCTTGGTGAAAGAAATACAAAAAAAAATGCTGAAGAAAATAATGTTAAAAACCAGTTTAGGCCAAATGGAAAAAGCAATAAAAAAAGGCACATGAGGAGGAGAATGCTTTAAAAATCAGAAATGGTCAGCTGGAAAAGGAGATAAAAAAGCTCTCCAAAGAAAATAACTCCTTCAAATGCAGAATGAAACTAAAGGAAGCTGATGACTTTGAGAGAAATCAGGAAGAAATAAATCTATTCCAAAAAAAAACCCAAATTAGAAAAAAGTGTGAAATATTTCATTGGAAAAATAACTGACCTTGAAAACATCCAGAAGAGATAATTTAAAAATTATTGGGCTACCTGAACATCACAACCAGGAAAAGAACCTAGACTTCATTTTTCAAGTAAAATTGCCCTGAGATCCTAGAAGCAGAGGATAAAATAGAAATTAAGGGAACTCACCAATCACCTCCTGAACAAAAGAAAACTTCCAGGAATATTAGTCAAATTCCAAAACTCCCAAGTCAAAGAGAAAATACTAAAAGCTGCCAGAAACAAAAATTCAACTACCATGGCTCAATGATCAGGATTGCACAGGATCTGGCAGTATCTACCTTAAGGACTTTTAGGGTTTGGGATATAATATTTTGGAAGGCAAAAGATCTTCATTTACAACCAAGAATTAACTACCCAGCAAAACTGAACATCCTCTTCTAGGGGAAAAGATGGATTTTCAATGAAACAGGGGAGTTTCAAACTTTCCTACTGAAACAACCAGAGCTGAATAGAGTTTGATCTTCAAGTACAGGTCTCAGGTGAATCATAGAGGGGGCAGATGAGAAGGACTAACTACAAAGAACTTAAGGATGTTGAACTGTTTGTATTCCTGCATGGAAAGAAGATACTGATAATTCATATGAACTTTCTCATTTAAAAGAGCAGTCAGAAGGAGTATATACATATACATATACATACATACACATATATATATATATGTGGCACATGAAAGAGCTGAATATAATGGTATAATATAGTAAAAAGATGGAGTCAATGGGTAATAAAGGAAAGTACTGGAAGGAAGGTAAAGGAGAGGAAGAAGGGGCTAAGATATTTTCCATAAGACTCAAGAAAAAGCTTTTATAATGGAGTGGAATGGCAGAAGGCAAGGGGGAATGAGGAGCCTTCATTCTCATCAGAAATGGCTCAGAGAGGAAATACCATACACACTTAATAGGATATAGAAATCTATCTTATCCTAGAGAAAAATGAGAAGAAAGGGATGGGATGAAGTGGAATGGGGGGTAGGAAGGGGGGAGTAGGTGATAGAAGAGAGGGAAGATCATTGGGAGAGGGTACTTTTGAATAGGGACGGGATGAAAGGAGAAATAGCATGGAGGAAAATACAGCTAGTAAAAGCAACGGTGGGGAAAATATTGAAGAAACTTCTTTGGTGACCTTATGATAAAAAAGGCAACTCATCCCAGAGACAGAGCCATTGGAATCTGAACACAGACTGAAGTACATTTTTTTTTCTCTCTCTCACTATTCTTGAGGTTTCCTCATCTTTTTTTTTGGGGGGGGGTTACGTTTACTCTCACAACAAGATTACTGTAATAATATAAAATAAATAAAAAAATCATTCACCTTTCTTTCCTTCATTTGTATTTACTCATCTTTCCTTTCTGATTATTTTAGATTTTTATTCTTTGATTTATGACTCTTATTAATACTTCTTTAGTCACTCTATTCCTCATGGAATTCAAAGATTTCAAAGTAGCTACTTTGGATTAATTCTTCTAAAAATGTCTATGCCCCCTGGATTCCTTATTATTTTTTTTTTGGTGCCTCACTCTTAGAAATAATCAATTCCTGGAGGTGAGCAGAGGATATTACCCAATCTTGACTGTGTAGTTCATTATTAATCTTTTCACTCCCCATGTTCACTTTTTCCCATTTGTTTCAAACTTTCCTCCCTCATTCAGTGCTCTCCTACACTTCTGGGTGTCAGCTGTCTCTAGGAACTCTGATTTCCCTTATCCTACAGCAGGGCCCTATTGCTCTGGTATTGTCATGGCAACCACTGGCAGGCGCTTGAAATTTAATAAATGGAGGAGGTTTTTAGGGATGAATTAAATAAATGTTTGACTAAATAAAGCCCTTGAATAATGTTATAGATAGCCCTTGACAGACAAAATGTTCCCTACCCCTGTCTTAAGGTATGAAATCCCTCTTGGATTACTGCCTTGTTGTGGTGAAGGGGTTTCTGTAACTCAATGAAACTATGAATTATGCCATGCAGGATTAGCCAAGATGTCACATTCATCACAAGGGATTGAAATGCTAAAGTAGGAAACCAAAATTAATTGGAGGGGCAGCTAGGTGATACAGTAAATAGAGGACCAGCCTCGGAGTCAGTAGGATCTGAGTTCAAATCCGGCCTCAGACACTTATTAATTACCTAGCTGTGTGACACTGGGCAAGTTACTGAACCCCATT
The DNA here is from genome assembly GCF_037893015.1 of Macrotis lagotis. Classification (NCBI taxonomy): domain Eukaryota; kingdom Metazoa; phylum Chordata; class Mammalia; order Peramelemorphia; family Peramelidae; genus Macrotis; species Macrotis lagotis. Next base: position 197,848,066 of record NC_133659.1, read on the forward strand.
GCCTTGCAAAAAACAAACAAAAAATTAATAGGAATAACAGGGAGGTTTGACCTTGGTGAATAAAATGAAGCAGGGAAGAGATTATTAGAGTTCTGTCAAAATAACTTGCTAGTCATAGCAAATGCTCTTTTTCAACAACCCCAAAAGTGGCTGCTTTCTGCTTTCACGTGTATATCATCAAATGGTCAATGTCAAAATCAGATTGATAAAACTGATTATATATTTGCAACCAAAGATGGAGAAGCTCTATACAGTCAGTTAAAACAAGACCTAGAGACTGGTTCAGATCATGAGGTTCTTATTGAAAAATTTACACTTAAACTGAAGAAAGTAGGAAAAAAAATCTGTATTTAGAAGTTCTGGGGAGTTGTTGCTTTTTTTTTGCATTGCTGTGCTCAGGTATTTCAACTTGTTTTGTTCTTCTGTCACATCTAGAATACTTGTTTCTGTGCATCCTGTCATGAGATTAAAATATTTTGCTTGTATGGAAACCAGGTTTTTCTTTAATATTATTATCTTTTGTTTCTCTTTTCTTCAGACTATTTTTTTAAAAAGGTTTTTCAAGGCAATGGGGTTAAGTGGCTTGCCCAAGGCCACACAGCTAGGTAATTATTAAGTGTCTGAGGCCGGATTTGAACTCAAGTACTCATGACTCCAGTGCTCTATCCACTGTGCCACCTAGCCACCCCCAAACTGTATTTTACTTCTATATATTCCACTCAGTAATTCTCTCTTTCTTTAGACTTGCCACTCTAAGTTCAAGATTTTCTATTCCCTCATTATTTCTGTTGAGTATGCCATGAATTTCATTTTCACAATTCTTATTTCTCTTTTAAAACATTCAAAAATATCTGCTGTGGTGACATGTTCTCTTGGAAATCCACAGGGTCCTTTGCCTCATCAGTTGATTCATTTTCTTTTGTCCTACAATATTTATTCACATAGGTCTGTATTTTTTTTCTAGATCTGGAGGTCATATTCCTTTTGTTATTAGTATTTGGTTTATCTGCTTATGCTCAGTCTTTGAATTTTCTTCTTCTTGAATTCTTTGGAATTTCAGTTTTTGGGTTTTTTCCCCTCCTCTTTCATATTCTCCTATTGCTTGCTTTTTAACTCCCTCTCTTTTGATGGCAGTTATTCTGTTATTAAACCTCAATGCCATCTTAACCTCCTATGCTTTGCAATTCATGGTTTTCCAATCTCAGTATTTGCCCCAAAAGACTTTTGAAGGGGAGGGGAGAGGGAAGGAAAGAACTGGTCCCAGTTGGATGTTAGGCAACTTCCCTCAGCCTTAATGAAGTACTTCATAGCTTCACATGCTTCCTGTCTCATTTCCCTATTTCTCATTTTTTTCTGGCAGAGCTTACATGTAGCAAGAAACATCCAAAACATTGTCATATTGCTGTTCCAGCATGAACAGGCTTCTGTCATTTGATTTTCCAAGGCACTGGGGAAAAAAAACGGGGATGTCAAGTTGCTCTCTGTTGTAAGCCTATGGCTTATGGAGCCTGGTTGCTAAAATTTCCTGGAGGAGTAGGCAATGAGAGTATCATTGAGTTATAACCAATTACCTTCCTTTGCTCTCAATTCACTAAACTGTTATCTCCTTTAGATTCTTGGTATCTTAAATTGTAGGGAGTTCTTGTTCATAATTCCTATTTTGGAGAGGTCTGAGGAGTCTTGAGGGTTAGAGAAAATCTTGGTGGTGGTGTTCCTTAGGGATTCCTCTCCCTTCTTCTTCACCTGCCTATTACTATCAAGAGCAACACCAGCCTTCCTGGTCTCCTAAATTTACACACTCAACATTCTCAATCCCTCACTCATCCTATACATTCAATCAGTTGCCAAATCTTGTCATTTCTCTCCTTACCTCACTCATCTGTATCTGTCTTTCTCCACTCACATCATCACCATGTGCTAATAAGTCCATGCACTCATCACCTCTCACCCGATCTGCTGAAAAAGCCTTCTGATTGGATTGTTTGTCTCAATTTTGCTAACCATATTGCTTCCTTAGCTCAATAAAGTCCAATGACTAATGCTTCTAGGATCAATAAGTTCTTTTCTGTGGCACTTCAAGACCATTCCCCGCATTTCATTCCTTTAGCATACTATTCTTCTCTATGCACTCTTCTCTCCAGTCATACTGGGCTCCCTGCTGTTTTTCGTACACAACATTCTTTCCTGATCTCTTCACACCACTGCACTGTCTGTTTGCCAACCTATAATGTTCTCCCCCACCCTTAGAATTCCTGGCTTCTTTTAGGACTTAATTCAAATTCTGTCTTCTTCAGGAAGCACTTCTTTGTTGTCTCCACCTCCCTCAGCTCTGAGGGCCTGCCATTTTAAGGGTATCTTCTACCTACTCCACATGGACTAATTTATGTTCATATTATGGCCCTCCATTAGAATATAAGTTGCTTGCTTCTAGTGTTTCAGGTCAATGCTTTAAAAAAGAAATAAAAAAAAAAAACAAGTTTATATCTTAGGGTATCAAAATAATGTAAGAGCAACTGCTTAAAGTTACAGGGAGAAGAGATAAAGGCTCTGGACATGAGGAAGTAGAGACTGGAAGATAGTGTAGAACTGATCATAGAAAAGAATTATCTTAAGAGGGACATGATAAATTCTGAAGATGAAAAGTTGTGAGTTTATCACTTTTAAACTCAAGAGGAAGGTAACAAACAATTATCTCCAGTCACCCTTTCATCTAATTCTCTAAGAATGGGGTTTTAACAGATTCTCAGTGATAGGAATTAGGGCTACTCTGAAATCTGTTCTAGTGTTTATGGACCTTCTAGGTATCCAACACTTAGGTAACAAGATGTACTTCCTTGGCTCCCGATCCATTTTTTTACTAACACAAACAAGAATTCCAAAGTTCTGATACACATATACTGATCAGATGGAATTCATATAGTAAGCCTAACCCCTCAATAGTCTATAAATAATGGGTCAGGAAGTAATCAAAATAAATCTGGACACAAACCCTAACCCAACATTCTATTTCAGATAGCCAAGAAGCAATTGTCTGCCACCTACTGAGACAAAGGATTAATTTTTCACATTTCCCACATGCTATTTTCTCTCATCTGCCTGCTCCCTAAAGAATCACTGATGTAATTCTAGGCCTCATGCTTACCAATTCTTGCTATTTAAAAAATAGAAAAGCATCTTGGAATGCTTCACCAGGTAGCAATCCAATCCTTATGACTACTATGTCCCAAATGCCCATAGTATTTATACTCCTAAAAAGATAATATAATTAAGCTGAAGAATAAATATAGCTAATATCATATGGTATTTTTTAACATTTGTAAAGAGTTACTCATTATCTCATTTGATTCTCACAACAGTCCTGTGTGTTATTATCACCCCCATTTTATAGATGCGGAAATGGAGGCTAGGAGATTAAGTGATTTGTACAGGGACAGAAACCATTCTAAGACAGAACTGAAACTCACATGTTTGCTGTGTAGGAATATTGGTGGACATACTGGAATATCATTGAAAAACTGGATATCAGACAGCTAGTGGAAATCCCTATCCTTGGAGTTTATTTTTACCTTTCATACTCCCTCTTTATTTTTCCAAAGAACAGACACAAATCCATTCTGAGATTTTCACCTTCCTGAAGATAAGAAACTGGATAAATTGACCATTTAAGGTCATTTTCTAAGTCTATGATTCTATTCTGCATCTTTTTATTTATTGATTGCTTCAGTGTCCAGCTATAGAATATAACAGTACTTAGGAAAGAAAATGTACTAGAAAGAGAAAACATCTTTAAGTAGCTATTAAGACTATGAATCACAGCTGGCATCCAATCTTCCTTATTTAGGGGGTCATTGAGAATATTCTCACATAGCTCTTCAATTTGGCTGCTCTTTGTTCACATTCAAATAATTTGCAGATTATAGGATGGTATTTTTTTCCATCTCAAGTTCTAAATACCACAGTCCTAGTGACTCCTTCAAAGCCCATCTCTTCCTTAGAGAATATATTCTCAAAGAATGAAAACTAACTTTAATATCTGCTTTAAAAATCCACAATAAACCAGTTAAATCTATTAGAAAATGATCACCTACTGCTCTCCAAAGTTAGCAGACCACTGCTCCCCTGAATTACTTTAGATACTTGGTAGGAGAGTATAATGTATTCAAGAAGATATTTAAAACCAAAAGAAAAGGAATTAAAATTAAAGCAAAACTTTTGATACCTTTTTCATAGCCTGACATTTGGCTGTTTCAGAAAAGCCAATCATTTTATCTGGGGAACATATCTTGATGAAGGGGAAGTTGGATTCTTCTGAAATCTTTGCTGCTAAAGCTGTCTTTCCACTGTGAGGAGGGCCTGCATAAAGATATAATACATCAGTCAGGATAATAAAAAATGCTGGACTAAGCAAAGGAGAATAAAAACAAAGTTTAAACTTTTGTTCTAGAGTAGTGAGACCTTAAACTAGTCTTTAACTTTTTTTTGCCACAACTCATGCTGACTCAGCAGCACCTTTAATTTAATAAAATAATTAGCACCCCCACACATATGATTAAAAATATGTCCCTAATTATGTCTTTTTTGTTTGTTTTTTTCTTTTTTAAATTAAGTCTTTATTAAAAAAATTAAACAAAAGTTTTCTAACTGAAAATGTTTTATTACTCTCTCCTCCCCATGAAAATCTCTATAAGTCTCAATCTGCCTGTCATCATAGATCTGTCAAATTACTTGCTTCTAAGAATTTTATTATCCAAGTAATGGTTATGAGGAAAAATGATCATCAGAAAACCACTTCCTTTCCCAAAGATGACACAATGAAAAAAAAACTTTTCCTTATGATGAAGAGCAATCACAAAATTTACCCTTGAAAAGTGTTGTCATATAAATTTATCCTTAAAAACTTATTAATATTAAAATTTGTTGGAAAACATTTTTAAGCTCCAAGATGCTAATAAGCCAATCTTCCTGTTGAAGCTGTGTTTCCAAGTATTATTATACTGATGATTTAGACTATTGTGAGACAAGTCTGATCATCACCATAAAACTACTGTACTGATACCAAATGACATGTTCAGCTTAACCCTACTATGGAAAGGCATCACCACAAAAGTCACCATGCTGACAATTTAGACCATAGAGAAAGAGGTTATATTTATCTACCTTTGTCACCAAAAATGCCATATTGTTGCTCTGCCTGGCATCACTGAAATGCTATGGTGCCTTGATTACATGGGAGGGATCACATCTAAATGGCCAAAGCCTCCCACTGTATCCAGACCACCATCAGTAATACTGTTTCCTATACTAACAGTCCACAGAGTACAGAAAGTTCTGGAAGAGAAAATGAGAAGAATGTCTTTGTACAACATGCCCCTCATTCAATCAGCATAACGTGCATGTCATCCCATCATTCAATTGATGTCCTGGTCTTCTCTGACTAAGGACAACAATCAATGGGTCCTGAGAAGACCACCTGATAATGGTGGTGCTTCAGTTTACAAAGTACTTCACACAGAGCTCATCTGGCCTACTCTACAATCCTCCCTGGAGAGGAGGGTCAGGTACTTCTATTGTAAAAATATCTTTATTTTTCCCATAAGTAAATAAACTCATGAAAGTTAAATGGCAAGTAATAAACATACAGTTAGGAATCATACAGAACTTCATCCCTGGTCCTTTGACATTAAGTTTAGACATAAGATAATGCAACTTTCATATAACTTGTCAAAATATACAAAGTTTGTGATTGAAAGCCTTGAAAAATCCTCTCTAGAAAGGTTCATTTCTCTCTCAGGGTAAAAGTGAATTTGTTTCATTGATAAAATAGCTATTTGGGACCTTTGTTTCTTTCAGTAGGCACCCTTGGGGGTGCCATAAGAAAAAAAAATTAAACCAATAATCCTACTTTTAAGATACTGATACTCCACTTGGAAAGACTATGCCACTATAATTAAAAAAAAATTAGAAAATAATAGAAAACTTTAATCTAAAGATAAGTGGGTAGTAGGGACCTTAAGTGACAAAGGAGTTTAAAGGAGGGAGATACGATAAATGTTATTTTTATGAAACTATTAACTGCAAGAAAGTGTCAAGTTACGTAAAACACAGTTGTAAAAGACTCACTTATCATTTTACATATTAAACAAGCCTCAGAGTAATTTTTTAAAAACCCAAGTATTCATAAAAAGGTTATGATTCTGCATTATTCTCCTATTCTATTTCTTACTACTATTACTTCAGCCCAACACTTTTTCGTACCTTCCAAAAGAACGCTAACCAAAGGTGTACGGTCACTGTTTTTAGTCTGCTGCACCAATAGCTCACCATCTTCTAGCACTCTAGTGACTGGGTCACCCCATTTGATGATACCATTCATGATGTAACTTGCATAATCCTCTTGGTTTGTTCCAAATGCCTGTTTTGGAAAAGGGCAGTTCAAAGAACAGTAGTCATCAGAATGGGAAAAAAAAGAAGAAGAAAGAAAGAAAAGCATTTAAAAGGCATAAGAGATCATTAGTAATTAGGAGTGTACTAAAAGTGCTCAGTACTATCTTGAATCAATGTAACAAAGTCTTAAAAGTCAAAGTCTGGGTTGTAATTGCCCACTTATCTTTTTGCCTCTAGGACAGAAAAAAATTGCCCCACTGACATTCAGTGATTTGGAGTAGTTTTCAGATGTTTTTGATCCTGTATCCCATTAGTAAAATATTTCTGATCACGCATCCCAATATATTTATCTACATGAATATACTATGCATATTTATTTGTAAATGATACTATACAAATATAGTAAATACATTATAAAATATAGCAAAAAATTAAGAATGAGAAAAATAAACAGTATTTTAAATTTTTATATTTATTGTCAAGACAAAAAAAAAACATTTTCTTGATTCCCACACATATAAATTAACAATAATATATTTTCTAAGTTTTTTTGCAAGGCAATGGGGTTAAGTGGCTTGCCAAAGGCCACTCAGCTAGGTAATTAAGTGTCTGAGGCCGGATTTGAACTCAGGTACTCCTGACTCCAGGACCGGCACTCTATCCACTGCGCCACCCAGCCACCCCCAACAATAATATTTTCAATGAGAACAATGTGTTCAAATAGGCCTCATTAGTTTTAAAATCTTGAAGGTCTGATTCTAAATTCAGTCTATTCCAATCCTTAGTTTTAATGGTCATCACAGCTGAAGAAGAGGCCTCACAAAGATGCAGAGACCCAAATAGAAAATCTAAAAGTAAATATACAAAGCGATATTTGATGAAATTTGGTTAATAAATCACCATCTTGATTTTAGCAATAGCCCAAAACTAGAATGTCTGGTTCATGGAATAGTCACTGAATTAATTGAAGAATATTTGTCAGGGAGTAGGGGTAAGAAATCTGGAAAGGTATGAGGGAGCTAGCTTACAAAGGACTTTGAAAGCAAAATAGAGGATTTTGCATTTGATAGGGAAAGCATTGGAGTTTACTGATATGGTTGAAGTTGTGCTTCAGGAAAATCACTTTAGTGAGTGACTGGAGAATAGATGAGAATAAGGAAAGACCTAGTAATGAAATGGTAGACCCACCAGAAGGATATTGTGATAGTCTAGTGGTAAGGTGAATAGGGTATGCATTAGGGAGGTGGCAGTAATAGACAAGGGAGCATATTTAAGAGATTTTTCAAAAGCAAAATCAACAGAACTTGTGTGTGTGTGTGTGTGTGTGTGTGTGTGTGTTAAAGAATGACTCCTAGATTGCTAGCATGGAAGATGGGTAGGATGGAATTGCCCTTAACAGTAATAGGAAATACAGAGAGTGGAACTGAGTCGGAGAGAAAGATAATGAGTTATGCTTTTAGACATATTGAGTTTGAGTTCACTATTGAACATTTAGTTCAAGACTTCTGAAAGGTAGTTGCAGATATGAAATTGAAGACCAGAAGAGAGTCTGGGGCAGGATAGCAAGATTTGAGAATCATCAGCACAAGATAGTAATTAAATCCATAAGAGTTGATGAGATCATCAAGTGAAGTAGGGGGAGAAGAGAAGCGTCCAGGATAGAACCCTGGGAGACACTAAGGTTAGAGGGAATGATATGGATGAGAACCTAGCAAAGAAGGTTTAAAAGGAGCAATCAGACCAGTACAAGAAGAACCCAGGAGAGACTGGTGTCTCAAAAAACTAGAGAGGAGAGTATCCGGAAGAAGAGAGTGATCAACAGAATCAAAGGCCACAGAGAGATCAAGGAGAATGAAGATTGAGAAAAGTCCACTGGAACTGGCAACTAAGAGATCAGTAGTAATTTTGGAGAAAGCAGTGTTGGGAGAATGATAAGGCTGGATGGTAAACAGTTAAGAAATTGAGAGGAGAGAAAGTGAAGACACCTATCATAAATGGCTTTTTCAAGAAGTCTGGTCACAAAGGTCAGATGAGATATAAGATGATGATGGCAGGAATAAAGATCAACTAAAGGTTTTTTTGAGGATGGGAAGACATGGGGTATGTTTGTCAATAGGAAATGAACTAGTAGAAAGGGAAAAATTCAAGATAAGTGATAGAATGGAGATGATAGAGAAGGCAATTTGCTGGAGATAAGATGGAATCAGATCACTTTAGGAAGTGAAGGGATTAGCCTTGTGAAAGGGAATATTAGATAGATCACCAGCCCTGGAGTCAGGAGGACCTGAGTTCAAAATCTGGCCTTAATAATCACTTAGCTGTGTGACCTTGGGCAAGTCACTTAACCCCACTGCCTTGCAAAAAAAGGATATAGCTAAATCATCTTGTGAAACCAAGTTGAGGAGATAGTGGTAGGAGTTAAATAAGTGATGAAATAAGGAAGAGGAAAGTGGAGGGGGTTCCCAGTAAATGGTCTCATTTTCCCCCCCTGTAAAATATGAGGTAAAGTTCTCCGAGGAGTAGCAGCCAAGGGAAGTTTAAGGAAGGATGAAAATGAAGAGATACTGTGAAGAATGGAATAGTGAATTGACAAGGGAGGTAAAGTAGAAAAGAAAGTAGCAGGGAGGCTCCAGGAGAGGGTAACAAATTTGTAGTAGGCTCAGAAGAGTTGTATGATTTTCTCCATTTTTATTTAGCAGCATGTGTGGGCACAAAACCAGCAAATAGAGGAAGTGATCCAAGGCTAAGGTTTGGCAGGGAGCAACAGCTGAAATGATAAAGGGTATGAGGATTCCAGAGTAGAGAACAGAGGGATCAAGGGATCAAGATGAGGAAAAGAAGACTGAGTAGCTAGTGAAGAGGAAATGAACTGGGAAAGAACTGAAGTGTGTTGAGAGATTGTAGGACATGATGTGAATGTTATGAAAGGGTAGTCAGAGGGAGAGGTGAAAAATCAAAAGATTATGGTGAGATATGGAGATTTTGGAATTCTTAAACATGGAGGAGGCAAGAAATAGCTCATGGGAAGTAAGTTGAGAAACTGAGTGGTTAGGGAGTTTGAGACAAAGTCACTATGTATGTTGAAGCCCCTTAATATGAGAGTAGGACTTGGGGAGAAAAGAATAATTGTGAGTCATATACTCAATTTAGGAAAACTACCAAGACTTTGACTGGGTAGAAGAGAAGAACTGCATGAACCTAAAGAGAAGTTATTGAATGATAGAGGTAGCAGTGGTTGGTTGCAGGAAGATGTAACTTGGCCTAGTCCTTGGTTGGCATGGCAGCAAATAGCAGATTCCAGTGAATGGGGAAATCTCTATGGGGTCTTTTGTCTGGTCCCTTGTCACCTTCCTCCACAGCATGTGCACCTAGAGAAAGGAAAGTCTAATTCTTTTCACCTGAGGCTAGAGAGAATGTAGTGTGTATCCACAAATGGTAGTGACTAGCCCAGTCCCTGACCATCTTTTCTTAATTAAAAGGAATCTTCAAAGCAACATTCTGCTCTACTGAAACAAGTTTTTTCCCCAATCAAACAATAAGCATAATAGGGACTAGAATCCTCTATATTTTCCATACAATAGTTATGAAATGGTAAAGCTGTAGTCTATCGTGAATACTGCTCATAAGAAAGAACCTGATTGTTTCCTACTAATGCTCAGAATAAGGATACCCTTTATTCATGTAGGACTCTCAAAGATATTTTGTAAGTGGGAAATTAAGCATATAGTTTGGTAGTTACAGATGTACTCACTCCCAGTTTTGGTTTTTAACAAAATATTTGTAAGACTCTGTACACATTTAGTATAGTACCACTCTTTAGATATCTTGTGCATCAATTCTTCAATGTCCATACAATGGCATGGGTTGTTTTTTGTCTTTTTATTAGGTTTTTTGCAAGGCAAATGGGGTTAAATGGCTTGCCTAAGGCCACACAACTAGGTAATTATTAAGTGTCTGAGACAGGATTTGAACCCAGGTACTCCTGACTCCAGGGCCGGTGCTTTATCCACTGCATCACCTAACTGCCCCTCAGTGGTATCTTTTTCAGAATGGAGATCCTCCATATATATTTAGTCTATTCTGGCCATTTTCTAGGTAGTTTTCTTTTTTCCATCTCTATACCATTTATAATATAAACATCTGAAACTGTGACATTAGACATATTTAGAGACTAAGTGCAGTGGTTCTAATGTCCTTGGGGTAAAAAAGTTTGGCATAATAATCTTTGCAGTTCTTTTTTATTTTTCTTCAGTTTGTAGTCACTTTCAATACTCATCTTTAAATGCCATTGAGATGATTTTCCTCCAACTGGGTCTCCTGCCAAGATTTCTTTAAACTGATTTTACCCTCTGGTGTTTCTCTCTCCCTTATGACATGATACTGCTCATAACCATCTATCAACTTTTATTGTGTAAGATTTTACAAATCAATTTATATTCTAAATCAGTATTGCCTTTGGCTGCCATCTCTGCTTGGCAAATATGTCAAAGTCTGCTAAGGCACTTTCTGGGCTTTTCTGGGCTTCTTATTGCAGCAATTAAGTTATATTATCTAAATTCTATTCCCTTTTTAATTATCAATTAATTATTTAAATAAGTCAGTCAAACAATTTCAATGGTATGTTAGATCTTTTCTATTTCACTATATTCTTTCTTCTACCTTTTTACTAATACTGATTTTTGTTCTGACAAGTTGATGGTCTGAATTTACAGACAATTAATTTAGGACTTACCCAAATCAACAATAAGTCTTTTCTTGTCTATTTAAATGTAATCATTTAATGTAATTTCATTTTCTGTGTGATGCTCTTTGTTGCTCGCCATGTCCAGGGCTTACCACTTCCTGATCACTTCCAAACTCTGCTGCCTATTCACCTTCCTCTGCCTTACACCAGCACTCTAGATTTCATCTTCTGGGATCCTGAGTTTGAGAAGGCAGGTTTCATCTTCCCTTGTCCAGAACCAGACCAGCATACATAATACTTACTGGTCATCTCCAAACCATGCTACTTCAAACACACCTTCTTTTGCCTCTATATTCTCCCCTCTAGTCCCCACTCCCCCATTATGTGCCATTTTCACCTAACAGAATACAAACTTCTTGAGTCTGGGGACTACCTCACTTTTATATATTTCTGTTCAGTGCTTGGTATATGATGCCTATTACATTTTATACTATACATTTTACATAATACATTTTAATGTATTCATTCCCTCATTATCTCAAAGAAAGTTTTCACGATGTAAAGGTTTGAAATTTCTGGAGAGTCTACAGATTTTTGGTTTCCCTTATTCCATTAAAGTCACAATTATCAGTATTTGCTGATCAAACATGGAGGATGTTACCAAGCTTTTCATAGAGCTTCTTAACTTCATGTTCTGGAGCCAATGTTGATGCATAAGCTTCAGTTATTTCCATATGGTCTTCAGCAAATGTTTATAATACATAAGTAGGTGATGATAAAGTATCCTGTGAGGGGCATCTAGGTGGATAGAGCACCAGCCCTGGAGTCAGGAGGACCCGAGTTCAAATCCAGTCTAGGACACTTAATACTTGCTTAGCTATGTAACCCTGGGCAAGTCACAACTCCATTGTCTTGCAAAAATCCCAAAACAAAAACAATATCCCATGAAATAAAATTTCTTGCTATAATTGTATATACAATAGTTAACTCTGCATTTCTTTGCTTTTCTAAGGCATGCCTATTGAACCATATTCACATCTAGCTTCAACTTCCTTTTTTCCTTCAGTTTCATGTGTAATGAGAATACTAGAATCAATATAATTCAGATTCATGGGCAGTATAATTACTCAGTTACTGGACTGAGATTTCACATTTAGATTCCTGAAAGTTATATGAAAGTTTTTTTTTTTTAGGTTTTTGCAAGGCAAATGGGGTTAAGTGGCTTGCCCAAGGCCACACAGCTAGGTAATTATTAAGTGTCTGATTTGAACTCAGGTACTCCTGACTCCAAGGCCAGCGCTCTATCCAATGCACCACCTAGCCGCCTGAAAGGTTTTTTTTTTAATTAAATCATTTTTCAGTCTTGTCTAAACCCATTTGGGGTTTTCTTGACAAAGACATTGGAGTCATTTGCCATCTTCTTCTATAGCTCATTTTACAGATGAGGAAACTGAGGCAAACAGGGTAAAGTGACTTGCGTGGGGTCACAACTTTTAAGTGTCTAATGCCAGATTTGAAAAGATCTGGCACTCTATCCACTATGTAAAAGTTTAGAGTCAGTCTAAAAGTGGTCTGCTTTTCAGCACCCTCTATTCCCCTTTCCACCAATTAGCTAGTAACTTCAGATACTAAAGAAACCCACACAGGACTGAGAGTTACTTTGTACTGACTGACCCTATTAGGTCCAAATTGTGTATAGAAAGTCAGAATGAGGAAATATCTCCAAGGACAGTATCCCAGTAGATATTTAACTCTGAGATCAGGAAAATAAAGTTCTAAAGAGGGAAGAAGGGAACACTCTTTGATATAGGCAGGAAGTTGCCTAAGCTTTCCCTAGTTTCCCTCAGAAACAATGTTAATCAAACTTCTAAAAGAATTCTGGAGTGAGAGAATCCACAAAAAGACTGAGTGGAACAATTTTCTAGTCCTAGGAAACTTAGAAGAACTTCAGGAAAGGTCCATCTCACTTAAAAGGGGAACATAGCCTAGGGCAAGTGGTGTTCAGACAAGCCAGCAGAAGGCAATAGCATGGGTCAGCAAATTAAAACAACTCCCAGATACCACTTCACACCTCAGTTGGATACTGTGTTAAAAAAGGAAAATGTTGGACATTGGAAGGGATGTAGGAAAATGCAATGTTGCATTGTTGATGGAGTTGAGTACTTCAACAGTCATGGAGAGTAATCTGAAACTATGCCCCAAAAGCAATCAAACTGTGCATACTGTTAACATAACAATACTACTACTAGGTCTGTATTCCAAAGAGATCCAAAAAAAAAAAAAGGGAAAAATGTACAAAAATAAGTATAACACCCCTTTTTTGTGGTAGCAAAGAATTATAAACTGAGGGAATGTCCATCAACTGAGGAATGATTGAACAAGCTGTAGTATATGAATAGTATTACACATTATGCTAAAAGAAATAATCAGCATGTAAATTTCAGAAAAACCTAGAAAGACAGTTGTTCTAAGCAATACAATGACCCAAAACAATTCCAAAAGACTCAGGAGGGAAAATACCATCCATATCCAGAGAAAGAACTATGGAGTCTGAATGCAGATTGAAACATACTATTTTAACTTTTTTTGTTTTTGTACCCTTTTTTCCTATTGTTTGTTTCTTCTTTCATGACTAATGTGGAAATTTGTTTCTATGATTGCACATGTATAACCTCTATCAGATTGCTATCTTGAGAGGGGGAAAGGAAGAAAAAGAGGGAGAAAAATTTGTAACTCAAAATGTTATAAAAATGAATGTTGAGGGGCAGCTAGGTGGCACAGTGGATAGAGCACCGGCCCTGGAGTCAGGAGTACTTGAGTTCAAATCTGGCCTCAGAAACTTAATAATTACCTAGCTGTGTAGCCTTGGGCAAGTCACTTAACCCCATTGCCCTGCAAAAATTACAAAAAAAAAAACCACTAAGAAAAAAATGAATGTTGAAAACTATCTTAACATGAAAAAAAAATCATTTACAAAAAAGGGTGAATGCATATCAGTCCTTGTTGTCTGTTTCCTCTATCTTCACCACCATCTCCAAAACCATTAAAGTATTATCAGTTCACAACTTCTATCTGGCCAATTACTGAGACATTTTTCATTTCCAAAATGGAAACAGTTAAAAGTTATGTACAGAATTCTGGTTAGGATAGAATCATAAAAAATCCAGCTCTCCACAAAAACTGAAAATAGTCCAAGGAAAACCAATAGTGAAGAAAATTAAAAAAAATTAGGAGTTCATCCAGTTCAGAACTATATAGAAAGATGGCCAGAAGGAGTTTGGTGAAATAAAGCGACTTTATTGAGAAGGCAAAGTTAGATCAGGTAAATGCAGAAGTAGCTGCAGGAAGGAGAGAATCATGTTGGAAGAAATAAGCTCTAACTATAGGGGTCAGAAATTGACAGATAAACTCCTGCATATGGATCTAAAGTCATGGGGCACTCTAAACATGGATGCCACAAAGAAGCATTAGTTCTAGTAATTGTCTGTCTGGAACCAGATCTTGGCCCTAGTCTGTCAGAACACAAGCAGGGACATAACTGTTCTCCAGAGAGGTCACTATACAGGAAAAGGGTCCTTAGAGAACTAGGAGTCAGAATAAGAAAGAGGTGACAAACTCAGCACCCAGGCACTAGCCTCAGGAGAGTAATGTAAAAAGTCTAAGATTCACACAATATTTAATATCCTACTACAGGCTGATAAAGCCACAGCGGATGACAGAGCTGATGACAGTCTCCCTATGCAGTTTCAGCAGTGACAATAGCATCCAGATTTGATGGTAGTAGGGACAGAACCAAACCAGATCTCAAACTGTATTACAAAGCAGTATTCATCAAATAATTGGCACTGATTAGAAACAGAAAAGTTTTTTTTTAATAAAACAGATGAGGTACACAACATGGAGAAGCAATGGAACACAGCAGTATCATATTCAACAAAACCAGAGGCTCCAGCTACTGAAGAAAGATATCATTTGTCAAGAATTGCTAAAAAATGGAAAGCCTTTTAGGATTTAGATCAATATTTCATATGATATACAATAATAACTTCCAAATGGATATAAGAACTGTATTAAATGAACATAATATAAATTACTGGAGAACGGGAGCAAATTTTTGAACTTATGGATGGGGCAGAATTTTCAATATAAAAAAGGTAGAGATATGGTCAAGAAAAATGAGTCATAAGATTACACAAGAATCAATGCTCAGAGATAAGTTGTTAAAGGATATGAACTGGCATTTCTCAACTGAAGAAATGCAACCTTTCAACAAAAATATGAAAGAAAATCTTCAAATCAGTAATAATGCAACTCAAGTAATTTAAACAACTCTAAGCTTCTACTTCATCCCTCAAAGAGTATCACTGAGGAAAACTGTTAAGACTATTTGTAGAAAAAAAAGTCTGATAATGAACTTCTGGGAACCTGTAAACCGGACAAACTATTTGGGAAAGCAATTCGGAACTATATCCCAAAAGTCACTATTATTTGTTTGTGTGAGTTTGTGTGTGTGTGTGTGTGTGTGTGTGTGTGTGTGTGTACATCACTGATGTCACTATAAGCAAAAAGATTAATGAAAGAGTTCTCAAATATACAAAAATTCTTATAGGAGTATTTTTTGAGATGACAAAGAACTTGAAAATGGTGCTCATCAATTGAGGAATGGATAAACAAATTATAGGATAAGAATGTACTGGGTTAAAATTGTGCTCTAAGATGACTACTCTAAGATGAAAAGGGCTAGATTTGAAATAATCTGGGAAGACTTTTGTGAACTGAAGCACGGCTAAGGTGAGCAAGACAGCAATGGATACAGGATCAAGCCTGAAGTCAGGAAGACCTGTTTTCTGAGTTCAGTCTGACCTCAGACACTTTTTAGCTGTGACTGGGCAAGTCATTTAACCCCATTTGCTTCAGTTTCCTCATCTGTAAAAAAGAGCTAGAGAAAGAAATGGGAAACCACTCTAGTATCTTTGCCAAGGAAATTCCAAATGGATTTCACAATGAGACTGAAACAACTGAACAACAAAATGAGCAGAATTAAGAAAACTATTTTTACAATGATCACAATGCTATACGGGAAAATAACTTGAAAGATGGAATAACTCTTATCAATAACGTGACCAATCATTACTCCAGAAGATGGATGATAGGGCATACCTCGTGGAGAAAACAGACTGTAAGCATAGAATAAACATATTTTTGGATATAATTATAAAATAAATTTATCTGTTTGACTCTAAATCAAGGGTGGGATAGGAAAATGAAATGAGCCTGTGATACAAAAAAGGGGGGGGAAGAGAAAAAAGACTGGGAATCAATGAAATATTTTAAAAATAAATAGCAAATACTAAAAGCAGGGTAATGTTAGTGGTATTCCATAAATTTCATGCATACTAAAAGAAAAAGTTGCATGTGGTAGATCTGCAGTTTCATATGCAATCATGTACTATTTTCTAGCCTTTGAATAAGGAAATATTCATATTTGGTCATGATTTTTTTTAGTTCATAATAAAAGTTTGTTAGAAATAATAAAATATATGTGTATACTAAAATGAAAACTATATGGAATGTACTATATTGACAGACATGAATGTTTACATGAAATAGCATATTGTATATATATATACACTAACTAAAACCATGAAATATGTATATTCAAGAACAAAATCTAAAGTATATAAAAATAATTCAATGTTTAGTAATTTTTTCCCTGAAATTGCTTCAGTTGATAAAAAAAATACTATACATTTTTAAAAAATACCACTGTATAGGGGCAGCTAGGTGGCACAGTGGATAGAGCACTGGCCCTGGAGTCAGGAGTACCTGAGATCAAATCCGGCCTCAGACACTTAATAATTACCTAGCTGTATGGTCTTGGGCAAGCCACTTAACCCCGTTGCCTTGCAAAAAACTAAAAAAAACCCCAAAACATTGTTTATGAGATAATTTTCAACAATATTAAAAAATTTCAACTTTTCCATGATATTTATAAATAAAATGTAGGGTGTTACCACAGTAATTATAAAAGAGAACCTGAATTGATATTATTTTGATCTTTAAGAATTCAATCAATCAACAAATATTTATTATTAAGCACCAACTTTTTGCCAGCCACTAGACTGGGGATACAAGTACAAAAATGAAACTGTCTCTGTGATTAAAGAGCTTACATTCCATTGGTGAGGATACTATATGCTGAAGATTAATACAAATACGAGTAAACTTGATGGTAGGAAGTGACACTAGTATCTGAAGGGATCAGGAGAAGACTAACATAAGGTGGTGCCTAAACTAAGATCTGAAGGAAATTAGGGGTTCTAGAAGGCAAAGGAGAGCAGGAAGGGTGATGTAGATGTGAAGGTGCAGAGGTATGGGGATGGAAAATGATCTGTCAAGTCTGAAGAATAAGCCACGGTGGTTGGAGGACCAAGAACACAGCAGAAAGCAACAAAGCATAAGGAATGACAAGGAGGTTGGGTTGCAGTCAGATTGCAAAAGGGTTTAAATGTCACAGTCGTTTTTAACTAAAATCAGCACCATCCAAAATTTCCTTTTCGTGGTTCCCTCTTGTGCTCTGGTCATGATGGGCACTCAATAAACATGGATGATTTTGTTATGCAAAATATGGAAGATGTCAGGAACTCCAATCAGAACTACAATGGAAGGACTGTGTTTAATCCTGGGAGCCCCATTTTAAGAATGACATTTATTTATACACTACAGAGAAAAGTAACAAGTCTGGAAACTGTCAGATGAAATATTCCTTATTCAGAATACTTTGCTTTGTGAACATTTAAGGAAGAGAATCATTATCTTCAAATATCTGAAGGGCACATATAGAAGTTCTGGATTTATTTAGGCAAATTTGAGACCAATGGATGGAAGGTTAAATAGAGAAAATTTTTAATCCAATAAGCAAGAATTTTCTAGTAATTAAAATTATTAGAAATAGTGCTCCTTGTAATGGAAGTTTTCCAACAAAGAAATGACAAACAAAGGTGATTACCAGCAGAAAATAGAACAGAATACCTTCTAATACTGAGAAGGAGGTTTGAGAGAATCTATAACGTACCTTTCCTTTCTAAATCTATGGTTCTATGAAATTTGCTGTGTTTAAAAGCAACATTCTCTTTAATCATTAAGTAATGATTTTTCTCCAGGACCATGTTATTGTTTATATAATTCAATAGACATACTTACTGGTTTGATATCATTTTCCAGAGAAGCAAGAAAGTCTCCTCTTGTCACTTGTAGGCTCTCTGCTTTTTCCATATCCACTTCCACTTTAGTGCTAGCCTATTTAAAATGGGGAAGGGGGGAGGAGAAAAAGGGAAAAACTTTCAGTTTAAGATCAAGAGTTATCTACTTAGAAAAGTAACATCAAAGGCTTTGTAGTTTTTATATTAAGTTTAATGAGATATCAATCAAACCTTTTAGACTTTAAAAACTGAATTCCCTTTGAACTGAGTCATTAAAGTTTCTAAGAACTGCAGTACTGTCTTGACATGATAGATTATCAAACCTTTCACATCACTTAAAATATCTGCTCATATCTTCTTAGTTGCTTCTATTCACTAAATGTAATCCTTAAAATTTATTCCTAACACTGGAATTAGTCATAGTAGCAAATGGAAAACTGGAAATACAGTTGGGAAAAGTTAATACATTTTGTAAAAAACGAAAACCTGATCTTTTATCAATAAAATCATTGGTCTCTTCATCAGGCATTATAAAGATAATAATCACATTGATAGCACAATCTAGAATTTATCAAGCTTAAGAACTGAAATTGCTATCAAATTTATACGATTCACACTATCTAATCAGAATAGCATTTCCACAATTTTGAAGGCACAGCTTACTCCTGCATGCCCAGTCTGAAAGTTTATACTGAAACTCTAACTGTGAAGGTAAGGTTTAGGGGCTAATGGTGCTTGGAATGAATCTACAGAAGAGTTACCATTTCATAGCTTTCTCTCATTTTCACTGGGATGTCTACAGTACTGTCTACACACCTAATTCCAAAGGTCCTACCTACTACTTGGGAGCTAAATGCATAATTTCATATGCATATGCTTTTTTTTCCTTAGGTTTTTGAAAGGCAAATGGGGTTAAGTGGCTTGCCCAAGGCCACACAGCTAGGTAATTATTAAGTGTCTGAGACAGGATTTGAACCCAGGTACTCCTGACTCCAGGGCCGGTGCTTTATCCACTACGGCACCTAGCCTCCCCATGCATATGCTTTCTAGAGAAGATGAGAAGCATACTTTCCACATTGCTAATTATGGTCTTTCTCAGTAGCAGCAGCAGTAGCAACAGAAATGTGTTTTGTAAGCTAAAGTTAGAAAATATTCTCCTGTTTTCTCCAGTCCTGGTTCAACAGTTAAAGGACCAAGACATTGACATCTCACACTTTGTAAAGAGTAAATCTGCTTAAACAAAGCTGGCTATAAAACTAATCTTTGTTAAGTAAATCCTACTGATGTCTATTACTAAATCTTAAGACATGTTTCTCCACAAAAATAAAATAAAATTTAGCACTTTGAACCAGCTTCCTCTAAAAAAAAGTATACTTTTCAATAACTTTAAATGAAAAAAAATGTGAAATATATTGCCTCAGTAACAACAACCAAAATGTGGCTAAATGTTGTTTTTTGGGGTAGTACACAGAAATATCAGAGAAACTGGGGTGGATTATATAAAATTATATTGTCATAGGTTGTTTACTGGATTCTATTAGCTTTAATAAACCTTCTCTTGTTCTGTGCCTTTATTCTGTCAATTTGTTTTTATGCTTATAAGAAAATTTAAATGACAGTTTCATCTTCTTTAATACACTTACATGTGCAATAAACTTGTTTAGACTTCACCAAATAGGTGATGATTTGGGCAGAGGCTAGTTTGGAATTCACCTCATCATCACATTTAAAAACTGACTGAATTAATCGAGTGAGCACTACCTAAGGAAATGTTTATATGCTGTAAGAAATTCAATCTATCCTTTAGTATTCCATACATTGAGAAGTTCACCTTTACATCTATCTTTCTGAATGTCTATATATACATACCCACCCACACACAAAGTCTCTCAAATCTGTTCCTTGAAGCAAGTCATCAAAAACTCCCAAATATCAACATGGAGCTGGCAGCAGGAATACCAATCCAGAGCTATAATTCCATGAGTATAAGGAACTAGTTCCCTTCAGCACAGTTCAATATAGATCAATACCTCCCTTGTTTCCTAAAATTGCCCGGAGCCCTGTTAGGTTAAGGGGACTTGTCCCTGATCACATGATTAAGAGGCAGGGCTGAAACTTAAATCCTACAATACAGGATTTCAAGAGCACAATTTTCCTTAATTAGTGAGTTTTTACCATGTTGTATTTATAGCAGCTCAGGAATACAGAAGAAAGCTTTCAAGTTACACCTGTAGTGGTTAATAAAACTTGTATTTCAACACTATCAAATATCAAATGGTCACTCAAACTTCATAACCTTTTTAATCTGACATTTCATAGTCCTTATCACTCCTCTTAAATTAAGAGCAACCAAGTGACCTTAATAAATCAGATTCCAAAAAAATTTAACAAAATCTTTCTTTCAATCTGGAAATCTTGCTGGGGTAGTCAAGTTGCAAATACAATTAGGAGCTCTGATTTCTCTATCTAGGAATTTTTGTGGGGCTGGGGGTATATAGTGTTTCTTTTAAAAAGTTTAAGGTATAAATCATTTGCATTATTAATCTACATTTACACAAATAGTTTTTGTATAATATACATAATAAAATGGCATATGAACTTTGTTTTGATACTTTCCAATAATGTGTGTTTGGGTACATAAATTCTGATAAAGACTGATGCCCAGAAAAAGAATTAACTTCAAGTCCCAGTTTATACTCTACAAAATGAGATCAAGCACAGGTTCCAACACTTGTTCAACAAGGATGATATGAAGCCAGATGCCAATTCTAAAAGATAGCTTCCAGACAAAATCTAGTATGGATATTGGAAGAGACTATAAATGTGAAAAAGTCATTTATCACAACAGATAGGTTTGGTAAAGATCAAACTACAAGACCATAGCAAATGGAAGCTTTAACTAGAATAGATATACATCTTTCATTTAAGAGAGATTAATGATATAGAAAAAAACAAAAAAAAGCAACTGATTTATAGATATTTCAAGTAGAAAGAGACCAACAGAAGAGAAGAGAGAGGAAAAAAAAGAAGAGTAGATGGAAGAGACAGAAGGAAGGGAAAAGATAAAGATCAGGGGAGGGGAGAATGAACCTGGAACTTCATTGGTTTTGGAAATTTCCAGGGATGAAATTCCCTTTAATAATATGCATCTGTTCTGCAGCCTCTTTCTGAATTCTGCTAGTGATAACAAACACATTATCCAATGGGGCAGTCCATTACACTTCTATACTGTTCTAATTATTAAGCAGTAATTCCTTGCATTGAATGAAATTTACCTCTCAGACACTCCTACCCATTTCTCCTAGGTCTTGCCCTTGGGGCTGAGCAGAACAAATCTGATCTCTCTTCCACAAGACAACCTTTCAAACACTGGAAGACAGCTGTCATCCTCTCCCTGTAGCTTCTCTTATTGATGTTAAACAATTCTAGTTTCTTCCCCAAACCACTACACAGTATAGTTTCCAGGCCTCTCATAGGCTGATTACATTCCAGTTTGTCAATGTCCTTTCAAAATATGACCCCCAGATGTAGTCTTACCAGGAGAATACAACAGAATTACCATTTCCTTTATCCTAAAAAACATGCTCCTATTAATAAAACCTAAGCTCAACCCACGCCCATTAATTTAAACCTCAAACAAAGGTTAAAATTAATTGCTGTCTTTCATAATCAAAGAACACCATGTATCAAATGATGACAAGACTTGCACATCATTTATTATAGTGAGGGGAATATTGTACAAAATGTTGTGCATCCTTCTCACTGCTTTTCCAGAACTCTTTCAGAACCCTTTCACTCCATGATCTGATTTGATAGAAAACAGTACTTCTGCTGATGACCTGGATATCATGGGAGTCATTGGCCTTTTGAATATTATTTCCTCTCCTATATCTGTGTTTCAGCAAGGCCAGACTGCAGCAACATGGTATATCCGAGCCATTTTGTAAATGGTCTAATTGTAGTATGGCTTTTTCCTCTCAGTTTAGCAATAATATTCCTCCCAAACCCAAAGCCTTTGGTTTCCCAGAAACTGCAGAGGGTCATGGGAATAATGCCACTGGATCTCTAACTGACATCCTTTATGGTCGAAACTATTTTGAATCTCCTACTTTCATTTTTGGTTAATGAAAATACTCTTGGAAATTATACTTTTGCTCTGGTCTATCTTGAGTCAATTCAAAAATTTCATCTCTGGTAGCACAATATGAATGCCCCTACTGCCCTCTGAATCAAGGTCCCATTTCCAAAAATCAACTAAAGAGAACCAGGGTCCTATTCATGATTCTTAGCTGGGACATTCAGGCAAATTGGGCTTGCTTTGAACACCAGTTTTTTCAAAGTAAATACTTTAGACCCCTCAGAACACTCAACTAAGATCATCAAGGGGGCACAGAGAAGAAGGGGGCTGGGAGAGGTAGTAGCTCATCTTGCAATGAACCATGATCCCAAGATCTAACAACAAGCTTTTTAACTGCAGCAACTTTAATATACTCTACTGGAGTTGGAATTGTTGGAGTTGACTATGGGCACCTCCAATGAATCCTTGTTAAAGTATACTCATTCCAATAAAGGGTCTCAAAAGAGTCCTATATTGTTATTTTTCATCACTATTTCCTTGGGTCAGAAATGGATAATTTATTCTTCTGCTATTAACAGCCATTTCTCAAACTCCTTCTCCAGAATAAAAACTTGATTCCCTATCAAATGCGGTCACCATATTTGTCAAGACAAATATTGGTGGGGACGATCCATTTGGGGTCAAAATGCAATCAGTATCATTCCACTTCCTGGAAGACCAAGACATACCACTTTCATAATGCTGCCATCCCCTGCTGTATGCAGTTAGAGTTACTGACCTTAATATGTCTATTCATTGCAGTAGATTGTGCAGCTCGAACAAGACCCTCTAATTCAGCACCACTGAAGTTCTTGGTCTCCACAGCCAGTTCCTTAATATCTACATCTGCAGCTAATAGCTGATGCCCTCTCATTCTTGCTGTGTGGATGTGAAGAATCTGCAGTCGACCTTTTTCATCTGGTAAACCTGAAAATTGAAAATGACCAAGTGAGAGACACTGTGGATAGGAAACCAAACCGAAAAGCTAGAAAGACTTAGTAAGTCCCAGGTCTGATCCACACAAGCTCTAAGACCTGGGAAAAGTCACTTAACCTTAAGTGCTCCAGGCAACTGAGATGATTTGCATTTCCTCATCAGTAATTCCCTAGAGCAACAAAATCATAAATTCAACACAAATAAATCAGACACAAAGGGAAGGGATCTCTAGCTCACTATCAATGAAGTAATCCTAATACACATCTTTTCTTTTGAGTACTAAAAGCATATAAGCACATGCTTCTCATAAGATGCGGCTCCTACTATCATATTAAGTATTAGAGAATCCTACACTGCTACAACTAATTATCTAGAAACTAAAGATAAGGGATAGGTCTACTTACCTATTTCCATTTTAACCTCCAGTCTACCAGGTCGAAGAAGAGCCTCATCTATCAGATCAGGTCTGTTGGTCATTCCTGGGCACATAAGTTAAAATAAATACAATGACAAGTTATCAGAGATATGTAATTAATAAACAAATTCTTTTACTGATGCCTTAAGAACTTTATTCTCCTGAAAAGTGAAATGTACATTTTATAAGTGTCAACTAAAAAGCAAAACTTGTAAGTCAAGCACTTTCTCAAGTGACTACAGATTAAGTAGTAATTCACTCCCCCTCTTCCCCACCAATAAGACAATACAGCAAGAACCTAGAGATGTTTATAACCAATTCTACACCCCGCAAATAATTACAAGTAACTCAATAAAGCAATTCCCAAACTGTTCTAGAATTCTAGGGCCTTTTCTCAATTTCAGCATGTTTGGACACTTTGCTTTTCTCTTTACTATCTATTACAGAAGGCAATGAACCATTATTATTATTTATTATTATTATTTTAATTTTCTGTTTTTCACTTAAAACTTTTTAAACACTTCAAGTGTTTACAGAGTAGTTTTTTCCTATAACTTCCCTCAAAATTATATAAACCATTCCTTACTGGGTGGCAACTTGCTTAAACACACAACTCAACCCAAACTCAATTTCCATTCCTTATATTACCATTGAGATTAGACATGAACACTATCATCAAATTTTCAACTTTGATAAACAAATTAAGATTTTTCTATTAACATGTATACACACACACACACACACACACACACACACACACACATAAAACCTGATGCATGTGTTTTTTTAGGATTTATTTGAACATACCAATGACTAAGATGTTGTTTAGTTGCTCCACGCCATCAATTTTAGACAATAGCTGGTTGACAACAGTGTCATGAACTCCTGTGCTTCCAGCCATGCTCCCTCTCTGCTTACATATGGCATCAATTTCATCAAAGATGATGATGTGCAAACCACTGTTAGTGCCAAGCTATTAGAGTGGGAAAAGAATCAAGTTATTGCTATATATTACAAAACAACCAGTCTATCTGTATTCTCTTGTCTGCTTACAAAAATGTGGGAAGCAATTCTAATGTGTACACATGGTTCCTGCCCTTAGGTAGCTAATAGTCTGAAGGACAAGACAGGAAACATGGATGTTTTAATCAACATAAATGTTTTCTTAAAACACTTAAAAAAATTTGGGGCTGCTAGGTGGCGCAGTGGATAGAGCACCCACCAACCCTGGAGTCAAAAGTACCTGAGTTCAAATCCGGCCTCAGACACTTAATAATTACCTAGCTGTGTGGCCTTGGGCAAGCCACTTAACCCCGTTTGCCTTGCAAAAACCTTAAAAAAAACACTTAAAAAATTAAATGATGGAACTATAGAGATTTGATAGATGTGATAGGATTCAGGGCTGTGTTAGGTTATTAGGAATAAATTAGGAAGTTGAAACTAAATGGATGGAAGAGATTTAATTTAATAGAAAAAGATATATAGAAGCACTTGAATGAAGCTTTGGAGACAACTGGGATCCATAAAGGACTTATAGATTTTACTAACCAGTTTGGTGTATAAATTAGAATAATGTCAGGGTAGATCTAGTTGGTAAAGACAAGAATTTTTATTTGTTACAGAGGAAACTGATGAAAGATTTGGAATAGAGGGTTGATCAAAACTTCTAATGCATATATAGAAGATGATTTTTAATAATACACAAGCAAAATCAGCAGGGAGAGAGGTTCCAGTTAGTGAGACAAAGGTGACTGTGTTAAATGTGATACTAAATTACACCTGAATAACATTTCTTAAAGTGGTGATGATTGAAAAGGAACAGTGTTGCATCTCCATAGATAAAAAGAACATTTGTTAAGTGCTTACTATGAAATAAACAAGGTATTAAATGCTGGCAATAAAAAAAAGAGAAAATATAAGATCATTCCTACTTTCAGGGAGTTCCAAATGGGGAAGATGAAACATCAAAGGGAGCTAAAAAGCATCAGGATGGGGCAAAGGAAGGTAACCAAGATAGGCAAGGTAGGCTAATGGCAAGGTCAAACAGTTTGGTTAGCAAGTTAAACAGCAGGCCCATTCCAGAGCAGGTTTGATTTTACTTAAAAGGCTTAAGGAAAATGATGAAGTTTGATCTTGCTATGTTCAATCTGAAATTTCAGGTGAACAACTGATTGGAAAAGTCCTCTAGAGGTCAAGAAATAAAATGCTAGACAAAAAGGAAGAATGAGATTATGAGAATGTCTGCTCTGTTGAGTCACAGGAATAAAATGAGGAAGATTCTGAGACAGAACTTGTTGTGGATCTAGTGAGGAAGCACAGAAAAGAAGATCTAAAAAAAATGATAGTGATGAAGCTACCATGTAAGTAGAAGTAGTTCCAGTCCAGAACTTTATGACTTGAAAGACACTATTCTGATCCCTAAAAGGAACCAGACTCTAGACAATTAATTTTATGTAAAAATGGATCATACAATCCACAGTTGTTGTACTGTCGTTCTTCTTTAGGTCAGTAGTCCTCAGTGTTGCTTCTTTTTTTTTTTTTTTTTTTTTTGGTTTTTGCAAGGCAAACGGGGTTAAGTGGCTTGCCTAAGGCCACACAGCTAGGTAATTATTAAGTGTCTGAGACCAGATTTTAACCCAGGTACTCCTGACTCCAAGGCTGGTGCTTTATCCACTGCGCCACCCCCCCCCCCCCACCTAGCCACCCCTCTCAGTGTTGATTCTAAGATCTTTTTGGTATTTACAGGATTTAGAGCTGGAAAAGACCTTAGAGATAGTTAGGCCAATCTTCTGATTTTATAGATGAAGAAGCTAAGGATATGAGGAGATTAAATGACCTGTCTAGGGTTGCCAAGCAGTTAAGTAGAAGGGATCAAGGTCTGAATTCCAGATTTTCAACTTTGACTTTCTATATTCTA
Source organism: Macrotis lagotis (assembly GCF_037893015.1). NCBI lineage: Eukaryota > Metazoa > Chordata > Mammalia > Peramelemorphia > Peramelidae > Macrotis > Macrotis lagotis. The sequence goes on from NC_133659.1 coordinate 197,874,721, forward strand.
TTCTAATGTGCTGCACATAATGCTGACTCTAAAGCTTTACTACTGAGGTAGTTTGAAATTTTATAAATAAAACTATTTTCTCCAAAGCTGTTCTTTTCACAATTATATTTGTAAATGATTTGCAAACCTATTTACACTTGGAAAAATTATACTCATTTTTCAACTTCCAAGACTAAATAGAAAGATTTTGTCAATTGTGCAAAAAGATTGGAAAGAAGAACGTGAAGCTTTAATCTCAGTTCTGTCAAGGTATTTCTGTACAGTAAGGCTTATTTTAAGTAATCTTTAAATTTTGCATAAATTAAATACATATAAAAGCAGTGAAAAATATCATCAAACATCTTTCATCAATACCATATATTTTGCACAACACCAAAAAGGAGTTATGTCTAATTTTTTCTTTTCATTGTGTCTTATGTTACCACTATGGCTTCCTTCTCAATCCAACCTCAAAACTTATCTGGGTACACCATGAAAACAAAGACAATGAGAATACTATGTTCAAATAAACTATCACCCTGGCAATCTGCTGTGAATATAATTCATTACAACTCTGACCTTTTCAGCTCCCTGCTAATCTCATGACTTGTCATCAGAATGTTTCTTCCAAAAGTCAGTGTAACTTCTATTTTTACAGGTGTGTTACGTCAAAGGAAGGCAAGTTCACAGAAATAGTACTTATTGCAAAACATTAGGAACTAGATTAAGGAGATGTCAAAATTAATGTTCATAGATTAATACAGTTGAATTAGCAATAAAGTCATTCCTTAAGTGTTTAAATCCTTCTAAGACTATCCTGTTCAATCCACTGGCTTCTAGCTCTCTTCTTGTCATCTGAAAAAATCTTTCCCCATAGAAACAAATCTGATGCTACTGAGCCCTTGGCAACAGCCTTCTGAAGAGACTGTTCTATATTTAGCTAGTTTGACCTATTTGCTATTCTTCATCTCCTTCAGCCTAGACTGTCAAGAATCACAGAGGTGATGCTTTTCTTTATTCACTGCCCTGCCCCCAACCTACTGCATGGAGTCATTAGCTGAGTGTGTTGAGCCATTTCTGAATGTATAGGAAGAGAGAAATTATATCTGAAAAGAATGGTTATGATCAATTTTTATCTAAAATTCCTTTACCAGGACCCATATGTACAAAATATATATACCAGCAAATTTTTATTGTAACAAAGAACTGCAAAGAAAGAAGATAACCATCAGTTGTAGAACAGATTTATAGCGGCAGCTAGGTGGCACAGTGGATAGAGCATCGGCCCTGGAGTCAGGAGGACCTGAGTTCAAATCTGGCTTCAGACACTTAATAATTAGCTGTATGACCTTGGGGAAGTCACTTAACTCCACTGCCTTGAAAAAAAGAGAATAGATTTACAAATGATGATATATAAATATAAAGGAATATTATTGCATTTTCATCATTTTTGATGAAAATTCAGAAAAACGGGATCAGGTCTGCTCTAATTGATGTGGAGTAAAATGTGTTGAATCAAGAGGATAATTTATATAAATTGACTATAACTCAGTAAAGGGAAACAACTGTAGAAAAATTAAGAATTCTGATCAATGTAATGATCAATGATTGCTTTAGAAGCTCTCCAGGAAGAGAGGTAAAAGACTATAAACTGCATGCTGAGATATGGTCAATGTGTGTTTGATTTGAATGACTGCATTTATTTGTTACAAGAGAGGATTGCTTTTTGGTGAAGGAGATATCTGAGGGCAGTATAAAAGGAAACAGTGAGAACTAATAAGTGATACTAAAAAAGAAGTAATGGAGGATGAATAATTTATTTAAAAATACGAAGTAGAGAGCAAAAGGAAGTTCAGGTGAGGAGGACACAGACAAGTAGAGTAGTGTTGGAACTTCCATGTTCAGTATGAAATATACTTTTTAAAAAACAAGCTACAAGTAGTGGAAAGTCAAAATAAAGTGTGCTTTGTACAATATACAAAGTGCTTCTTTGTAAAGTTTATGAAAATTTTTAAAAATAATTGGCCAACTCAGTTTTAACTGCATGTGAATTTAGACACAGAACAAGAAAGTGATCTATACAGCCAAATGGAAACATTCACAATTTAGATTTGATAAAATGCTTCGTTTTTGAGTTATTTTCCCAATCCTTAAAAAAAATGAAACCTCATGGTCATGAGGTTTCATTCAAAGTAAAGTAGCACTTGAGATGCTTAAAAATTTTTTTAAAAATAATACAAATCTATTGGTTGTGGGATTTCCTGGGAATTTAAGTTAACTAAACCCTGGAATTAAGGATTTAACCTTCACTGGTAAAAACCTATATCACAGTCCCCCAATGCTGATGCTTGTTTGGACTCATAACTCTAGGAGTGGCCTCACCTTGAGGCATAGAAGAACAAAACCCCTTTCCAAAGGGGAAGAAATCTCTAATAGTCATCATGTATAAACTAGAATGTGAAAATGAAAAATGAAAAAATAAGATAGACTGCCTAGAAACTTTTCATAGTGGTCTTCAAATATTTGAAGCATTACGAGGGGAACAATAACAAGTTATTTTATTCTTAGTTATCTTAATCTTATTGAAGTTATCTATTTTTTATTGAAAGGAGGAACAAGAATAGTAAATGATATTAATACAATTCAGTGGATGATGTTGTTTAAATAGATTTCATTTTTAAGTTCTAAATTAAGTTGTTTTTGAACTTAGTCCAAATACTTGTCAGATACTTGATGACCCAGTTCACTTTCATGTTATCAAATTTCTACCTATGAACCTTAATGCATACATTTATAAATATGTGTGTGTGTGTGTGTACAGATTCTCACAAGCTAGGTTTTTCTGTATTTTAAAGAATACATAGAGCAGCTAGGTGGCATAGGGAATAGAGCACCAGCCCTGGAATTGGGAAGATCTGAATTCAAATTTGGTCTCAGACACTTAATTACCTAGCTCTGTGACCTTGGGCAAGTCACTTAATCCCCACTGTCTTGACAAAAACAACAGTAGCAAAAAAAAGATATATATGTGTATATATATATATAAATATATATATTTAGGACTTTGGGAATAGGGTATCAAACTACAATGTAGACACCTAAAAGTCCCTAAGACACTTTTACTCATCTGTTTTTGGATTCTGATTGCTCAGTGGCCAAAGGCATGTACATATCTGTTCATATAATGTAAATACCCTTAATTTCTAAATGATAAAACTATCTGTAAATTATGGATTAAATAAATCTTATTTGCATGTTATACTAAAATATAAAGATTATAAAATAACAATTTTCCCTATCATACATCTTAATTTTCCTTTACAATTTAAATTACAAGCAGACTTTTTATTAACTTTTATTATTTAATGTTTACATTACCCTCCTCTGCTCTTCTTCAGCATCAGCAAAGAGTTTACGAATATTTGCCTCTGATTCCCCAACATATTTGTTAAGAATTTCTGGCCCATTGACGACCTTGGGTTCTCTCGCATTCAGCATCTTGCCAATCTGTCGAGCCAAAAGGGTCTTACCACAGCCCGGGGGCCCATATAACAGAATACCTTTCACATGTTTGCAACCTAAAGAAGAAGCAGTAAAGTCTCAGATAAATGGATTAAAATTCAAAAGGAATCTATATTGAGCATTCAGATAGTGAAACATTTTTCTTCACCCTTCAAGCTCATTTCAGGTTAGGCAATATTATTTAACATGTTCAGCACAAAAAAACAAGTGTGGCAGAGAAAAAAATTTAATACAAATACTTATTGTAGAAAGAATTCATAAGTTAATCCTACAAAATTCTCATGCCAATGGAATGAAACTATATATAAAACAATTTACTCAATTAGCATCTTCAGAACACAGTTCTATCCATGAGAATGCCTACATGGTTTAAATGTCTATGAAGAGAATATCATTAACTATTTTCACTATTCTTCAATGTAGGAGGAAGATAATTATGTTTTAGGCAATTTAATTAAGACATATAGACTAGATATGGAAGGAACAGCTTGTTCAGTCACTCATTTATTTGAAAATAGAATATACCTAAGTGGATGGTTGGAAGGCATTCCATAAGAAAGATTCATTCATATACAACTATGGAATATGAGAATCAGAAGGAAATTCAAAAGTCCTCTAATCTAACTTCTTCATTCTATAGATGAGCAAACTAGGGGTCATAAAAATAAAGAGTTTTGCCCAACTTCACTCAGCTTAGTAAAATAAGGACTCAAAATCCAGACCTCCTGAGTTTCAATCCCCTTTCCATTACCCCCATAATGCCCTGTGGGAAAAAACTGGACAAATTACTTTGTAGTTTCCCAAATTTTCTAAGCTAGTGTTCAATGTTCAATGAGTGAGTGGTGCACCATCTCTCAGACAACTGACTTCACTACAGTAACAAACAGAAGTCAAAATTCCACTCCAGTAAAATTTGGTTATTTGTGGGCAAGTTCCAATAAACACCTGAAAAGTCACAGTGTCACCACTATTATTTGATGAGCCATACAGCACAGTTCCTAACAGATTTACACCATAGGATCTGGAGTGACCAACCGAATTCTATGAGGTCCTTTTACTCATGGTCAGATCCACTTTTCAAGAAAACTACCATAGCCATTTTAGTCACAGCACTTATAGCCAGTATTTATCCATCCAAATTTCTCCTCAACATTTGGCACCCTATATCACACTTGTCCTCTTTTCTTTCCTTAGCCTTGGAGATTTTGCACAGTTCTTGGTAGTCTCATTTAAGACTCCTTTTCCAAATCTCAATTGTTTCTCAAGGCTCAAGATCACTATCCTCAACCTGGAGCCCCATTATTCCTCCTTTTCCATGTTCTGAAAGAGTCAACTCAAGTGAATTCACATTCCTTAGTTTTTACTACTCATTTCACAATTAATCACATACTAACAATCTGGCTCCAAAGTATTTTTTTTCTTTACTTCCTATTTCTCCCCTTCATATACTTTATGATTTGAGCAGTAGGATGGTGTAGAAGAAAGAGTGCTAGGTTTGGAGTCAGGGAATCAGGGCTCTACTTCTATTTGTGCTACTTTTTACCTTGTGACCCTAGACAAACTTTATCTTCTTTAAGTTTCATTCTCTTCATCTTCAAAATGCAAGAAGTTTAGAATAGGGTATTCCTAAGATCTCTTTCTAGCTTTAAATCTTATGATCTGATGAAAATAGCATTTTATCAATTATGTATGATAATACCATATTCTATAACCAGAATGTTCTCTAACTTCTCCAACAAATCTCTGCCTGTTTAACTTTTTCACAAGAAATAATTAAAATAACTCACACAGGTAACCTTTGAAACTTTTCCTGATCTTTCAGCTCTATTCTTGGAGTTCTTATAAAATATTCTTTGTATCTCTAGCATTTTGCATTGTTTTTCTATGAATGTCTTACTTCTCTTGCTAGAGACTCTAGGCTCCATGCAGGAAGAATGGATTTTATTTATCCTTGTAAATCCCCTAGCACCCAGGATAATGCTTTGTATACAGCAGGTATTTAAATTAATTTCCTTATACTTTCATTTTTAATTGGTTTTTAAGTTTTGAGTCCTAAACTTTTTCCCCTAAGACATAATGAAAATTTAGCCTTCTAAATACATTGGAATTTTATTGTTGGCAAATTTGGCATAGGATGCTCTTGGATTATATTTATAAAGTTCTGTTACCAAGATGCTGAAATAATTTCATATTTATGCCACATTTTTCTAATTCCCTCTAACACAAAGCAGAGAGAATGCAATGAACTCCCTTTTAAAAATAATTAAGAAATATCTGCAAATACCACCTAAACATACACACATACAAGCATACATGCCACAAGATGTAAAGTACTTATTACATCTATAGACAAATTAATTTACATATGTATACAATGTTTTTTTTTAAAAATACAATTAAGTTAAAAAAAATCAGCATTCTGTACCAGTGCTGGATTGGACTGTCAAAAAGTTATACTCTTTTTAGTACTGACATATAACAACACAGGCACATAATATCTTAGAAATCATCAAATTCAACTTCAACTTATATGAGGAAGCCTGAAGAGTTGAATACACTGCCCAAGATGTTCACAGTAAGTTAATGGCACATCAGAGAGAGAAAACTCTGGATTTCTGACTCTTCTTCTTTCTACATTTAGCAAGCAAAAAACAAATTGTTCTCTATGTAAAAATGAAGTGATATCTATCTATCTATCTATCTATCTATCTATCTATCTATCTATCTATTAGAACAAGCATATATGAAGATTCTTCATGTTTATCTCTATAATAGTATTCACCTTATTAATAAAGAATACTTAAACTAGGACTTTTTAAAAATTATTTTTAAGGAGCTGATCTGTTAAAGAAGGAAGACTATCTTTACATTTAAGTCACTACCAAAGATGTCCACAAGTTATAAGGGGTGCAGTTAATGTTTTCAAGGCACAAAAGCTATTAATTGATATCATTTATTTGATGTCTTTTTTAATTTTAGTAAGGAATGTTACTTAACAAATGGATTCTTATGCCACCATTCACATTTAAATTTTAGGAAAAATAAGCAATGTACAAATGTTGATTTACTTAATCTTTTAACAGGATCTTGATATCCAAGCAGGTGAATTAAAGACTAGGATTAGATTTTTTCCCAATGATTTGTAAGAGATCCATGCCCCAATTATCCTCTCTCAGGTCTTGGACATTCCTGAGTCATACTAAGGATTGTACAAACCTCCTCTCCCCATTCATATTGCTGTAGTGAAAATAATTCCTCTCCACTTGTTCTCAACTTGTTTCTCCTGTTTCTTCCACAAAAAGTTTTGAGTGTTTTTCATCTTCATTTTCAAGCCCTTCCCATCTCTTCTCCTGCCTTTCTAACCTATATAATTAAGAAATATAGTGGGTTTGTGGTATAATCAAATACACTACCAGAACATTTATTTCCTCAACTCCCTCCCCCACAAAAAAAAACCCAAATGGTTTTCAGTTGGTTAGTTTTCTTATCTAATTTGCTTTTGTTAGTAATGGCTATAGACAGAAGAATAGTACATTCTGATTAGCTACACTAATCAAGTTTGCCATGAAATAGGGAATTCAAAATGGTAGCTAATAAAATAATAATTTTGGAATTTAAACTTCTACTTACATTTGAATATTGAGATGATTAAATGATCTAGGAATTCACATTTCTTACAAGATAATCCATATTCTGAAGCTCCTACTTAGGAGAAGCTATAAAGCTATCTTGTGACCTGATAGGTAAGCCTGTGTAGCTCAGTCAAGCTTTTTTTGAGTTATAGGTTATATCCTGGTTTAATAAAGAGTGTGTATACACACACAGACACAGACATAGACACATACACCATAGACACAGACACAGACACACACACACACAAACAAACCCATTTAGGAGTCAAAAGTTCTCACATCTCGAGAGGTCCAGAACTTTGTATAGGCCCTCAACACTGTTCACCTAGGCCACAATAGCTTTCTAATTGGCCTCCCTGAACTCAACTCATGGCAAAATGGTATTCCAAAAAGCACAAATTTCCCTTTACGTTCCCTTGCTCAAGAAATTTCAGTGGTTCCCCACTGCATCCAGGAAAAACCCCAAACTCTTCTGTTTAGCATCTGAAGTTCTTCACAATCTGGCTCCAGGCTTTCTTTCCACAATGACTAAATTACATATAACTCTCTTACAAACTCTACATTCCAGTCACTGCGTCATCTCCAGTCATCTGGATCTATATCTTGCCACTAGTCCCAGATGGCTCTGGAGGGAAGAGTGAGGCTGGTGATTGTGCACAGACCTGCCTCAGTTAAATCTATTTTCACTTACAAATCACCACATCATCTTCCTGATGTTAATTATGGTCTTCTTTGAGAAGGTAGGACAAAAGATAACTCCTAAGTAGTAGTTGCCCTCCTGAAATTCTCCAGTTCCATTTGGGCAATGGTCAGTAGATCCATCCAATCTTTCCTTCCTTCTTCTCTCCCTCCCTACTCTCCCTCTGTCCACAAAGGGAAACTTATCTTTACCTGCAGGTACTATGCACAAAAGAATATGAATTTTAATCATAGATACCTGTCAAGATATCTTGGGAGTTTATGGGTTTGATTTCTTTTTAAAGGATCATGTATTAAACTGAAATCACTCTAGCTCTTTTTGACTGGCCAACAATAGGTCCCAGTCCAAGTCTAATTTGGTCATTGTTTGGGTTCTTATGGCTAACAGTTAGTGTAAACGACAAATATTTCTGTTATGGTCAGAAACCCTGAGCATCTTCATTTTCCCCATTACCAACTTGTTTTGGAGGGTTTTGTTTTTTGTTTTTTATTAGGTTAAATTGACTAGACCATTCTTAGGCTTATTTATATGTAGCCTCAATTACTGAATGGACATTGCTTCAGACAATCTTAGCTTTAAAAGGTCAATGACTCCCATTTCATCCAGGGCCATTTCTAGTCATACCGATTTATATCTTTCTAATGGACCCAGCCAGCTCTGAAGGGAAGAGTAAGGTTGATGACTTTGCACAGCCTTCCCTCCCTTCAATACAATTCACTTGCAACTCCTGACATCACCTTCCTGATGTCATGGTCCTCTTGGAGAAAGAAAGATAAACAGCATTCTAGTCAAAGTGTCCTCCTTGCTATTCCCCAAACATGAGACATGATTTTCTTCCATGCCTGAATGTCCTCCTTCCTCAACATTTTTTCCTTTATGAAATCCCTAAGGCTCATGCCTGAATGTCCTCCTTCCTCAACTTTTTTTCCTTTATGAAATCCCTAAGGCTCAGATCTAGTGTCACCTCCTTTTCCTTCAATAGACCTTTCTTGATGACTCCAATTATTAGTGCCACAATCCCTTCACACCCAAGAATGTTTTTCTGCAATATAATTTAAGTCCCTCAAAAGGAGAGGTTATACATTTTTGGTTTTATGTCCATAACACTTAGCATAATGCTTGTGATGTAGCAGGCCTTTAATAAATGCCTTTTTAACTGACTGACTAAACAATGTAATAAAACCATGGTGATATCAACTAAAAACTTAAGTGAGCAATACTCAACAAAACAATTTATTATAATGCTGATTTCTCCCAAAAAGTAGAATACTCACAACATCTGATTATAATGAGGCTTTTAACTTCTAAAGCTATACTGTATGAAATTCAACAGAACTGAAAAACAATATTTGTGAGCAGATACCAGATAGCCGAATGCTAATTAATACTGCAATAGGAAAAAAAATTCAGGGAAATCATGTTAATATCACAGAATCTCAGAATTAGTGATCACCTACCTACCCCACTGATCACCTACTCCAACTAATACCTAAAGAGAATTTCCAGAAATAACAAACCCAGGCAGTGGGTTTGAACTGCTGTTGATCAGCTTTGGGGTAAAGAAGTGTTCCCTACTAGATAACCTAAATTGTCTCTTCAACTACATTGTTCCTAGCTCTGTCCTCTGGGGCCAGAAAGAATGAATTGAACTCTTTTTTCCCCAGGACATCCCTTCAAATTCTTGGTGATGACTATCTTGTCTCAATTTCATATGAAATCTCAAAAGAATAAAAAATACCCCTTTTAAGATAAATTTATTAAGCTACATGCCTTTCCCAAATCAATCCACATCCTTCAACATTTTCCCTATACAGTGAAGCCCTGCTCTGGCTGCTGGAAATACAACAAAAACAGAACAATCTCTACCCTACAGGAGCTTTCATTTAAGGGTTCATTCTAATAGTGGACACTTTGCAGGTTTTTTGATTCCCAGATTAATATTATTGATGGATTTCTCCCTCAGATTTTCATATCTTGCCATGCTCCTCCCAGGTAAGTTGGGAAATATTATACCATATACTATGAACAACAACAAAAAAACCAGAAAGTATTTTCAGAGAGGATGTATCCTACTTTAATGGCGTTCATTTGTGATATAGACTGTCTGTTTCTTTTTTTTATAGGGTTTGGTTTTTTTTGCAAGGCAATGGGGTTAAGTGGCTTGCCCAAGGCCACACAGCTAGGTAATTATTAAGTGACTGAGGCCGGATTTGAACTCAAGTACTCCTGACTCCAGGGCTGGTGCTCTATCTACTGCACCACCTAGCCACCCTACTGCACCACCTAGCTGCCCTCTGTTTCTTTTTTAAAGGAGTTATTCACTTGTGCAGTTTTATTCTCTAAAAGTATTCTATTATACCTACATCACCATAGACAATCCTCTGCCTCCCTAAGCATAAGAAAAATAGGCATTGTATGCTATTTTTCCTTTCTTCTATCTTCCTCTCTCAGAAGTGTCATACAAATCTTCTCCAGTCTAAAAAAAAATTAAGTCAGTTCTACCATAATGCCTTTTTTGAGAATAGAAATTCATTGCAACAAAATTGATATATTAGATAACATCTTTAGCAAAAGGCCAGTTCTGAGTTGGCCTATGCACAATTTCTTATGTGAGAAAGAGTGACAATGCAGAAAAGTGCACCACTTCATAATAACACTAAAGCTGCAACCTTTTCAACCACCATTTCTACAAGCAAATTCTGGGTCTTTGTTAAGGGAAAGAAGCATATTTATTGTATGGCTTCTAGTGCAGAAGGAGATGCTCCTTTTTTGGAGGGCTGACTCACTTTCCACTTTTCTCCACAGATTAAGCTCTTCAAACTGGAGTTTTGGACCTGCCCAACTTGTCTAAGACATAGTCAGACAGTCTGAGGGACTCAGGATGCAGGACAAGCAGCTGCCAGAGGCTGCATAGGGCTGGTGGTCATGGAATCTGACACTATTTACTGCAACATTTTTTATATTTCTTAATCATTTAGCATATATAAAACTGTGCTATCATTTTCTATTTAAGTAGAAAGACAAAGCATAATGGCTTTGTCTAATTTTAAACCCTTGTTAAATAAATCACTTACAGATGAAGTTTTTATAGACACAAGTTATTATTATGTGATTTTGCATAGTGCAATGCTGTTTGGGAATCTACAAATCGAGTTAAAACAGAACTAACTATATAACCATTTAGACACCTAGGGAATACAATCTCTAGAAAGAATTATGAAAAGCTTTAATTAATATACCTATATGCACCTTACAATTATGAGGGTCTAATCCTCTATATATAATGATGTGACTTAGCTCATCACCTCTGGAGAAAGTGGACCTATTTAACATTTACTACATTCCAGTACTTCAGTTAAGTGTGATCTTGTCCTTTTACTATTTCATAGATAACATTGCTTCACTTCTATAATAAAAAGCATAATGCTTCTTATTTGCAATCTTTCAAAGAAACATTTTAAAAAACAACAAGCTTGCATTTGTTAAGCTCTTCTTGGGAGGAAAAACATTAAATCTGTTCTGTTTTCATAAGAGATGTTATCTGGGGGAATTAAAAATTTGAAAATTTGTCAGTCAATTTTCAGGCATCCAAAAGGGAAAAAATTGGGGCAAACATTAATTTCATGTAAGAATGAACAGGATGATAATAAATTAGAAGTGATCTCTGTCAAATTAGTGTCAGAATAAGGAGCGCTAAATTCATTTTGTGGGCAACATGAGCTAGGTAGGATAAGTGTGAAGTGGAATTTGAATGATGACTGATGCTTAAAGGGGAATCCCAAGCACAGCTACCAGATGAAATGCAGACAGATCCACCATGTTCACAGATGAGACAGCCTATCCAAAAGCTACTGACAAGTCAAGACATATTCAAACAAAACAGGTTTATAGTTTTCCCCTACAGATATGCAAAAAATGGATTTGAATACTGAGTTTTATGTAATGCATGCACCTGCACAAAGTGCAATCATAACACAGGGTAGTCTTTCCAATGCCAATTCCCTTCTTGAGAGGATGACTGATTCCAACTGCTCTAGATTACTCTTAATTTTATTCTTAATAAAATGTCTGACTATTGTCTTTATGAAGCCAATCCCCTCTCACATTTTTGTATCCTTTATGAAATGATCATGTTTTATATGTATTAAGGTGTCTTTATAAATCTCTTCTACTCTACCTGAGAACTCAGGGTCTAGAGAGTCAGTGGATTATGTCCACATGTTTTTATATAGCCTCACAAGCTAAAAATAGTTTTTATGTTTTTAAACAAAGTTTTATTGTACTTTAAAATACAATGTAAATGCAAATGGTTTCATTCTTAACTCCCAGCTGAACAAAAATGGGGGGGATGGACTGAATTCGGCCCTCAGGTTTTAGGTTTTTTATCCTTGTTCTGGAGGATGATTTCTATCATCTCACAAATTAGGTAGTTTCTTCTCTGCTTTGAAATGCTGACATAAAAACTGTTAGCCATCTGAGCTTTTGCCGAGTATAAGTATTATTCTCCTTCATGATCAATCTACAAGAAAGGAAATATGAAAGACCAAGATCACAACTCTACCACTCTTGAGCAGACAGGTCTTTTATCACCAGCCTCTAGGCATCATTTTGTCTAGTAGGGACTTGCAGGAACTCCAACTCTAAAATGCCAGGAGCATTTTATGTTGAAGTAAGATAATGAAAAAGTTCCTGATACCTTGAACACCCAGGATTTTCTTATAAATTCCCACCTGGCCAAACAGCTGTATAAGGGCATCTGTCACCTGACTGGTCTATATCCAAGTAATACTGTTGAGATTTAATATAGATCATTTCATTAGATAGTCTAGAACTAAAGATGGGGTATGTGTACCAACTCTCCAAACTAATCTTTGCTGACACTCCCACCCTTTACACTCCCTTGTAGGGTGTTGCCTGGTATGTCAGAAATTCTTGATGACAAACATCACGCATCTACTATAGCAGGTCCTGCCTTGCTGCCACCTGGCAACATGTACCTTTTTAAATTTAAGACCTTTAAAAGTCTGAAGTTTTCTCATTCTTTTTTGCTTTCTTCCCACAATTTTGTTTATTCCCCAAAACAAATCTGGTTTGCCTGTTATATAATTTACTAATTTCTTTTTCCTACCTAGAAAGTCCATTCCATCTTTTTTTTGCCAAATCATATTTATTTCTCCTCCTCAAAACTCATCCAAGAAAACTTCCTAAAATGTAGACTAAGATTTTAGTCGCAACTTAGCATTTTCATAACATTCATTTCTATGTCACTTTATAGTTTATAAAGGACTTTCTCTACAAAAACCTTCTAAAAGAAACAGTACCAGTAATTTGTACCCTATATAGTTAAGTATTCCTAAAGATTCATATATATATATATATATATATATATATATATATACATATATAGATAGATAGATAGATAGATAGATGGATTTTACCAATATAAATGGTAACTTGCTTGAGGACAAGTACTGCATGCCTTTCTATTTCTTTAATTATTGCTCATAATAATGAAGAACTAATTAATTTTATGTTCAGGGCAGTTACTCAATAACCATGGCTTGGTGAACTAAGTGGGAATATAGCAAAGAAGGTTGTTGTAACACTCTAGGCATAATCTATAAGCACAATAAAATATATAGAAATCAAGGCATGGTGTAAAAAAAATTGGCAGGAAATTAAAACATCTCTTAGCTACCTCCTCGCACCTCTCAGATTGGTCAATATGACTAGAAAGGAAAATGATCAATGTTGGAGGAAAACTAGGACACTAATGAATTGTTGGTGGAGTTGTGAACAAATCCAAATCTTTCTGGAGAGCAATCTGGAATTATGCCTAAAGGGCAATAAAAATGTGCAGACCCTCTGATCCAGAACTACCACTACTTGGTCTATTATCCTGAAGAGATCATGAAAAGGGCAAAAATCCCACATGGACATAGAAGCTCTTTTTGTAGTGGCAAAGAATTGGAAAACAAGGGGATAACTATCAACTGTGAAATGGTTAAAGAAATTGCAGTATATGTATGTGATGGAACACTATTGTTTTATAAGAAATTATGAGGGATGGGATTTCAGAAAAGTGTGGAAAGGCTTGCATGAATTGATGGTGAGTGAAATGAGTAGAACCAGAAGATTAGACACTTTAACAACAACATGAGGTGATAATCAACCTTGGATGGACTTCTTTCAGTGATACAATAATCAAAGATAATTTTAATAGACTTGTGATACCATCCATATTCAGAGAAGAAACTATGGAATTTGGATGAAGACCAAAGTTTATTATCTTCAATCTTTAAAACTTGACTTCTGCATTGTCATTTTTTCTCTCTATCTCTCTCTTTCTTCTGTTCTCCCACAACATGTCTATATTGATCTATGTTTAGTATTATTATAAATATAGAGTTTATATCAGATTGCTTTCTGTTGGGGAGAGGGAAGAGGAAAGGGAGGGAGAAAAACTGCAAAACTCAAAACCCTGCTTAAAAAAAAAGGTTGGTTAAAAACTACCATTGCATGTAGTTGGAAAAACGAATAAAAAAAAATTCAAATAAAAAGAATTGGCAGGGAATTGGGACTAGGGAAGGAAAACCAGAGAAACAAGAAGTAAAAATCAACACAATCAACTTTAATTTTAGGGATGAACTGCTGAGGGTAACTGGAAAGGGATTTCTGCTTTTGATAGGAGATGGTAAGTTTAATAAATACTCATTCAAATGAATGATATAAATTTAGGACAAATTGTTTTATACATAGCAGAATATCTAATTAAAGATAATGGAGAAATCTAGAGATACAACCTGATAAATGATAACATAATTTGAAATTTATATTAAGGAGATCAACAATAATTTTAAGTTGAATGAATGTCAAATATTTAATGAGAGGGTGAGAAGTGAAGATGTAGATTTCAGTAATTATCTATTTATTGAGGGCAGTCGAAACTATTTTAAAAGGTAAAATGTTCAGTGATAGTGTTAAGAACAAAGAGGAGACCTAGCAGCAAAGAAGTAGTCAGGAATGTGAAGTGAGGAAAAAAACATAGAAGACAATAAATAGTAAATATGCATTTATTAAGCATATACTATACGCCAGACACTGCTTAGTGCTAGGGATACATATAAGAAAAAGCTAGTTCCTACTACCTTAAAAGGGATTATAATCTAGTGAGGGAAAATAATATAGAAAAGAAAACTGAAAGGGAGAGGCTTAAGGGGTAGGCATGGGAGCATGATATTTGGGGAATTGAAACCAAGCTTAGCATTGATGAAAAAGTTATCTGGAACGTTCTGAATCCTTTTAAGAGAAAACTTTGCCATTTTGGGTTTTTTTTTAATAAGGCAATGGGGTTAAGTGACTTGCCCAAGGTCACACATAGGTAATTATTAAGTGTCTGAGGCTGGATTAGACCTCAGGTCCTCCTGACTCCAGGGCTGGTGCTCTGTCCACTGCACTACCTAGCTGCCCCTAAGGGAAAAAACTCTGAGAGGTATTTATCCCTCTGCTATCCAGGTTTCCAATCAATCAATCAATTAGAAGAGTGAAACATATCAAGAATGAAGAGTTTCAAATGAAAGGGATAGTAAAGAGTATCAATTAGAGCTGGGAAATTAAAAAGGATAAGAAACAAGAGGTTTCTTTAAAAGGAGTTCACTATTGAAAGATCTACAGCAAACTCTAATGTGTTTAAGGAGAAAGTGTAGAGAATGGAGAGTAATAGGAATATTTATAATTAAAAAGTTTAACAAAATAGGGGAGGATTGTTCTGTTGAAGGGTAGTAGACTTGGCTTTGATCTTTATAGCCTCAGCACCAAGCACAGTGCCTTGCCCATAGTAGGTATTTAATAAATGTTAGCTGAGCTCACTACATGGAAAGTCTAATTCTATTTAGTCAAAAGAAAAGGAAGCAATTAGGAGAGAAAGACTTAAAAATTCTGAGAAGTAGAAGACAGAAAAATATGGGATCAAAAGTTCAACGAGTTAGTACAAAGTCTATAAAATCTACTGTATTAGCCACCATATCTTCTCCTTCTGGAAAACATCATTCAACAAACATCACTGTGCACCATTATGGGTCAGGCAGCTTGCCGAGAGTGGGGGATACAAAAAGAGGCCTTCAAGGAACTCATGATCAACTTGAGGAGACAACAGGTAAATGTATACAAAGTAAACTATATAAAGGAAAAAATAGGAGAGAAATAACAAAGGGAAGGCACGAAAATCAAGAACAGCTGGAAACAGTTAAAATGGAGGATTTTAGGTAGGCGTTAAAAGAAGCAGAAGGGTCAGTAGACAGAAGAGGAAGAACATTCCAGGCATGGAGGAGAGCCAGGGAATATGTCCAAAGAGTCCAGAAAGCCAATGTCATAGGACTGAAGAATCCATGTAAGGCATAAGAAGACTAGAAAAATTGGATCCTGGTGGCTATATGAAGGATGCATTGGAGTCTTGAGAGACCTGAGGCTGACAGAGGCATTAGTCCAGGCACGAGACAGCCTGCCCCAGAGTGGTGACAGCAACAGAGGAGAGAAGGGGGAGTATTAATTAGAGAGCTGCTGCAAAGGTGAAATCAATGGGCCTTGCAGCAGATTGCAGATTGGATATGAGGAGTGAGAGAGAGTGAGAAACAGTGAGAAATCCAGGTTAACTTCTAGTTTCTGAACCTGAAAAACAGATAGGATGCTATTAGTGATGGGAGTGAGGGTTTAGTGAGAAAATTAATGAATTCTTTTTTAGACATACTGAGTATAAAATGGCTCCTGGATATCCAATTTAAGAAGTCTGAAAGCCAAGTGGAGATGTAAGATTGTCAGCAGAAAGACTGGGGCATGATAGGAAATCTGAGAAAAAAATCAGCATAGAGAAAATAATAAAATTGATGGGAGCTGATGAGATCACTGAAGTAGTATGGAGGGAGAAGACAAGAGTATCCAGGACATCCCTGGGAGTCACTTCTGGTTGGAGGGCATGATCTAGATCCAACAAAGGACATAGAGAAGGAGTGATAAGGTAGAAGAAGAATCAGCAGAGATTGGTACTCCAGAAATCTAAAGAGAAAAAATATCAAGTAGAAGGAAAGACAGGCTGTGTCAAAGACTGCAGAAAGGTTTGGGAATGAGGACTGAGAAAAGGCCACTGCATTTGGCATCTAAGAGATCACTGGTGACTTTGGAAAGAGCAGTTTTAATAAAATAAGATTGTGAGCTAGAATTTTAAAGGTTAAGAAGACAGTGGGAAGAGAGAAAGTGGAGGCATCTATTTAGAAAATTTTTTGAGTTTGGTTACAAAGGGCAGAATAGATATAGGACAATAGTGGGGATAAAAAGTTCAAGTGAGGGTTTTTGCAGAATTTTTTTCGATATGATCTTCTCTATTCTTTTTTCTCTTTGAAGGGTTTTAAAAAGTAATAATCCTTACTAGAAGAGAATTTTCAAAAATGTACCCTATTGGGAATTGGGGTGGGGAGAGAAAGGTTTGAATACAAGGGAAGATATCAACAATATCTCTGTTCCCCCTTAGGAGAAAAAGGTATAGGGGCAGCTAGGTGGCACAGTGAATAGAGCACCGGCCCTGGACTCAGGAGTACCTGAGTTCAAATCCAGCCTCAGACACTTAATAATAATTACCTAGCTGTGTGGCCTTGGGCAAGTCACTTATCCCCATTGCCTTGCAAAAAACCTAAAAAAATAAAAATGAAAAGGTATAAAAGTATGCAACCAATAACATGCAGAGGATCAAGGTTTTGCTCCTACTTGCTAAGGAAGTACCTCAACCCCAAAGATATATAACTTCTCATATTTTATAAAGAAGATGTTAAAGACAGTAGAGGCAACATGGTATTATGGGAATAGTTATAGGTTTGGAATCAGGAAGAACTGAATTTAAATCTCAATTCTGACATCATCTTTGTAACTGTGGGCAAGTCATTTAATTTTTATATGCTTTGGGTTATTTCAAAACTGACAATATCATATTCATTCTTTAACAAGTTAATACTTAGATGTTTGGCTGGCTACCATATCACACTCTGGCTTATTTGAAAATGTCATAGGTCTTTAGAGAAGAGGGGAATCTTAAAGATCATCTAACCTAATAAAAGATTCTTACATAAACTGGAAGATAAGAAATGAAACCAGAAAGTCAAAATACACTGAGAAATGTTTAAAAAAAAATCATTGCCAAGAAATGGGTAAATAGAAGACTATAACAACAGAGGAAAAGGAAAAAAGAATTCTGGACTGCTAAATTTACAGAGATGAGTCTCTTAAAATGGAGGATGAATCACTATAACCTAAGCGCCAAGCCCCATCATAATATAGGTTCCACAAATAGAAGAAATACTGTTATGTTCCAGAAGAAAGGGAACATTATGGTGCATGATGAGGATGTGTGTAGACTTAACATGAAAAAACAAAACAGAAGCATGGTCTTCCTAACATGGTATGACACAATGCCTGCTGAAATTCAGCAATCCAACTGCTACTATTTCTGCAGAATAACATGTCAACAAATTATATACTTAAAAGAAATCTGGAAAGCATCTCCAGAGGTTTTGACATTTTTGATAGAAAATTGATTAACTTGAGCACACAGGTAATATATTTCTTTCTTCTTTGACTTGATGGGCTTCATCAGGGCTATGGCAAATAAAAAAAGCACTGATGGGATTAACGGAAGTGGAGAAAAGGATTTTCACTGATAATGAAATGAGGTCTCAGGACAGTAAGATGAAATGAAATGTTAAGTTGTGATTTGAGAAAGGATGGGGTGGGGTGAAAGGGGAAAAGAGGGGGAAACAAATGAGCCAGCACAGAGATAAAGCATACCAACCAGGATTCAGCTTCAAATGGAAGACTCAAAGAATGTAGTAGGGAACATAGCAGAGAGCAGGCCTGAAGAAGATTAGGAGATAGAATTATGTCAGGAAGGTATCTAATGGGTCATAAAATAGGTCACAGACAAGCTGCTTCACAAAATGAACTCATGGGAATAGAAAACAACTCACATTTCTAGAATATTTTAAAGTTTGAAAACTATTTTATATTCTTTTTCTCACTTAATCTCTACAACAATCCTGTAAAGTTAATCATTACTACTATCCAATTTACAGATGAAGAAACTGAGAGCCTGTCCAAAGTCACTGGGTTAGTAAATGTCTGAGCTGGGCTTCAAAATCAGATCTACTTGCTTCTGAGTTCAATTTTGCCACTAAGTCCAGACAGGATCACGAAGGAGAAAGTATAAAAAGGAAAGACTGAGCCTGGGGAAAATCTCCACCTAGGGGAAGACAAAGTAGATGATAAACCAGCAAATGAGACTGAAAAGGGCTAAAGAGGTAAAAGAAAAAGCAGAAGAGATAAAGTCCCTGAAAACAAGGGAGAAGAGTTATTAGAAGGGACAGATCAAAGGTGTCAGAAAAAGTGACAGAAATGTTAAAAGGAATTAAGGACTAAGAAAAGGGAATTGAATTTAACAGTCAAGACAACATTAGCAACCTTAGGAGAAAACAATTACAGTAGAGTTATAGGGTCAGCAATCAGATTACAAAGGGTTGTAGACAACTCTACCCAAGAGTTAAGCAGAGAAAAGCAGGGCAACCCTCCCAGGATACTTAAGTGAAAGCATTTTAAGTAGAGGGAAGGGACTATTGGCTTTTTTCCCCCACTTTCTTTTATCCCCAAGGCTTAGCACATAATAAGCACTTAAAATATATTTGTTAACTAACTGAATAGCAGCAATGGGAGGAGTCAATAGAAAGGAACATACAGAAAATGAGAGGAGTGAACCCAGATAGACTCAAAAGCACAAATAGAAAGGCTGGCACTGGAAAGCAGAAAGTTTACTTTGTCTTCTGAGTCTAGAACACTGGAAAAGGGGATAGCTAAAGAAAGGATCTGAGGTATGGATCAAGAGAGATAAGGGAGACCTGCATTGCTTGATCCAAGAAAGTGCTCCAGAAATTAAGAGTTGGTTAGGATTGACTACTGGGGCAGAGCCAAGAGGGCAGCTTCAAACTGGCATGCTCTGGAGCCTTTCCCTAAATGAAGCCACCACACAGACATCCAAGTTGCAGATTCTACCAAAAAAAAAAAAAGACAAGATCCAAATAAGTTTTCAAGAGTACTACCAATCAAAATTCCAAAAAATTACTTTAATGAGCTAAAAAAAATTGTAAGTAAATTCATATGGAGAAATAAAAAGTCAAGAATTTCCAGGAACTTAATGAAAAAAAGTGCAAAAGAAGGGGGTTTAGCCCTACCTGATCTAAAATTATATTATAGTGGGGCGGCTAGGTGGCGCAGTGGATAGAGCACCGGCCCTGGAGTCAGGAGTACCTGAGTTCAAATCCGGTCTCAGACACTTAATAATTACCTAGCTGTGTGGCCTTGGGGCAAGCCACTTAACCCCATTGCCTTGCAAAAACCTAAAAAAAAATAAAAATAAAAAAAAAATAAAATTATATTATAAAGCATCAGTCATCAAAACAGAGTGGTGGACCAGTGGAATAGACTAGGTGCAAAAGCAGGAGACGATTATAGTAATCTGCTGTTTGATAAACCCAAAGACTCCAGCTATTCAGATAAAAACACTCTTTGATAAAAACTGCAGGGAAAATTGGAAGTGAGTATGGAAGAAACTTGGATTAGACCAACACCTAACACCCTTTACCAAGATAAGATTCAAATGGTTACAGGATTTAGCCATAAAAAAACAATACTATAAGGAAATTAGAAGATCAAGGACTAGTTTACCTGTCAGATCTATGGAAAGGGGAGCAGTTTATGACTAAGGAAGAGTTGGAGAACATCACCAAAAACCAACTAGATGATTTCGATTACATTAAATTAAAAAGCTTTTGCACAGATAAAACCACTGTAACCAAGACCAAAAGAAATGTAGTAAATTGGGAAACAATCTTTACAACTAATGCTTCTGACAAAGGACTCGTTTCTAAAAATATACAGAGAACTGAGCCATATTTTTAAAACAAAAAGCCATTCCCCAATTGACAAATGGTCAAAGGATATGCAAAGGTAATTTACAGATGAGGAGATCAAAGCAATCCATAGCCACATGAAAAATTGCTCTAAATCATTACTTATTAGAGAAATGCAAATAAAAGCTTCTCTGAGGTACTACCTCACACCTCTCAGACTGGCCAATGTGACCAGAAAGGATAATGATCATTGCTGGAAGGATTGTGGGAAATCTGGGACACTATTACACTGTTGGTGGAGTTGTGCACTCATCCAACCTTTCTGGAGAGAAATCTGGAATTACACCCAAAGGGCAACAAAAGTGTGCATACCTTTTGACCTAGCAATACCACTACTAGGTCTATACCCTGAAGAGATTATGAAAAAGGTTAAAAACATCACTTGTACAAAAGTATTTATAGCAGCCCTGTTTGTGGTGGCAAAGAATTGGAAATCATGTAAATGTCCTTCAATTGGGGAATTGCTTAGCAAACTGTGGTATATGTATGTCACGGAACACTATTGTTCTATTAGAAACCAGGAGGGAAGGGAATTCAGGGAAGCATGGAGGGATTTGCAGGGATGCTGAGTGAGATGAGCAGAACCAGACAAACACCGTACGCCCTAACAGCAGCATGGGAGTGATGATCAACCTTGAAGGACTTGCTCATTCCATCAGTGCAACAACCAGGAACAATTTTGGGCTGTCTGCAAAGGAGAGTGCCATCTGTATCCAGATAAAGAGCTGTGGAGTTTGAACAAAGTTCAAGGACTATTCCCTTTAATTTAGGGAAAAAACCAGATATCTTATTGTCTGATCTTGTTATGTCTTAGACTTTTTGTCTTTTCATTAAGGATATGATTGCTTTCTCATCACACCCAGTTTGTATCAATGTACAACATGTAAACAAAGTAAAGACTGACATTGCTTTCCGTGAGGGGGGTGGGGGAAGGGAAATAAGATGGGGGGGATTGTAAAACTCAAATAATATCTTTAATAAAAAAAAGAAGTTTTCAAGAGTAGACATTGTAGAGGATCTTCAGTGAAGGGGGGGGGGGGAGGGAAGTAAGCTCAGGAAGCAGGAGAGTGGGAAAGCCAGCAGGAGACTTTTAGCCCCAATGCAGTACAGGTCCAAGTCCCAACAGCTTGACAACAGCACAGATCCTGGCAGATAGATAGCAAGTCAGCAGGGAGGGTTCCAACCCCAAACAAAGTCTGAACTGGGAACACTGGGACAAAAGAGAGGACTGGGTTAGGAACAAACCACTGCATAGGCAGAACCTGGACATAAAAGGGGAAACAAACCTCTGCAAAGGCAAGACCTGGACTGCATGGGCAACATCTTGGCCAGCGATAAGCCAGGGATCAGACCCCAACCCCAGCATAAAAAGCTTGGAACTATGCTCCCTATACCCCAGGAGAAGAACTCAAACATTAAAGACAAGCAAAAAAGCTAAGAGTGTTCACTATATAAAGCTACTATGCAGATAAAGATGATAACAATGCCACCTCAGAAGAAAGCAGTGAAAAATTACCTATAGGAGAAGTCAGTCTCAAAAGAGTCTATTAACTGGACTCAAATCCAAGAGCTCATGAAGAGCTTAAAAAAGATTATAAAAATCAAAGAAGAGAGGAAGAAAAAATGGAAAAAAGAAATGAGTCATGTAGGAAAATTATGAAAAACTGATGATAGAAATCAACCCCTTTAAAAGTAAAAATAATCAGCTGGAAAAAGAATGCAAAGAGAAAAATTAACCCACTATAAATAGAAGTTTATGATAAATGGACTACATCTTCTCAAAGCAGGCCATGTGCTGAGAGATGGAGAAAAGTGGAAAGTGATAGTCAATCAGAGATAAATAAGAGAATCATTGTGCAGTAGTGAGGGCCCAATTGAGGTTAGATAACAATTTGTATTGGACCCAATCAGCATAATTTTGT